>NW_028270180.1:91757839-92105339 GCF_037043375.1 Chiloscyllium plagiosum | reverse complement strand
TTCTTTTTTCCAAAGTGCAAGACCTCGTATTTGCTCACATTGAATTCCATCAGCCATTTCCTGGACCACTCTTCCAAACCGTCTAGATCCTTCTGCAGCCTCCCCACTTCCTCAGTACTACCTGCCTGTCCACCTAACTTTGTATCATCGGCAAACTTTGCTAGAATGTCCATAGTCTCTTCATCCAGATCATTAATATATAATGTGAACAGCTGTGGCCCCAACACTGGCTGTCATTCCAAAAAGGAACTTTTTATCCCAACTCTCTGCCTTCTGTAAGACAGCCTATCAATCCATACCAGTAGCTCACCTCGATCACCATAGGCCCTCACCTTACTCAGCAGCCTCCCGTGTGGCACCTTATCAAATGCCTTTTGGAAGTCTAGATAGACCACATCCACTGGGTTTCCCTGGTCTAACCTACTTGTCACCTCTTCAAAGAACTCCAACAGGTTTGTCAGGCACGACCTCCCCTTACTAAATCCATGTTGACTTGTTCTAATCAGACCTTGCTCTTCCAAGAATTTAAAAACCTCATTCTTAATGATGGATTCTAGAATTTTACCAACAACCGAGGTTAGGCTAATTGGCCTATAATTTTCCATCTTTTCTCTTGATCCTTTCTTGAACAACGGGGTTACAACAGTGATCTTGCAATCACCTGGGACTTTCCCTGACTCCAGTGACTTTTGAAAGATCTCAAGCAACGCCTCCGCTATTTCCTCAGCCACTTCCCTCAGAACTCTAGGATGTAGCCCATCAGGGCCAGGAGATTTATCAATTTTAAGACCTTTTAGCTTTTCTAGCATTTTCTCTTTTGTAATGGCACTAATAGTACTTCTGGTACTAATCCATAAGCACTTAAAATAGCCTGCTTGACATGCGCATAATCTCCTGACCACTCATGAAACAGCACTGCAAATACCTCACTGGCTCTGCCTAACAGTTTAGACTGAACTAGCTTTACCCACAAGACCTCAGGCCACTCCATCTGTCTCTCCAATTTTTCAAATGAAGTACAGAGCTCCTTGAAAGTAGAGTCACAGGTAGATAGGATAGCAAAGGCGGCACTTGGTATGCATTCCTTTATTATTCAGATTATTGAGCACAGAAGTTTCGGGTCATGTTGTGGCTGTCCAGGACATTGGTTAGGCCAACTTTGGAATGCCGTGTGTAATTCTGGTCTCCTTCCTATCGGAAGGATGTTATGGAACTTGAAATGGTTCAGAAAAGATTTACAAGGATGTTGCCAGGGTTGGAGGATTTGAGCTATAGGGAGAGGCTGAACAGGCTGGGGCTGTTTTCCCTGGATTTTCAGAGGCTGAGGGGTGACCTTATAGAGGTTTACAAAATTATGAGGGGCATGGATAGGATAAATAAGCAAAGTCTTTTCACTGGATTTGGGGAGTCCAGAACTAGAAGGCATAGGTTTAGGGTGAGAGGGGAAAGATATAAAAGAGACCTAAGGGGCAATGTTTTCGCAGAGAGTGGTACATGTTCGGAATGAGCTGCCAGAGGAAGTGGTGGAGACTAGCACAATTCAACATTTAAAAGGCATCTGGAAGGGTACATGAATAGGAAGTGTTTGGAGGGATATGGGTCGGGTGCTGGTTGGTGCAACTGGACTGGCATGGACGTGTTGAACCGAAGGGTTTGTTTCCATGCTGTACACCTCTATAATTCTCTGACGCTAATTGCCGAAGTTTCAAATCACTGCAGGCAGTCAGACACCGAGATAGAATTGTAAGGTCTTTTGGAGGTCCCACAGTTCGGGAGGATTGCATGGACTTGATGATATTGTACATGGAAGTACGGTTGTCAGGACTGAAGCTGGGAACAGAGATAGAGAGAAGTGCAGGGGATTAGAGAGATATGGAAGCTAGTGGTCTCTCGTGGAAGTTCCAGGTAGAGGGATGCTTTTTGGAAATGTTGGACCTTGAAGAGATAGGTAGATTTGGAGGGGCTGCAGGGGTTTACAGAGGCATGGAGAAATGTAGTGACTGAAGCATACGGAGATGGTGAGGGCTGTAGGAGATGGAATAAGTTGGATGGACTGTAGAAGGGGTTCACGCAGACAAGGAGGATTGTAGCAGAGTGAGGAGTTTAAAGAGGTAGGGAGGGTGGAGCATTCTCAGTAATGATTGGTTTGGAGCACTGTCCAGACTGGGGGAGGTTTCAGAATGATGAAGTGGTCGAGCAAAAGGAAGTGGTCGTAAAAACTATAGGAACATATACCTGTCACTTCGGTGCTGTGCCACTGCGGGTCATCAGGAGGACAGTTGTCCTCATTAAAATGTACAGATCTTCAGGGAATGGACAGGGTGGATCCTGAAAGGATGCCCACTTCCCCTTATGGGAGAGAGACAAACAAGCAGACTCTGTTTGACAAAGGTGGAGAAGGGGGAGTTGTCTTTTTCTTCCAATGGCCCAAACCTCCTTCAGGTTTGTTCCCACACAGCTCAAAGGAATGCAGTGCGATAACAAAGAGCAAGGTCATTTGGGACTGCAGGAGATACGAGACCAAGGCCAGGTTGGAGGGACTGGAGGCAGTGAGACAGAAGGGAGATGTTCAACGGCTGGAAGGGTTGCGAGGGAGTGGAAACTGTCAGGACTGGGAAACATGACACGCTCACTCATGAGAGGGAGATGACGATATGGCACAAGGTCAAACACAGCAGGAGGATCCCAAGCTCCATACCTGTCATTTATTTATGGAGTTGCTCTCACCCAGTCTGTGCCAAGCCCCACAGAGTCAAGATTAGAGTGGTGCTGGAAAAGCACAGCAGGTCAGGCACCATCTGAGGAGAGGAAAAGTTGACATTGGGCAAAACGTCGATTTTCCCGCTCCTCAGATGCTGCCTGACCTGATGTGCTTTTCCAGCACCACTTAATCGAGACTATGATCTCCAGCATCTGCAATTATCACTATTTCAACATACAAACAGCATGAGGTTTCCAAGCTGCTGGTGCTCAGGGCCCAGTGTACTCACCCCTGAACCTGTCAGTGAGGTATTTACACAGTTATACATTCTCCAGAAACACTGTGTCCTAGCCGACATAAATGGTAAATTGACACTCAACTAAGCAAAGACTATCTGCACTCAGATTCCCTGGTGATACAACCCTCTGAGTGATTGTCTGCAGAGAACGACAGAATCCACGAATCCCCATTGCATGGGTCAGGGTCAATGACAAAAGTTTCATTCTTTTAAAAATCACAACTCCTCAATTCCTGCATTTCACATAACTGCCATTTAAAAATATTAAAATAAAGAACATTCTAAATGAAGGCTTTGATTAAGTGAGCTGTGGTCAGTCATGTAGATCTGGAGGTTACCATAATATACAGACAGTGCTTTCTATCAGGTCAGTGTCAGGCACACAGACAGAATGAGCAAATAGATTCACATCTGAATTCACATCTCCCATCCTGGCAATTTGAAGCTGTGCTCACCAATTCCGGTAAAGATCTCTAGAAAAAGGGCATCAGAGCCAGAAGACTGGAGGTTGGCTATCGTGTTGCTACTATTTTAGGAAGGCAGTAAAAAAAAGCCGGGAAACTATAGGCTGTTGAGCCTGACATCGGTGGGCAAGTTGCTGGAGGGAATCGTAAGGGACAGGATGTACATGTATTTGGAAAGACAAGGACTGATTAAGGACAGCCAACATTGCTTTGTGAGTGGGAAATCATGTCTCACAAACTTGATTGAGATTTTTGAAGAAGTAACATAGAGGATTGATGAGGGCAGAGCGGTGGATGTGATCTATATGGACTTCAGTCAGGCGTTCAACAAGGTTTCCCATGGGAGACTGGTTAGCAAGGTTAGATCTCATGGAATACAGGGAGAACTAGCCAATTAGTACAAAACAGGGTCAAAGGTAGAAGACAGAGGGTGGTGGTGGAGTGTTGGTTTTCAAACTGGAGGCCTGTGAACAGTGGATGCCACAAGGATCGGTGCTGGGTCCAATACTTTGTATTGTTTACATGAATGGTTTGGATGTGAGCATGAGAGGTATAGTTTGTAAGTGTCCAGTTGGCAACAAAATTGGAGGTGTAGTCATCAGCGAAAAAGGTTACTTCCGATTACAACAGGATCTGGACCAGATGAGCCAATGGCCTGAGAAGTAGCAGATGGAGATTAATTCAGATAAATGCGAGGTGCTGTATTTTGCAAAAGCAAATCTTTGCTGGACTTATACACGTAATGGTCAGGTCTGACAAAGTGTTGCTGAATATAGTAAAAATTGGAGTGCAGGTTCATAGCTCCTTGAAAGCAGAGTCACAGGTAGGTAGGATAGTGAAGATTGCATTTGGTATGCTTTCTTTTATTGGTCAGAGTGTTGAGTACAGGAGTTGGGAGGTCATGTTGTAGCTGTACAGGACATTGGTTAGGTCACTTTTGGAATATTGTGTGCAATTTTGGTGATCTTCCTATCGGAAGGATGTTGTGAAACTTTAGATTAGATTAGATTAGATTACTTACAGTGTGGAAACAGGCCCTTCGGCCCAACAAGTCCACACCGACCCGCCGAAGCGTAACCCACCCATACCCCTACATTTACCCCTTTTACCTAACACTACGGGCAATTTAGCATGGCCAATTCACCTGACTTGCACATCTTTGGAGTGTGGGAGGAAACCGGAGCACCCGGAGGAAACCCACGCAGACACGGGGAGAATGTGCAAACTCCACACAGTCAGTCACCTGAGGCGGGAATTGAACCCGGGTCTCTGGCGCTGTGAGGCAGTAGTGCTAACCACTGTGCCACCGTGCCGCCTGAACTTGAAAGGGTTCATAATATATTTACAGGGATGTTGCCAGGATTGGAGGGATTGAGCTAGAGGGAGAGGCTGAATACGCTGGTGCTGTTTTTCCCTGGAGTGTCAGAGACTGAGGGGTGACCTTATTGTGGTTTATAAAATCATGAAGGGCATGGAGAGGGTAAAGAGACAAAGTCTTTATCCTTTGGTGTGGTAGTCCAGAACTGGAGGGCATAGGTTTATGTTTAGAGGGGAAAGATATAAAAAAAAGATTTAAGGAGCATTTTTCCCCCGCAGAGGGTGCTATGTGTATGGAATGAGCTGTCAGAGGAAGTGGTGGAGGCTGAAACAAAGGCATCTGATGGGTATATGAATAGGAAGGGTTTGCAAGAATATGGGCCAGGTGCTGGTAGGTGGGACTAGATTGGGTTGGAATATCTGGTCGGCATGGACTGGTTGGACAGAAGGGCCTGTTTCCATGCTGAACATCTCTTTGACTCGAAGAGGGGCTGAATGGTCCAATCAAAAATGATCTGTGGTTCAAATCATAACATCTTTCAGTTTCTGTAATCCATTCTTGGTTCCATCTTGCAGGCTCTATGAATCCCGCTCCCTCTACACTCCTACAGGACCCACGTCCCTTCCAATGTTTGTACCTTCCTCCAGGTTCTGCAGCCCTTCCTACCTCTGTAACATGGCCCGGACTCGACAACTCTTCCTTCCTCTGCAGTGTTCCCCAGAAGGGCATTTACAGAATTAGGGAGGGATATTGAGACTGGAGGATTTTGCAGGCATTAGGAATATAGAGACTTGAGGAGGTTTCACAGTTTATGAGTGTTGCAGGGACTGGAGGAAGTTACAAAGATAGGGATGGTTTCACATTGGAGGATTCTGAAGGAAAAAAAAAGGTTTACATGGTTAAAGGCAGGATACTTAGCAGTGTGCACGAATAGAGGGTTCTTGTGTCCCTGAAGTTACCACCCCAAGTTGAGAGGGTATTAAGAAGGCATATGGTGCGTTGGCTTTCATTAGCGGGGGATTGAGTTTAAGAGATCCAGGATTTCGCTGCAGATCTGTAGAGCCCCAATTACACCACACTTGGAATACTGTGAACAGTTGCGTTCGCCTCATTATAGGAAGGATGTAGAAGCTTTAAAGACAGTGCAGAGGATACTTAGCAAGATGCTGTCTGCACTGGAGGGCATGCCCATTGAAGTTAGGTTGTGGAAGCTAGGGTTTTTCTGATCGTAGTGAAGAAGGAAGAATGGTGACATGATAGAGGTGTACAAGGCAATGAGAGGCATCGATCGCATGGATAACCAGAGACAACTTCCCATTGCAATATGGCTAGCACAAGGGGATTATGTTTAAGGCAATTGGCGGAAGATTTAGCTTATATATCAGAGGTACGTTATTTACACAGAGTGTGGTGGGTGCGTGGAATGGACTGCCAGCCGTGGTAGTAGATTCAGACACATTACGGACATCTAAGCAACTCTTCCATAGGCACAGCGATTATAGCAAACTATAGGGTATGTAGGTTAGTTTAGTCTTAAGAGTAGGATAAAAGGTCAACACAATATCGAGGGCTGAAGGGCTTGTACTGGGCTGTCCTATTCTATGTTCTAAATAGCAAGGGTTGTGAAGGCAGGAAGAGGTTTCGGAAAGCTGAAGAGGATGGGGTCTGAATGAAGAGACACAAAGAGGAGGCATTGCTGAGGTTGTAAGAGGTAACAGAGACAGAGGGTTGTGGGGACTGGAGGTGGTTTCACAGGGAGGGAGGAGCATCGAGTCACAAGAGGTTACAGAAATGTGGAAAGCTGTAGGGCCTATAGGGGTTTCATGGAGTTAGGGAGGTTGGGAGGGATGGATCAGTTTGGTAAGGATGTTGGTAGGATGGGGTGTTTTACACAGACAGGAATGTTTCAGGTGAATGGAGCTGAGTACAGAGATAAAGTGGGTTGTACTGATTGGAAAAACAAACAGACATATGAAGGGTAGTCGTGACTGAAGATGTTTATAGATACAGGAAGGCTTAGGTTCTGCAGGTAATTTAGATATGGAGGGTGTGGATTCATACAGATTTTCCAAGTGATAAAGACAGCAATTTTGGTTGGAGACAGTTTCACAGATTAGGGAGCATTTGTAACCTCCTCCAGTTTGGTCAAAGTGGGAAGCGTTGAAGGGGAGGGTGATGATTACACTTGTAAGAGCTGGAGAAGATTATGGGAATGAGTAGATGGATGGAGACACTGGAGGAGCTTACATTGACAGGGTGGGTGCTGGCAATGGGAAGATATCACATAGATAGAGGGTCTTGTAGGAACTGGATTGGAAGAGTCACAGGCATTGGAATGACTTCTGCAGACTGGGAGTATCACAGGGACTGGGAGGATTGTAGGGTCTCCACAGATTGAGCATGTCTTTAAGAATAGAAGAGTTTATGTAGATACGGAAATCTTAAACCCAATGCATGCAGTTTCATTTCAAGACCAGAGCCTTATTATCCCTCATCAGCCAAGGATCCCTAACCCTGCCAGCTTTTCCCTTTACCCCAATGGAGCACACTGGCCCTGGATTCTTGATATCACACTTTGCAAAGCCTCCCATTTGCCAGTTGTTCCTTTTCCTTCAAACAGACTCACCCAATCCATTAGAATCATAATATGGAGGTGCCGGTGTCGGACTGGGGATGGACAAAGTTAAAAATCACCCGACACTTGGTTCCAGTCCAACCGGTTTATTTGAAAGCACTAGCTTTCAGAGCACTGCTTCTTCATCGGGTGGTTGTGGAGCACAATCCTAAGGTACAGAATTTATAGCAACAGGATGGCAGTGTCATGGAATATAATATCAAACAAATTTAATTTAAGCCTTTCATCTGTTACAGTGATCACCAGCACTTCCAAAGCGAGTTGGATTATAATTGGGCATTGTGCAATTTTAAATTCACGGCATTGACGCTGGCCAGATCCTGCAGAATGGCCCCAAACCTGGCCCTGTTCCAGTTTTCCTCTTCAATCTGTGGACCTGCTGATCTTTTTCCATAACTATGTTAAAATGAAGACAGGTGTGGGCACTGGACCCAATGTGCTCTCTGAATGACAGTTCAGTCACTTGCCCGACCTTGTTTTCTGAGGGGAGGTCCAGTGTTGCACCTGCCTGAGCAGAGTAGGGCCCTCTGCATATTAATTTAGGAACCTTCCTTGGACACATTTGAAAAATTGCCCTCCGTCCAGGTCTTTTTATACTCTAGGTGGCCCAGTCAATACAGGGAAAATTAAAATCTTCAGCCTGCACTCCTTTATTATCCTTGTAGTTATCTGCAATCTCTCTACACATCTGGTCCTCTGGTACCTGTTGGGCCTACAACAGTCTACAATACAGTCCCAACAAAGTGACCACTCCCCTTCTTCTTTCTAACTTCTAACCATGAGGAATTTTAAATGAATACATGTTTTAAAAATTGGAATTAACAATCCATAAATAAGTATTGATAAAAATCCAAACACTTGACCTTCAGAGAAAGACAACAGTTCACTCTCATGTGGTCTGCAGGACATACCCACAGCAAAGTGTTTGCCTCTCAATTACCCTGTGAAATGGGCGAGCTAGCTGCTTAGCTCAAGGGCAACAAGGGATGGGCAATAAAGGCTAGTCAGCCAGAGACACCCACATCCCATACCTGATTTTTTTAAAAAAAATCCATTCAGATTGGTCCCAGTGGAACAATGTCCTGGCCAATCACGTTGGTAGATTTATGGACAGGGCTTTAAACTGACAGAGAGGATGCAGGGACAGGCTTCAGGTGAAAGGAGCTTTCCAAATCCAAAGAGAAAACGTGAAGCATCAGAGCAGCACGGGGAATGTGACCGAAGACAACAGAAAGGAACAGAATGGGACAAAGTTTAACTAAAACTGTAGATCAGCAAATCCATTTGTGACAGGAAATTGTGGGTGATAGGAAATTATGTTTTTTATTAATGGACAAAGTCTCTGCAACAAGGTAGATGGATTTGTGACACAGAGATAAAAGGGATTTAGACACCCGAGAGATGTGGTTACAGAGCGAACAAAAGGTGGAACAGAAATATTCAATGGTTCACAACCTTGTGCAAATTCAGGCAAAATGGATGACGCTAACAATAATGGGTAAGAAAGGCATTACAGAGAAAGCATTTGGCATCAGATCATGAAGTAGAGTCAGTCTGAATGTAAATTCTGGCTACTACTTGCCAAGGACACAAGCAGCAGAACAGTTTTATGCACCGAACAGGAATTCATGGCTCGTCACTGCAATAAATAGGAATTCATTGGAATTTTTAATACAGGCATGGTGAACATTTAGTGAAATGTCAATATTCGCAAAGTCTGGGACAGTCACACTGACAACAGTGATATTGGAAGAGGAGTTCAGAGAATTCTTTTCAGTGTTTCTTAGAATAACACATTGTGCAACTGGCGAGGGATGTAACTGTCTCAGAGCGACTGTTGTGTGATAAAACTTAGGGAATGCGTAATGTCACCTGGAGAGATCCTCTGGGAAATTGTGATAAAGTGCAGTTTAAAGAAATATAAAGTTTTAAAGTGAATCACAGAAAAGACAAGCTACAACTAGAAACAAAAATAGCCAATTACATGGGTTTGAGAGGAGAACTGACCAAGGTAAACAGGCTAAATAGACTGAAATATGTGCCTGTAAATGAACAGTGGAAAACATTTGAAGGAACAGTGTAAAATACTCAACAAAAGGACATTCCACTGAAACAGACAAAAACTCAGCAAGAAATCCCCAGCGGTCCCTCACTCAGGACAAAATGGATCATATTAGATTATGCGGCTGAGAAGATCAGCACAAAGTACTTAAAATCCTGAAGTGAGAGAGTGTTTTAGAGTAAGTTTTAAAGGGATTGCATTGGGTCTGTTAGCAGGAGTTGGGCAGTTGGAGGAGGAATCGTTGTCAAGGTTTATTGACACGATACGAACATGGAGAGGTGAAGGTGCTGGAGGTGGTGAGAGTGTTATAGAGAGTGGTCAGGGCCTGAACGGTGTTACAAAGCCAGTACGGATTGCTGCAGCTGGAGGGGTTTATAGAGGTAGGGAGGGACATATGTATTTTTATTTATTCACTCATGGGATGTGGGTGTCACTGCCTGGACCAGCATTCTTTGACCCCATGCTAATTATCCAGAGATTGTTGGGGCCCTGGTGGATAAATATAATACTTTGCTGGCCACAGGTGAAGTGCTGAATGACTGGAGGATCGCTAATGTGGTTCCTTTGTTCAAGAGCAGCAGGGATAGGCCAGGTAATTACAGAGCAGATAGTCTGATAGCAGGGGGGAGGGATATTATTGGAAACAATAGTGAGGATGAATCGACACTTGCAAAGGTAAGGATCAACTCGGCTTAGACATCACGAATTTGGCAGAGAAAGATACCGTCTGAGGAATTCAGTTCAGTTTTTTTGAAATGATGCTTAAGTATATTGATGAAGGCAGTGCAGATGATGTGGTTTACACGGACTTGACTAAGTCCTGAAACAAGATCCAACATGGAAGGCTGGTCCAAAAGGACTGGGTTCCAAGGCAAGTTGGCAAATTGGATGCAAAATTGGTGGATAGCATACTTTCACCATCAGGTGTACCACAGAGATCTGTGCAGGAACCATTGCTGGGTATTCTGTCAAATAATAACTTTGAAGTGAAAGCAGAAGGTATCAAGAGTAGGTTTGCAGATGACATGAAAGGTAAGGGTGTTGTTCACAGTGAGGGGGATGGTCTCCATCTGCAGTCCGATGTCGATTGGATGATAATATAAGCAGAGTTTAGTTCTGATTGAAGTGAGGTAACACTCTGTGGTAGGTACGATAAGCGAAAGACAGACATAATAAACGGTAGGTCTTTGTGGAGTATTGAGGAACACAGGGACCTTGGTGGACAAATCCATAGATCCCTGAAGGTGTCAGCACAGGGAGACAGGGTGGGAAAAGCACCTCAACTGGGAGCAGGAGAGGGACCCACATCCTGGTGGGGTGAATTGCTAGAGCTGCTTGAGAGGATATAACCTAGTCTGGCAGGGTGTTGGACCTTAAACTGTCGTAAGGCCAGAATGAAGATTGAGGCTGATACACGAGTTAAAGACAGCAATTTCAGCAGACAAGGCAGGCAAGAACATAGCATGGAATGGGGCAAAACTGATGATTAAACTGCATTTATTTCAATGCAAGGGGCCAGACAGCTAAGGAAGATGAACTCAAGGCATGGATTGGAACATGGGACTGGGATATTATAGTTATTACAGAAACACAGCTGAGGGAGGGGCAGGACTGGCAGTTCATTGTTTCAAGGTAGAGATGCTACAGGAAGGGGAGGCAAGACAGGACACGTGGTGGTGGGTTTTGATTGCATGAATCATCACAGCAGTACTTAGAGAGGATATTCCTGTGGGATCGCCCAGTGAAGCTATGTTAGTGGAACTGAGAAATAAGAATGGGTCATCATTTTGATACGATCGGACTGCTGACCCCGAATAATCTGTGGCAGACTGAGGAACAAATATGTCAGGACATCTTAAATATCAATCATAATAATAAGGCTGTTATGGTACGGATTTTGAACTTTCCAAACCTAGACTGGGACAGCCAGTGTTCAGGGTTTGTAAGGGAGAAAATTGGTAATTTTATTCCAGAAAACTCCCAATCAATATATAAATGGCCTGAAAAGAGAAAGGGGCAAAACCTGACCTCCACTTGGAAATTAAGGTAGGGAAAGGGACTGAGGTGTTAGTGGGAAAGCATTTTGCCAAAGTGACCACAGTTCTAGTAGTTTGAAAATAGCTTTGGAAAAGGACAGGCCTGGTCCATAGGTTCAAGTTATAAAATGGGGCCTGACCAATCTTGATCGTATTAGCCAGGAACTTTCAAAATGTGATTGGGGAAGGGAATTATTTACAGGGAAAGGGAAGTCTGGCAAGTGAGAATATTTTAAAAGTGAGGTAAACTGATCGATCACCACCAGCATGTTCCTGTTTGTGTGCAGCCCAATGCTGACAACATTCGGAAACACTGGCTGTCTATTGAGGGTCTGGTCAAGGAAAAGGGGGCACATGTCAGGTATAGCCAGCTGGATCAAGGGAATCCCTGAGGATATACAGGGGCTGTAGGAATACACTGAGTAGAAAACAGGAATGGAGAAAGGCTAAATGAAATAGCCTCAGCAGAGAAGGAAAGGGGAATCCAAAAGTGATTGCATCAGTATATTAAGAGTGCATAAGTAACTCGGGGCAAAATAGTGTCCATTAAAGATCAATGAGGCCATCGATCTGTGGAACTGCAGGATATTTGCTAAGATCCCAAACATTTTTTTCATTCCAGAACGTACTGTGGAGAAAGACTGGGGAACTCAGGGAACAAGAGTAATACATTAGACCACAATTGGAGTACTCTGCAATTCCAGTCTCTCTGCTACAGGAAGGATGTTGTGAAACTTAAAAGGGCTCAGAAAAGATTAACAAGATGTTGCCCGGGTTGTTGCTGAATAAGCTGGGGTTACTGTCACTGGAGAATCGGAGACGGAGGGATGACCTTTCAGAAGTTTATATAAACATGAGGGGTATGGATAGGGTAAGCATTCAAGGCCTTTTCCCAGAAGTTGGGGAGTCCAAAACTAGAGGGCATAAGTTTAAGGTTAGAGGTGAATGGTTTACAGAGGGACTGAAGGGACAGCTTCTTCACATACATGGTGATATGTGTATGGAATGAGCTGAGAGAGAAAGTAATGGAGACTGATACAATTACAACATTTAAAAGGTATCTGGATGGGCATCTGAATAGTAATGGTGTAGACGTATATGGGCCAAATGCTGGAAAAGGGAATGGATTTATTTAGATCTTCTGGGAAGCCTGGACGAGTTGGGGACCGAAGGGTCTGTTTCTATGCTGTATATCTCTATGACTTGAAAAGAGTGCATGTTATAAAAGAGGTGGTGCTGGAGGTTTTAAAACACAAAGCTATGGCAAGTCCCAGAACCTGATTAAGTGTATCACAGGACACTGTGGGATGTTAGGGAAGAAAGTGTGGAGCCTCAAGCAAAGGTATGTGTACTACTGACAGCCATGTGTGATGGACTGGCAGGCTGGAGGGTGGCATCATGGACAGTGAAGGAGGTTTTCTGAGATTACAAAGGGATCTTGATGAAGTGAGTGAATGGGCTGAAAAACTAGAGATGGAATTCAATCTGAATAAATACGAGGTAATGCATTTTGTAAAACAAACAAGGGTAGAGCTTATACAATTAATGTTAAGGCTTCGGTTAGTGTTTTAGAGCAGAGGGACCTCTGGGTTCAGCTACATAATTCTTGAAGCTTGCAATCACAGGATGGATAAGACAGTGCTTGGCATGCCTGACTATTGCTCAGTCCATTGAATATAGGATTTGGGACGTCATGTTGAGATTGCACAGACATTTGTGAGGAGAAAGTGAGGTCTGCAGATGCTGGAGATCAGAGCTGAAAATGTGTTGCTGGAACAGCGCAGCAGGTCAGGTAGCATCCAGGGAACAGGAGAATCGACGTTTTGGGCATAAGCCCTTCTTCAGGAATGAGGAAAGAGACATTTGTGAGGCCTGTTCTGCAATACTCCATCCAGTTCTGGTCACCCAGTTAACAGGGAGGATATTATTAAGCTGCAGGGCGTTCAGAAGAGATTTACCAGGATATTGCTGGGTATGGAAAGCTTCAGTTCTGAAAAATGGCTGGATCGGCTGAGTCTTTTTTCACTGGAGCCTGGAGGTTGAGACATGATGCTATAAAGGTTTATGAAAAAAAATGAGATATATAGGTCGATTTCATGGCAGTTGCCTTTTCCCCAGGATGGGGGAGTCTCAAGAGGCGGGGTCACATTTTTAAGGTTAGAGGAGAGAGATGTTCAAAAAAAGATATGGGGCAATTTATTACACAGAGGGTGGTTTGAGTGTGGAATGAACTTCCTGAGAAAGGGGTTGATGTGGGTACAATTACAACATTTAAAAGATATTTGGATAACAGGTGAATAGGGAAGGGTTAGAGTGATATGGGCCATCTTCAGACAGCTGGGAAGAGTTTAGTTTTAGATTATGGTGAATATCAACTGAAGGGTCAGTTTCCATGCTGCATGGCTCTATGACAAGAATATGGTTTTATTCCATTATTGAAGAAAGGATCAGGGCTGGGTCCACGGATGTGCATCATCTTCAGAAACGATTTGGTTCAAAATATAGGAGTGATTGTGCGAATGTTTGTTGATGATCAAATGAATGTGTCGTGGGCAGTAAATACGGTTATCAAAGGGGATCGTGACCAACTGGCCAGTGGACCAAGGAATGAAAGATGGAGTTTAATTCAGCTGTTGGATTTTGTTAAGACAAATCATGGAGGACTAATACAGTTAATGGAAGGGCTCTGGGCAGTATTGTCCAACAGAGAGAGACAGAGAGAGTGAGCAAGAGGTGCAGTTACATTGTCCCTCAGAAGTGGCATACCAGGTGGACAGGGTGGGGAAAGCGGCATTTGGCACATTTGCCAACATTGGCCAGCACTTTGTTACATACATTAGATATATTTGTAACATTGTCCTAAATATTTCCCTTGGGCAGAGGAGGCCACGGGGTGACCTTATAAAGCTTTACAAAACCATGCGGGGCCTAAGAATGGTGAATAACCAAGGGTAGGTGAGTCCAAAACTAGAGGGTATAAACGGGAGATGAGAGAGCAAGGATTTAAAGAGGGAGCTGAGGGGGAACATTATACACAGGGGATTGTGCACAGACAGAACGGACTGCCTCAGGCACATGGGAGAAACAAGAACAATTACAACACGGAAAAGACATTTGGGCAGGTACATAGAGAGGAGAAGGTTTGAAGAGATAAGGGCCAAACGCAGGGAAATGAGACTCGTTCAGTTTAAGTAACATGGGCAGCATTGAAGAGTTGGACCACAGGTTCTGTTTCCGTGCTGTATCACTCTGTATCCAGTTAAAGAGGATTACAGTACCGAAATAAAGCATGTTGTAGACACTGAAGCAATTTACAGCGATAGGGATGGTAATCTGGAGTGCAGTACATCTCAAATATGTGGAGGGACTAATCGGGAATGGAGCAAGTTACAGGGACAACTACTGTTATAGGAGTTAAAGATGACTGAAGACACTGGTGCACAAGCCATGCCATAGATACAGTGTTGCAGAGTAGTGAGTCTTCGTACAGTGTTGGAGCGAGAACGCAGAAGAGAAAGATTCCAGGCAGCATTCCCAACCTCTCATCGGAGGCCTGCTTTAACCTCTATGGTCCTGATGCTCACTAAGACAGCGCAGGCCTGGATTGATAACTATGAACTCCCGATGCTGTCTCAGTGCAACATCGGTTAAAGTAGATGTGGTGATTGAGCCTGGGGTGTGTCTATACTGTGCTCCCCTCCAGCACTGTATCTATATCATGTCTTGTTAGCCGATGCTTGGAACCCGCTCATTGCTCCCTGCCCTGTGCACTGTGAGTGATCTTACCTTGCTGCAGGATTTATTGAAGGCTGAAGAACCCCCTGCCCTTCGTCTCTCTGGCTGACCAAGCATCTTCAAGGGAGTGATGGATGAGACACACAACAGTTCAGAAGTCTATTAGGTCAGGAACTTCCTGAGTACCTACAGGAGACAGAGAGATAGACAGAATGGGAAATTAGACTGATACAGTGAGGGTTACACAAGGAGAATGGAAATGAGCCCCACAGATATCTGGAAAATCCCAAACTCCATCCCTGGCCTGTGCTGTTGCGTCTCTCTGGAGTGGAGAATTCTGTTGGCTCAGGATCTGGAGTAGCTGCAAGAGCGAGAGACACTGACAGAAGCAGCAATTAGACCCACACAGTGAGGGATATCACATGGAGAGAGACTGAGTGATATCACCAGAGTGCTGGAAGACTTCAGGATCACATAATCATGTTGGAAGAATGGGTTTAGCTTCATGTATCAGTGCTCAGGGATGAGCAACCAGTGAGCAGATGAAGTGATGGCCTAATAACATTATTGTTAGGGCATTTATCCAAAACCTCAGCTAATGTTCAGGGGAGGCAGGTTTGAATCCCATTATAAGATATGATGGAATTTAAAATCAATAATTTTAAAAATAGCAATAAACAATCCATAAACAAATATGAAACCATTGCTGATGTACAAAAATCACAATCCCTTAGGTTAGATTCCATACAGTGTGGAAACCGGCATTTCGGCCCAACCAGTCCACGCCATCCCTCCGAAGAGTAACCCACTCAGACCCATCTCCCTCAACCTAATACACCAATTCGCCTGACCTGCACGTCTTTGGACTGTGGGAGGAAACCGGAGCATCCGGAGGCAATTCACGCAGACACGGGGAGAATGTGCAAACTCCACACAGTCGCCCGCGGCTGGGATCGAACCTGGGCCCCTGGTGCTGTGAGGCAGGAAGGCTAATCACTGAGCCACCGTGCCGCCAACTTGTCCTGTCGACAACAAGACCTGATCATCCTCACGTGGTCTGCACGACATACCCACAGCAAAGTGTTTGCATCGCAATTGCCCTCTGAAATGGCCAAGCAAGTTATTCAGCTCATGGACAGCTAGGGCTGGGCAGTAAAGGCTGGTCAGCCAGAGACACCCACATCCCCTACCTGATTTATAAAAAAATCCAATAGAATGGTCACACTGGAACCTTGCTGGGACCAGTATCCTGGCCAATCATGTCAGTAGGTTTAAGGACAGGGCTTTAAACTGACAGAGAGGATGCAGGGACAGGGTCCAGGTGAAAGGAGCTTTCCAAATCCAAAGAGAAAAGGTGAAGCATCGGAACAGTATAGGGATGTGACTGAACGCAATCAGAAAGGAACAGGATGGGACAGCGATTAACTAAAACTGTACATCAATGAATAGGTTTGTGACAGGAAATTGTGGGAAAGAGTAAATCATGTTTTTTTTTGGAATGACGAAGTCTTATCAATAAGGCAGATGGATTTGTGACACTGAGATAAAAGAGGTTTAGACACCAGAGAGATATGGTTACAGGGTGAACAAAAGGTGGACATAAATATTCAATGGATCACAACCTTGCGGAAACTCAGGCAAAATGGGTAACACTAACAATAATGGATAACAAAGGCATTACAGAGAAAGCATTTGGTTTCAGATCATGAAGTAGAGTCAGACTGAATGTAAATTCTGGCTACTACTTGCCGAGGACACAAGCAGCAGAACAGTTTTAGCAACCGAACAGCATTTCATTGCTCATCACTGCATTACACAGGAACTCATTTGAATTTTCAACAAACACATTGTGATAATTTTGGGAAAAGTCAATGTTCGCATAATGTGGGACAGTCACACTGGAAAGAGTGATATTGGAAGAGGAGTTCAGAGAATTAGTTTTCAGTGTTTCTTTGAACAATAAATTGTGCAACTGGATCGGGACGGAACGATCTCAGAGCGACCGTTGTGTGATGAAACTTCGTGAATGAGTAATGTCACCTGCAGAGATCGTCTGCAAAATTGTGATAAAGTGCAGTTTAAAGAAATATAAAATTTTAAAGTGAATCACAGAAAGGACAAGATACAACTAGAAACAAAAATAACCAATGACATGAGTTTGAGACGAGAACTGACCAAGGTAAATAGGCTAAACAGACTGAAATATGTGCCTGTCAATGAACAGTGGAAAACATTTGAAGGAGCTGTGTAAAACACTCAACAAAAGGACATTCCACTGAAACAGACAAATTCTCAGCAAGAAATCCCCACCGGTCCCACACTCAAGTAAAAAGGATCATATTAGATTGTCGGGCTTAGAGGATCACCAAAAAGTACTTAAAATCCTGAAGTGAGAGAATGTTTTAGGAGTAAATTTTAAAGGGATTGCAAAGGGTCTGCTCGCAGGAGAAGGTCAGATGGAAGAGGGAATAATTGTCAAGGTTTTATGTCACAAAAGGAACAGGGAGAGGTCAAGGTGCTGGAGGTGGTGAGAGTATTACAGAGAGTGGTCAGGGCCTGAACGGTGTTACAAAGCCAGTACGGATTGCTGCAGCTGGAGGGGTTTGCAGAGGTAGGGAGGGACATATGTACTTTTATTTATTCATTCATGGGATGTGGGGGTCACTGATTGGACCAACATTCTTTGCCCCACTACCAATTACCCAGAGTATAGCACAGTGTCAGCCATATTGCTGTGGGTCTGGTGTCACGTGCAGGCCAGACCAGGTTAGAATATCAGATGTTCTTCTCTAAAGGACCGAAGTGAACCAGATGAGTACTTCCTCCTGATCAACAATGTTTTTATGGTGGCCCCACCAATGACTTTTACAGCCACAACATGACATCCCAACTCTAACTCTCAATGCTCTGCCCAATGAAGGTAACCATCCCAAACACCTGCTTCACCAGCCTGTCTACCTGTGACACCACTTTGAAAACTCTGTGTACCTACGTCCCTGGGTCTCTGATTGATAACACTACCCAGGGTCCGAACATTATCTGTACAAGTCCCACCCTGGTTTGTTTCACCAAATTGAAACACTTCACATTTATCTGATTAAACTCCATCTGCTATTCTTCAGCCCACTATCCCAGCAGTGCTGTTCATCCTGTTGTATCACAGATAACCTTCTTCACTGTCCACTTTACCACCAATTTCAGTGCCACCCCAAAAAACGTACTTACCACAAAACTAATATTCCCATCCAAACCATGATCCAAATGACAAACAACAGGGGACCCACTACACCGCTGGTCACATGTCTCTAGTCAGAAAGGCAACATGTCTCCCATCACCCTCTGTCTCCTACCATCAAGCCCAATTTTGTATCCAGTCGACTAGCTCCTCCTGAATGCCATATCCTTTTACATTGATCTGAGCCTATTACCCAGTTTACCATACAGAACGTAGAACACAGAACAGTACAGTACAAGACCCTTTGGCCATGATGCCATGCCCATCTTTTACCCGATTGTAAGATCAAACTAACTTACATACCCTTCATTTTTTATCATCCATATGCCTATCCAAGAGTCTGTTAAATGTCCCATTCCACCCATCCACCACTCTCTGTGTAAAGAACCTAGATCTGAAATCTCTCCTTACCCATCCTCCAATCACCCTACAATTATGCTCCCCTGTACCTTGTATGCCATGGGATAAAGAGGTGTCTCACTGTTCACTCTATCTTTGCCTCACACCATCTTGTTCACCTCTACCAAATCACACTGCACTCTTCTTCACTCCAATGAGAGAAGCCTTAGCTCTCTCAACCTTTCTTCATAAGACATGCTCTCCAGTCCAGGTAGCATCCTGGTAAATCTCCTCTTTATCTTCTCTAAAGCTTCCACATCCTTCCTGTAATGAAGGGACCAAAACTGAACACAATATTCTAATTGGCATCTAAACAGGGTTGTATAGAGCTGCAGCATAAATTCGTGGCTTTAAAACTAAATCCCCCAGCTAATGAAAGCCAATACATCATACTCTTTCCTAACAACACTATCAGCTTGGTGGCAAATTTGACGGATCTCTGGTCATGAAATCCAAGATCTATCTGTTCCTCCACACTATTCAGTATTCTGTCTTTACTCCTGTATTCTGCATTCAAGTCTCACCTTCCAAAATGCATCACTTCACACTTTTCCAGATGGACTTTCATCTGCCACTTGTCAGCCCAGCTCTGCATCATGTCATTGCCCCGTTGCAAACTCCAACAGTCCTCCACACTATTCACCACTCCACCAACACTTGTGTCATTGGCAAACTTACTTCCCCACTCTTCCACTCACACATCCATGTCATTCATAAAATCACAAAGAGCAGAGATTTTTTGTCCTCTCCCTGCAGAAAACCACTGGTCACCGAGCTCCAGGCTGAATGATTTCCATCTGTCATCACCCTCCATCTTGTATGGGCCAGGAATTCTGTATCCAGACAGGCAGGTTTCCATGTATCCCATGCCCTGTACTTTCTCAATGAGCCATAAATGTGTTTTGTCACATTCTCAAAGGATTCAATAAGATTTGTGAGGCATAACCTGTCCCTTACAAAGTCATGCTGACTCTCTGTAATAAACTATGGTTTTCCAAGGAATCATAAATCCTGACTCTCAGAGTCCTCTCCAATAATCTGCACAGCACAGCCAGAAGACTGACAGGTCTGTAGTTCCCAGGATTATCTCTATTCCCTTTCTTGAACAATGCATGGCTGATTCACCTAACCTGCTCATCTTTGGGCTGTGGGTGGAAACCGGATCACCTGCAGACATGGAGAGGATGTGCAAACTCCACACAGACAGTCGCCTACGGCTGGAATCGAAATCGTGTCCCAGATGCTGTGAGGCAGCAGTGCTAACCACTGAGCCACCGTGCTGCCCCATGTAACTCTCTGGAGCCTTGCTTCTGATCCTTGGTTCCTCAACGTTAAGTTAGCTTCCTTATTCCTCTTGACTAGGTGTTGTACATCCCTTGGAACCTTGTCAAATGCTTTGCTGAAGTCCATGCGGATAACGTTGACTGCTCTGCCTTCATTTATCTCTTGGCCAACTTCTCAAAGAGTTAATCCGGATTGTGAAATACTGTTTTCCACTCACAAAGCTATGCTGACTATCTCTAATCAGCCCTTGCCATTCGAAATATATTCAGCTCCTTTCGCTCAGAATCTCCTCCAATAACTTACCCAGCACTGGGCTCACTGGGTTGTAATTTCCTGGTGTTTCCCTGCAGCCCTTAAGTGATGGAATAGCATTAGCCGCCCTCCAGTCTTCCGGTAACTCATTGTGTCTGTTGATAATATAAATATCTCTGTTAGGGACACCGCAATCTCTTCCCAAGCTTCCCAAAATATTCAAGGATAGACATAATGAGCTACTGAGGATTGATCTACCTTTATTTGTTTTAAGATTACAGCACTTTCTCATCTGCTGAGGATTCTTTCCAAGACATCGCTATTTATTTCCCCAAGTTCCCGAGCTTCCATGTCTTTCGCCACAGTAAATTCTGACAACACTATTTTGTCTAATATCTCAACCACCTCCTGACAGTTAAGGTGCCCTATTCTTTACCAAGTTACTCTTTAGCCCTTATTGAAACTTTTGTAAAGGTTTCTGAAAATTCAAATAAACCGCATCCTCGGTACAGCCACTCCGACACCCGTATCTATACTGCCATTTATATCCTCACCAATAAAAATAAAATCCAACAGGCTCAAAAACACATTCTCTTTTTACTAAAAGTGTTTCTAAGGGTCCAGTTATTGTTCATTGACATATCCTTTCTCACACATTCCAGCTCCCGACTTACTGTCAGGCTAACACTGTTTGGTTTCAGACTGGCAGCAGAAAGGGTTATGGGAGTTCTTGTTTATCAATCTGAAAAAGGTAGCTTACAGGGACAGCAGGTAATAGAGATGTTGGAAATAGGGGGGGGGGGGTCGTGGGGACTGACGGACATTATGGAGATAGGGAGTGCTGTGGGGCCTGAAAGAGGCCAAAGAGATCTGCAGGGCTGTTGGGCCTGAAGGAGGTTGCACAGATCAGGAGGATCATGGGGATTGAAGGAGGTTACTCTGAACGGGAGGGTTGTTGGGTATGGATGAGATTATGGAGATAGGGAGGGTCGTGGGGCCTATTGGAAGTTATGGAGTTAGGGAAGTTTGTGGGGAATGATTCGGGTTACATGGAAAGGAAGAGTCGTGGGGACTAAAGCAGTTTATGGAGTTAGGGAGGGCTGTGGGGACTGAAGGATGTTATATAGATAGTAAGTTTACAGAGAAGCACAGGAAAGAAGAGCAGGTATCGGCCATTTGACCACAGAGTCAGTCGCACCATTCAATATGATCACAACTGATCATTTAACCCAGTACAGTATTCCTGCTTTCACACCTTACTCTGATATTATAGTGACTACTGGCATTTAGTGATACAGTGGGCTGTAGTAACTGGGACGGGGTGGAGGTGGGGGTGGTGTCTTACAGAGATAGGGAGGGTTGTGGAAGCTGGAACAGGTGACAGGTGCAGGGAAGGTTTTAGGAATGGAAGGACTTTACATGGATTTGGAGGAATGCAGGGATGGGACGTGATAACAATCACAGGGAGGATTTTGGGAGCTCGATCTGAGACGGGTACAGCTGAGAACAGAAGTGAGTCAAACAGTCAGGGCAAGCAGGGAAAAGGTAGGACTAATAAATTAAACTGCATTTATTTCAATGCAAGGGGCCTAACAGGGAAAGCAGATGAACTCAGGGCATGGTTAAGAACATGGGACTGGGATCTCATAGCAATTACAGAAACATGGCTCAGGGATGGGCAGGACTGGCAGCTTAATGGTCCAGGAGACAAATGCTACAGGAAGGATAGAAAGGGAGGCAAGAGAAGAAGGGGAGTGACATTTTTGATAAGGGATAGCATTACAGCGGTGCTGAGGGAGGATATTCCCAGAAATACATCCAGGGAAGTTATTTGGGTGGAACTGAGAAATAAGAAAGGGATGATCACCTTATTAGGATTATATTACAGACCCCCCAATAGTCAAAGGGAAATTGCCAAACAAACTTGTAAGGAGATCTCAGCTATCTGTAAGAATAATAGGGTAGTCATAGTAGGGGATTTTAACTTTCCAAACATCGACTGGGACTGCCATCGTGTTAAAGGTTTAGATGGAGAGGAATTTCTTAAGGGTGTACAAGACAATTTTCTGATTCAGTACGTAGATGTACCGACTAGAGAAGGTGCAAACCTTGACCTACTCTTGGGAAATAAGGCAGGGCAGGTGAGTGAGGTGTCAGTGGGGGAGCACTTTGGGGCCAGCGACCATAATCCTATTTGTTTGAAATACTGATGGAAAAGGATAGACCAGATCTAAAAGTTGATGTTCTAAATTGGAGAAAGGCCAATTTTGACGGTATTAGGCAAGAACTTTTGAAAGCTGATTGGAGCCAGATGTTTGCAGCTAAAGGGACGGCTGGAAAATGGGAAGCCTTCAGAAATAAGATATCAAGAGTCCAGAGAAAGTATGTTCCTTTCAGGGTGAAAGGGAAGGCTGGTAGGTATAGGGAATTCTGGATGATTAAAGAAATTGAGTGTTTGGTTCAGAAAAAGAAGGAAGCATATGTCAGGTATAGACAGGATAGATCGAGTGAATCCTTAGAAGAGTATAAAGGATGTAGGAGTATACTTAAGAGGGAAATCAGGAGGGCAAAACGGGGACTTGAGATAGGTCTGACAAATAGAATTAAGGATAATGCAAAGGGTTTTTACAAATATATTAAGGAAACCAGGGTAACAAGGGAGAGAATAGGGCCCCACAAAGATCAGCAAGGCGGCCTTTGTTTGGAGCCACAGAAAATGGGGGAGATGCTAAATGAATATTTTGCATCAGTATTTACTGTGGAAAAGCATATGGAAGATGTAGACTGTAGGGAAATAGATGGTGACATCTTGCAAAACGTCCAGATTACAGAGGAGGAAGTGCTGGATGTCTTGAAACGGTTAAAGGTGAATAAATCCCCAGGAACTGATCAGGTGTACCCGAGAACTCTGTTGGAAGCTGGAGAAGTGATTCCTGGGCCTCTTGCTAAGATATTTGTATCAATAGTCACAGGTGAGGTGCCAGAAGACTGGAGGTTGGCAAAAGTGGTGCCACTATTTAAGAAGAATGGTAAAAACAAGCCAGGGAACGACAGACCAGTGAGCCTGAACTCAGTGGTGGGCAAGTTGTTGGAGGGAATCCTGATGGACAGGATGTACATGTATTTGGAAAGGCAAGGACTGATTAGGGATAGTCAACATGGCTTTGTACATGGGAAATCATGTCTCAAACTTGATTGAGTTTTTTTGAAGATGTAACAAAGAAGGTTGATGAGGACAGAGCAGTAGATGTGATCTATATGGACTTCAGTAAGGCGTTCGACAAGGTTCCCCATGGGAGACTGATTAGCAAGGTTGGATCTCATGGAATGCAGGGAGAATTAGCCATTTGAATACAGAACTGGCTCAAAGGTAGAAGACAGAAAGTGGTGGTGGAGGGTTGTTTTTCGGACTGGAGGCCTGTGACAAGTGCAGTGCCACAAGGATCGGTGCTGGGCCCTCTACTTTTTGTCATTTACATAAATGATTTGGATGCGAGCAAAAGAGGTATAGTTAGTAAGTTTACAGATGACACCAAAATTGGAGGTGTAGTGGATAGCGAAGAAGGTTACAACAGGATCTGGACCAGATGGGCCAATGGGCTAAGTGGCAGATGGAGTTTAATTCAGATTAATGCGATGTGCTGCATTTTGGGAAAGCAAATCTTAGCAGGACTTATACATGTAATGGTAATGTCCTAGGGAGTGTTGCTGACCAAAGAGACCTTGGAGTGCAAGTTCACAGCTCCTTGAAAGTAGAGTCGCAGGTAGATAGGATAGTGAAGACAACATTCAGTATGCTTTCCTTTATTGGTCAGAGTACTGAGTACAGGAGTTGGGAGGTCATGTTGCGGCTGTACAGGACATTGGTTCGGCCACTGTTGGAATGCTTTAAACAATTCCAGTCTCCTTCATATCAGAAAGATATTGTGAAACCTGACAGGGTTCAGAAAGAGATGTTGCCAGGGTTGGAGGATTTGAGCTACAGGGAGAGGCTGAACAGGCTGGGGCGGTTATCCCTGGAGCTTCGGAGGCTGAGGGGTGACCTTACAGCGGTTTACAAAATTATGAGGGGCATGGATAGGATAGGATAAATAGACAAAGTCTTTTCCCTGGGTCAGGGAGTCCAGAACTAGAGGGCATAGATTTAATTTGAGAGGGGAAAGATATAAAAGAGACCTCAGGGGCAACTTTTTCACGCAGAGGGTGGTACGTATATGGAACGAGCTGCCAGAGGATGTGGTGGAGGATGGTACAATTGCAACATTTAAGAGGCATTTGGATGGGCATATGAATGGGAAGGGTTTGGAGGAATATGGGCCGGGTGCTGGCAGGTGGGACTAGATTGGATTGGGATATCTGGTCGGCATGGACGGGTTGGACCGAAGGGTCTGTTTCCGTGCTGTACATCTCTATGACTCTATCACTCATGGAGGTTATAGAAATAAACTGTATGGTCGCGTCTGGAGGAGATTAAAGGTATAAAGTTTTGTAGTTACCGAAGGAAATTACATCAGTCGGGACCAGCAGAGTTTACAGAGACTGAGTGCGTTTTAGAGACAGGAAGAGTTCATAGTCATCATTAGAAATGCAGAAACTAATTTATGAGAGAAGCAGAGTCACTCTGCTTTGTGCACAGAGACAAGGAGGAGTCTAACAGCTGGAGGAAGGTTATTAAGGTACAGAGCTTTGTGTTGTCGTGACGGGGAAGGTTACAGAGATCATGAAGGTAGTAGGAGTTCAAAGAAGTCACAAAGACAGGGAGGTTTTTCAGGTCTGGAAAGGACTGCACTGGCCGGGATGGCTTAAGGAACTGAAGAGTTGTTTTTCTTCAGTTAAGGAGAGATGTGACAGAACCCGGGATTAAAGGCAAAGGCAGAAACTTGGAGAGTTTTACTGATATGAGGAGCTTACAGGGATAAGCAGGATTGTAGGGGCTGATAGAGATTGGGGAAGTGGTATCTGTGAAACAGACAATGGAGAAACTGACAGACATAGGGAGGGTTCTGTGGAACAGATGAATTTACAGACAAGATGGTGATAATGAAGCCTGAGCATTTTCTCATGTTCCTTGCCCAGCATTGTTCTGACCTCATGTCCTCAAGTTCTGAATTAAAGCCCACTAACCCCTCCCTGTGCTGTTTACTGTGAGTAATCTTACCGGCTGCAGGATTTACTGAAGGCTCCAGATCTCACTCTCCATCTCTCTCTGGCTGACCAACTGTCTTCAATGTGGTGATGGACGAGACAGGAATTGGGAATTCTGCTGAGTCCAGGACATCGGGAATACCTACAGGAGACAGAGAAATAGACAGAATGGGAAATTAGATTGATGCAATGAAGGTTAAACATGGAGAATGACACTGAGTCCCACAGAGATCTAGAAAAGCCCAGTCTCCATCCCTGGCCTGTGCTACTGCATCTCTCTGGAGTGGAGAATTCTGTTGGCTCAGTATCTGGAGCAAATGCAAGAGCGAGAGACACTGACAGAGGCAGCAATTAGACCCACACAGTGAGGGATATCACATGGAGAGAGACAGTGATATCAGCAGAGTGCAGGACGGTATCAGGATCACACAATGGTATTATCAGAAGTGGTTCTGACCAGTGAGCACTGCTACCAGTACTCAGGGAGGATTGAGCTATTTTATTGGGATAGGCTCCTCTGGTACCAGATTATGCAGTGTGCTATAAATGGACACAGATGAGGAGGGGGACAGGTCTGAGGTGAATGGAAATTCCCAAGTCCAAAGAGAAAGGTGGAAATATTGGAACACCATAGAGATGTGAATGAAGACCAAAAGAAAGAAACAGTAAGGGACTGAGTTTAATTAAAATACTACATTGTCAAACAGATTTCTGACAGGAAATTATTGGTTAAAATAAAGTAAATGCCATTTCCGCCCCTCATAATTCCTCATACACCACAAGTGACATCACTTCCGCCCGTCACATCATCGCTGATGTCACACGCTCAGTGACTTCCACGCCCTCCCCACTGCCGTGTTTGCCACCACTTCCGCCCCCACCAACGTCACTCACCTGCATTCTGCTGACACCCCACCCCAGGTCCCACTGTCACCATCCCCGCCCCCAGAACCCTGAGGGGAACACCGCCCCTGCTCATGACCCCATCCCCATTCCCCCTAACACCACACTCACTCCAGTTACAGGCTCCGTCGCCTCCCCCCAGCTCCACATCTACGCCTGGTCCCAGCTCCCAGTCCTGCCGAGTTTTCACCATTCCCCTGACCTCCCTCTCACTGAGGACGAATGATCAGTCCTCAGCAAAGGCCTCACCTTTATCCCCCTCCGTCCACACATCAATGAATTTAATACACGCCGTGACATCGAACACTTCTTCTACCGCCTCCACCTCCGAGCTTACTTTTACAAAGAAGACTCCCGCGTATTTTCTGAGGACCCCTTTGCCGGCCTCCAATAAACTCCATCCACCTGGACACCCCGCCCTGGCCTATTACCTGCCTTCGATTTCTTCATTTCCAACTTCCACCGAGACATTAACCGCCTCAACCTATCTACCCCCTTCCCCACTCCAACCTCTCACCCTCACAACGTGCAGCTCTCCACTTCCTCTGCTCCAATACCGACCTCACCATCAAACCAGCAGATAAAGGGGGTGCTGTGGTAGTCTGGTGCACTGACCTCTACACCGCTGAAGCCATGATGCCAACTCAAAGACACCTCCTCCTACCACCCCCTCTACCATGACCCACCTCCCATCACCAAACCGTCATCTCCCAGAGCATACAGAACCTCATCACCTCAGGAGGAGATCTCCCACCCACAGCTTCCAACCTCATTGTCCGGGATCCCCCACTGCCCGGATCTACCTCCTTCCCAGGATCCACAAGCCTGACCACCCTGGCTGACCCATTGTCTCAGCATGCTCCTACCCCACCCGCACTCATGTCTACCTACCTCGACATTGTCCTATCCCCAGTCCAGGAACTACCCACATTCGTTCGAGACACCACTCATACCCTCCACTCCTCCAAGACTTCCGTTTCCCTGACCACCAATGCCTCATCTTCACAATGGATATCCAATCCCTCTACACCTCCATCCACCATAACCAGGACCTCCAAGCCCTCCGTTTCTTCATCTCCCGACGTCCACAACAGTACCCTTCCACCGATACTCTCATTCGTTTGGCTGAACTTGTCCTCACTCTTGACAAGTTTTCCTTCAAATCCTCCCACTTCCTCCAGACCAAATGGGTAGCCATGGGCACCCGTATGGGCCCCAGCTATGCCTGTCTCTTTGTTGGCTACATAGAACAGTCCATCTTCCGTAGTTACAATGGCACCACTCCCCACGTCTTCCTCCGCAACATTGATGACTGCATTGGCGCCACCTCGTGCTCCCTCGAGGAGTTTGAGCAATTCGTCAACTTCACCAACACATTCCATCCTGACCCTAAATTTACCTGGACCATCTCTGATACCTCCGTCCCCTTCCTGGACTTCTCCATCCCCATTAATGACAACCGACTTGACACCGACATTTTTTTACAAAGCTACTGACTCCCACAGCTAAATAGATTACATATCTTCCCACCCTACCGCCTGCAAAATTCCCAACCCCTATTCCCAATTCCTCCACCTCCGCTGGACCTGCTCCCAGGAGGGCCAGTTCCACCACAGAACAGACCAGATAGCCTCCTTCTTTAGAGATTGGAATTTCCCTTCCCACGTGGTAAAAGATGCCCTCCAACGCATCTCGTCCACAACCCGCACCTCCGCACTCAGGCCACACCCCTCCAACCGTAACAAGGACAGAACGCCCCTGGTGCTCACCTTCCACCCTACCAACCTTCACATAAACCAAATCACCTGCCGCCATTTCCGCCACCTCCAAACGGACCCCACCACCAGGGATATATTTCCCTCCCACCCCTTTCCGCCTTCCGCAAAGACCGTTCTCTCCATGACTACCTGGTCAGCTTCACGCCCCCCAAAACCCACCCTCCCTTCCTGGCACCTTCTCCTGCCACCGCAGGAATTGCAAAACCTGCGCCCACACCTCTCCCCTCACCACCATCCAAGGCCCCAAAGGAGCCTTCCACATCCAAAGTTTTACCTGCACATCCACCAATATCATTTATTGTATCCGTTGCTCCTGATGCGGTCTCCTCTACATTGGGGAGACTGGACACCTCCTAACAGAGCACTTTAGGGAACATTTCTTGTACACCCGCACCAATCAACCCCACCGCCCTGTGACCCAACATTTCAACTCCCCCTCCCACTATGTCGAGGACATGCAGGTCCTGGGCTTCCTCAACCGCCACTTCCTCACCACCCGACGCCTGGAGGAAGAACGCCTCACCTTCTGCCTCGGAACACTTCAACCCCAGGTCATCAATGTGGACTTCACCAGTTTCCTCATTTCCCCTTCCCCCATCTCACCCCACCTCCAGCCTTCCAGCTCAGCACCACCCTCATGACCTGTCCTAATGGCCTATCTCCCTTCCCACCTATCCATTCCACCCTCCTCTCTGACCTATCATCCCCGTCCCCACCCCCATTGTACTCTTTGCTACCTTCCCCCATCCTCCACTCTGACCTATCACCTTCTTCCCCACCCCATTCACCTGTGGTACTCTATGCTACTTTCTCTCCATCCCCACCCCCCTCTCATTTATCTCCCCACTCGGCAGGCTCCCGGCCTCTGTTCCTGATGAAGGGCTTTTGCCCGAAACATCAATTTTCCTGCTCCTTGGATGCTGCTTGACCTGCCATGCTTTTCCAGCACCACTCTAATCTAGACTCTGGTTTCCAGCATCTGCAGTCCTTGTTTTTACCTTATTGGAGGAGGAGACTACTGTGATAAGGCATTTTGTAGACACTGAACCAAGTTACAGGGATAGTGATGGTATTCAAATTTTGTGAGAAGATTTGTAGCTCGGGTGCTCGTTGCTGTGGTTCTGTTCGCCGAGCTGGATGTTTTTGTTGCAAACGTTTCGTCCCCTGTCTACGTGACATCCTCAGTGCTTTGGAGCCTCCTGTGAAGCGCTTCAACTCGCCACGAAACGACAAGACCAGCTATCCCTAGTAACCACGCAGACGACAAGCAACATGAATTTGACTGGGACAACACTACCATTATAGGGCAAGCCAAACAAAGAACAGCCAGGGAATTCCAAGAAGCATGGGACTCATCCACAAACTCCATCAACAAACACATCGACCTGGATCCAATATACCGGCCACTACAGCGGACAGCTGAAACTGACAACCGGAAGTGGCAGGGACAGGCCACTATAAATGCCGGAGGAAACACCACAGAATGGGAAATTAAACAGATGCAGTGAGGGTTTCACGTGAAGAATAGCACTGAGTTCCACAAAGATTTGGAAAATGGAACGATGTTAAGTAATAATCCCAGATTGCTGGAAGATGTCAGGATCACACAATTGTGTGGGAAGAATGGGTTTAGCTTCATGATGCCCTGGTATCAGTGCTCAAGGATGAGTACCCAGTGAGCTAGGTGAAGTAATGGCCTAGTGGTATTATTGCTAGAGAATGTATCCAAAACGTCAGCTAATGTTCAGGGGAGGTAGGATTGAATCCCGCCATCTGAAAAGGAGACATTTGAAATCAATAATTTTAAAAATAATAATTAACAATCTACAAATAAGTATGAAACCATTACTGATGTACAACAAATCCAAACACTTGTCCTTTAGAGAAGGACATCTGCCCATCCTCACATGGTCTGCACGACATCCCCACAGCAAAGTGTTTGCCTCTCGATTACCCTCTGAAATGGCCGAGCAAATTACTCAGTTCAAGGGCTTCTAGGACTGGGCAAGAAAGGCTGGTCAGCCAGAGACTCAAACATTCCATGCCGGATTTTTTTAAAAATCTATTAGGATGGTCCCCCTGGAACTGTGCAGGGACCAGTGTCCTGGCCAATCATGTCGGTAGGTTTATGGACAGGGCATTAAACGCACAGAGTGGATGCAGGAGAAAGGAGCTTTCCAAATCCAAAGGGAAAAGGTGAAGCAATGGAACAGCATGGGAATGTGGCTGAAGACAAGCAGAAAGGAATAGGATGGGACAGAGTTTAACTAAAATTGTACATCAGCAAATAGATTTGTGACAGAAAATTGTGGAAGAGAGTATATTATGTTTTTTTTTTAAATCGACAACGTTGCTGCAATAAGGTCGATGGATTTGAGACACAGAGATAAAAGAGATTTAGACACCAGGGAGACATGGATACAGGGTGAACAGAAATATTCAGTGCAAACTCAGGCAAAATCGGCAACGCTAACAAAAATGGATAACAAAGGTATTAAAAAGAAAGCATATGGCCTCAGATCATGAGGTAGAGTCAGTCTGAATGTAAATTCTGTCTACTACTTTCCAAGGACACAAGCAGCAGAACCGTTTTAGCCACCGAACAGTATTCCATTGCTCATCACTGCATTAAACAGGAACTCATTGGAATTATTTAACAAAGGCATTGTGATAATTTTGAAAAACTTCAATATTTGTATAATCTGGGACAATCACACGGTCAACATTGATATTGGAAGAGGGGTTCAGTTAATTTTTTTCCAGTGTTTCTTTGAAAAACACGTTGTGCAACTGTTAAGGGACATAACTATCGCAGAGCGACCGTGTAATGAAACTTAGTGAATGAGTAATGTCACCTGGAGAGATCCTTCGGGAAATTGTGATAAAGTGCAGTTTAAATAAATATAAAGTTTTAAAGTGAATCACAGAAAGGACAAGCTACAACTAGAAACAAAAATAGCCAATTACATGAGTTTGAGAGGAGAACTGACCAAGGTAAACAGGCTAAACAGACTGAAATATGTGCCTGTAAATGAACAGTGGAAAACATTTGAAGGGACAATGCAAAATACTCAACAAAAGGACATTCGATTGAAACAGTAAAAACCTCAGCAAGAAATTCCCACTGATCCCTCACTCAGGACAAAAGGAATCATACTAGATTATGAGGCTGAGAAGATCACCAAAAAGTACTTAAAATCCTGAAGTGAGAGAGTGTTTTAGGAGTAAATGTTAATGGATTGCAATGGGTCTGCTCGCAGGAGGAGGGCTGTGGGAAGGGGAGCCACGGTCAGGGTTCATTGACACGATAGGAACAGGGAGAGGTCAAGTTGCTGGAGGTGCTGAGAGTGTTATAGAGAGTGGTCAGGGTGTTACAAAGCCAGGACGGATTGCTGCAGCTGGAGGGGTTTGCAGAGGTCGGGAGCGCCATGTGTATTTTTATTTATTCATTCATGGGATGTGGGTGTCACTGCCTAGAACAACATTCTTTGACCCCTCTGCTAATTACCCAGAGGACAGCTCAGAGTCAGCCATATTGCTGTGGGTCTGGAGTCACATGTCGGCCAGACCAGGTTAGAATATTTGATGTCCTTCCCTAAAGGAGGTTAGTGAACTAGATGAGTACTTCCTCCTGATCAACAATGTTTTTATGGTGGCCCCACCAATGTCTTTTACAGCCACAACATGACATCCCAACTCTTACTCTTAATGCTCTACCCAATGAAGGTAACCATCCCAAACGCCTGCTTCTCCAGCCTGTCGACCTGTGACACCACTTTCAAAGAACTGTGTACCTGGGTCACTGGATCTCTGACTGACAACACTATCCAGGGCCCGAACATTAACTGTACAGGTCCCACCCTGGTTTGTTTCACCAAAATGGAACACCTCACCTTTATCTAATTAAACTCCATCTGCTATTCTTCAGCCCACTATCCCAGCAGTACTGCTCATCCAGTCGTATCATAGATAACCTTCTTCACTGTCCACTTTACCACCAATGTCAGTGTCACCAAAAAACCTTACTTACCAGGAAACCAATATTCCCATCCACACCATTTATCCAAATGACAAACAACAGGGGACCCACTCCACCGCTGGTAACATGCCTCCAGTCAGAAAAAACAACATGTCTCCCATTACCCTCTGTCTCCTACCATCAGGCCAATTTTGTATCCTGTTCACGAGCTCCTCCTGAATGCCATATCCTTTTACACTGATCTGAGCTTATTACCCAGTTTATCAGACAGAACATAGAACGCAGAACAGTTCAGCCTCAGGCCCTTCGGCCATGATTTCATGCCAACCTTTTATCCAACTGTAAGATCAAAGTATACTACATACCCTTCATTTTACTATTATCCATGTGTCTACCCAAGAGTCTATTAAATGTTCCAAAAGTATCTAATTTTACTACCACCATTGGCAGTGCATTCCAACCACCTACCATTCTCTATCCTCTTAACCATCCTCCAATCACCTTAAAATTATGCCGCTTTGTAATAGCCATTTATTACATCGGAGGAAAAGTCTCTGACTATTCACTCACACTGTGCCTCTCATCACCTTGTTCACCTCTACCAGGTCGCCCCATCCCTTCTTCACTCCCATGAGAAAAGCCTTAGCTCCCTCAAACGTTCTCCATAAGAACTGCCCTCCATTCCAGGCAGCATCCTGGTACATCTCCTGTGTGCACTCTCTAAAACTTGCACATCCTTCCTGTAAACAGGGGACCAGAACTGAACACAATAATCCAAGTGTTGTCTCACCAGGACGCTATAAAGATGCAGTAAAACCTCATGGCTCTTAAAATCAATCCCCTTCTAAGGGGGGCCAACACAATATATGTCTTTTTAACAACCCTACCAACGTGCGTGGCAATTTTGAGGGATCTATGGACACGGACCCCATGATCTCTGTGTTCCTCCGCACTGTTCCTGCCAAGTATTCTGCCTTTCACCCTGTATTCCGTATTTAAATTCGACCTTCCAGAATGAATCACTTCACACTTTTCCAGATTGGAGTCCATCTGCCCAGCTCTGCGTCCTGTCAATGTCCCATTGCAACCTACAACAGCCCTCCACATTACCCACCACTCCACCAACCTTCAGGTGATTGGCAAACTTACTAACCCACCCTCCAACATACTTGTCCAAGCCATTTATAAAAATCACAAAGAGCAGAGTCCCAGAGCCGATTGTTACAGAACACCACTGGTCACTCAGCTCCAGGCTCAATACTGTCCATCTGCTGCCACCCTCTGTCTTCTCTGGGCCATCCAATCCTGTATCCAGACAGACAGATTTCCCTGTATCCCAATCATCCTTCTTTTCTGAATGAGCCATCAACGTATTCTGTCATATCCTCAAAGAGCTCAGTAAGGTTTGTGAGGCATGATCTGCCCCTCACAAACCCATGCTGACTGTCACTAATTTAACTATCGTTTTCCAAGTATCATAAATCCTGTCTTTAGAGTCCTTGCCAATAATCTGCACACGACAGACATTAGACCAAATCTGTAATTCCCAGAATTCTACCTCCGTAACATGGCTCGGACTTTACAAATCTTCCCTCCTCTGCCATGTTCCCCAGAAGGGCACTGAAGGGAGGAGGGGGTTACAGAGATAGGTAGGGATATCAGAACAGGAGGATTTTGCAGGCATTAGGAAGGTTGCAATGCCAAAAGGAGGCTTCAGTAATTGTGAGGTTTCATGGTGATGAAGACATTTGAGGAGGGAGAGAGGGAGGTTTGTAGGGAATTAAGAGGTTTCACAGTTTAGTTGCTTTGTTAGGGCTGCAAGAGGTTACTGAGTTGGGGAGGGTGTAAGCACTGGTGGATATTACATAAACATGTGGTTTTAGTTGCAATGCAGGAAGAGAATTCAGGAAGCTGGAGAGTATGGGGTCTGAACGATGTTACACAAATGGGAAGAGTTGTCAGGAGTGGAGGTGTTTACAGAGACAGCAATGGTCTGATCTGGAGCAGAGGACCCAGAGTGGGAGGGATGTGGGGACTGGAGGTGATTTCATAGGGTGGGAGGACCATAGACCCACAGGAGGCTACAGAAATGTGGAGAGCTGTAGGGCTGACGGGTTCATGGAGTTGGGAATGTTGGGAGGGATAGAGAAGTTTACAGGGATAAGGATGTTTGTAGGACAGGGCTGGATTACAGAGACAGTGACTGTTTTAGGGATCTGAGCAGATTACAGAGATAAAGAGGTTTGTATCATCTGGCGGAACAAACAGAGATATGGAGGGTCATCGTGACTGAAGATGTTTATAGAGATAGGAAGGCTGTTTTGGGGATTATGGAGGCTGTGGAATCTGGATTTCTTTTCAGAGACTGGGATAACAATTTTGGTCAGAGACAGTTTCACAGATAAGGGAGCATAGCATAAACAGGAGGAAGTTGTAGAGGAAGGTGACGTTTAAACAGATAGTGGTGTAAGAGCTGGACAAGGTTATGAAGATGGGTAGATGGTGGAGACACAGGAGGAGCTTACATTGACAAGGGAGTGATAGTGACAGGAGGGTGTTAAATAGATAGTAGGTTTTGTAGCGACTGGATTGGGAGAGGCACAGGCATGGAGTGAGTTCGAAAGATCAGGAATACTGCAGAGACCTGAGAGGTTTACACTGATAGGGATGGTGGTCGGGTCTCCACAGGCTGTTGGTGTTTAGGGACTGGAAGAGATTTGGTAGATAGGGAGGGATGTAAGAGCTGCAGGAGCTTATGGAGAGTTGAAGAGTTGGAGCAGTTTGCAGAGAGAGGTTTCTCAGACAGGAGTAGGTTATAGATAGTGAGGGTTGTGTGGTCTGAGTAAGTCAAAAAGAGGAGAGTTTTCACGTTTGGAAGAGGTTACACTGACAGGGACAGTTGAAGAGACTGAAGCAAAAATGCATGGAGAAGATTACACAGATAGGGAGGTGAGTAGGGACTGAAGGTGAATACACAGACATGGAGGGTTGTATTGTTAGACGGAGCTGAGAGGGATAGGGACCAGTGTAGGGATTTACACAGATAGAGAAGGTTGTGTTTTTGGTGAAGGTTACACTGATACAGACAGTGTTAGGGAGTGTTTAGTGGACTACAGAGGAGCTCAGAGAGAATGTATTATGGGGAGTGGAGGAGATTACAGACACAGAGATGGCTGTCGGGTTGAAAAGAGCTTCTACAGATCCTCAGTGCTGTAAAGCTGGAGGGAGGTTATAACAGTGAGTGTTGCCAAGACTTAATTACTTCACTGAAATAGAGCAGGTCTCAGCACGTAACTGTCAAAGGGAAGTTGAGACAGTCCAGATGAGTTTTCAGAGATACAAATGTTTATGGGAGTTTCAAGAGAGAACAATGATTGGGAGTGCTGTACCAAATGGTAATAGTTATAGGGAGGGTTCTAAAAGCAGGGAGAGGTGACAGACATATCGATCTTTGCAAGGACTGGAGAAGGTTACCTCGCCAAGGAGAGTTTTAGTGTCTGGAGGAGATGACAGTGTTAAGGAGAATATTGGGGATAAGGCAAGGTGTAAGAGACGGCGGTTGTTGACAGGGCTGGACAATAACCTGAATAGAATCGCCATCGTGTGCAACCAGGCCATTCGGCCCAACCAGTCCATTTCAAACCTCTGAAGAGCATCCTACCCAGACCCACCCCTCTACCTGTACATTAAACCCTGCATTTTTCGTGGTTAACTTACTTCAACCACGCATTCCTGAATACCACAGTCAATTTATGATGGCCAATTCACTGATGGTGCAAATTTTGGACACACACACACACACACAGCAAGGGAGCAACACGCAAACACACACAGTGAGGGGGATACACGCAGACACACAGCGAGGAAAGGACATGCACACACAAAGAGTGAGGGGGATACACGCAGTCACACAGCGAGGGAAGGACATGCACACACATACAGTGAGGGGGATACACGCAGACACACAGCGAGGAAAGGACATGCACACACACACAGTGAGGGGGATACACGCAGTCACACAGCGAGGGAAGGACATGCGCACACACAGCGATGGAGGGTCATACACAAACACACACAGCGTGGGAGGGACAGGCACACACAGCGAGGGAGGGACACACACACACACACAGGGAAGGAGGGACAAGCACACACACGGCGAGGGGGAGGAAATGTGCACAGAAAGTGAGAGGGGGCGCGCACTGACACGGCGAGGGAGGGACACACGTACACACAGCAAGGGGGGACATGGACTCACACAGCGAGGGAGGGACATGCACACATACACACAGGTAAGGGGATACACGCAGACACACAGCAAGGGAGGGACACACACACACACTCACACAGCGTGGGAGGGACACACAGGGACAGTGAGGAAGTGGCACGCATACACTCACACACACACAGCGAGGGAAGGACACTCACATACACTGCAAGAGGGACACACATACCCACAGCAAGAGGGGGGCACGCACACACAGCGAGGGAGGGACACGCGCATGCACAATCACACAAACACAGACACACAGTGAGAGTGGGACACACACACACACACACACACACAGAAGGACATGCACACACACAGCGAGGGAGGACACGCACACACACAGCGAGGGAAGAACACACACACACACACACAGCGAGGGAAGGACATGCACACACGCAGCGAGGGAGGGATATACGCAAACACAAAGAGCGAGAGAGGGACACGCACATAAACAGCAAGGGAGGGACAAGCACACACACAGGGAAGGGTGGACAAGCAGACACACGGCGAGGGGGAGGGCATGTGCACAGAAATTGAGAGGGGGCACGCACAGACATGGCGAGGGAGGGACACACGCACAGACAGCAAGGCGGGACAGGCACTCACAAAGCGAGGGGCGATGCAGACACACAATGGTGGGGATATGCACAAAGAGCAAGGGAGGGACACACACTCACAGAGCGAGGGAGTGACACGCGCACACACAGCAAGAGGCACACACACATGCACACAGCAAGGGAGGGACACACACACACAGACATACAGCGAGGGAGGGACACGCACACACACAGTGTGGGAGTGACACGCATATATACACACACACGCAGTCAGGGAAGGACACTCACGTACACTGTAAAAGGGTCACACATACTCACAGCAAGAGGAGACACGCACATACAGCGAGGGATGGAAACGCGCATGCTCAAGCACACAAACACAGGCACACAGCGTGAGAGGGACACGCACACACATAGCCAGGGAGGGACATGGACACACGCGCACACAAACACACACACACACACACACACACACACACACAAACACACACACACAGCAAGAGAGGGACACGCGCACAAACAGCGAAGGGGAGAAACATGCACACACAGCAAGGGAGGGCCACGCACATACACACGCACACACACAAACACACAGGGCAGGAAACTGATACATAAACAGTAAGGGAGGGACACGCATGCATACACATACACACACACACACACACAGCGTGAGGGAAGGACACTCACATACAATGCAAGAGGGCAAGAGGAACACACATATTCACAGCAAGAGGGGGACACGTACACACAGCGAGGGAAGAACACGCACATGCCCAAGCACACAAACACAGACACACAGCGAGAGAGGGGCACGCGCACACACAGCCAGTGAGGGACATGGACACACACAAACACACACACACACACACACACCAAGAGAGGGACACATGCACACAGCAAGGAGGAGATACATGCATACACAGCGAGGGAGGGCCACACACACACACGCACAGCAAGAGGGACACACAAACACACACACACACACACACACAGGCACACAGCGAGAGAGGGGCACGCACACACATAGCGAGGAGGAGACACATGCACACACACACACATGCACAGTAAGAGGGACACACACACACACACAGCGCAAGGGGGTAACTCACACATACACAGCGAGGGAAGAACACGCACACAGCAAGGAAGGGACATGCACACACACAGACAGCGAGGGTGCGACAACACACACACACACACACACACACACACACACACACACACACACAGAGGGAGACACACACACACACACCGACAGCAAGGGAGGGACACGCACACACAGTGAGGGAGCGACATGCGCATGAGGAAGCACACAAACATAGACACACACAGTGAGAGACGGACATGCACACACACACACAGCAAGAGAGGGACACGCGCACACACACAGCGAGGGAGCGACACATGCTCACAGAGGGAGGGAGGGCCACGCACACACACACGCAGCAAGATGGACGCACACACACACGCAGCAAGAGGGACACACACACACACACACACACACACACACACATACACACACACACACACACATACAGCGAGGGGGCGACACATGCACACACAGCGAGGAAAGGCCACGCACACACACACACAGCAAGAGGGACACACACACAGAGCGAGGGAGGGACACGCACACAGACAGCGAGCGAGCGACACGTGCATGAGGAAGCACACAAACACAGACACACACAGTGAGAGAGGGACACGCACACACACAGCCAGGGACATGCACACACACACAGAGCAAGAGAGCGACACATGCTCACAGAGGGAGGGAGGACCACGCACACACACACGCAGCAAGAGGGACACACACACACGCAGCGAGGGGGCGATACATGCACACACAGTGAGGAAAGGCCACGCACACACACGCACAGCAAGAGGGACACACACACACACAGAGCGAGGGAGGGACACACATACACAGAGCAAGAGAGGGACACACGCACACACAGCGAGGGGGGAGACAAATGCTCACACAACGAGGGAGGGCCAAGTACACACACGCACACACAGCGAGGGGGGAGACGAATGCTCACACAACGAGGGAGGGCCAAGTACACACACGCACACCAAGAGGGACAAAGACGCAAACGGAGCAAGGGGGGAAACTTACACATACAAAGCAAGGGAGGGACACGCACATATACAATAAGGGAGGGACACACACACACACACACACACACAGAGGGAGGGACACGCACACAGCGAGGGACGGACAAACACACACACAGTGAGGGAGGGACACACCCACACACACAGTGAGAGAGGACACACACAGACACGGCAAGCGTGGGACACGCACACACAGCAAGCTGGTCACACACTCACACACAAGGGACGGACACACACGCAAATCGAGGGAGTGACACACACACATACACACACACAGAACAAGGGAGGGACATGCACACACGCACACATGCACACAACGGAAGGACACACACGCAAAGCGAGGGAGGGACATGCACAGATACACACACACACACACACACACACACATAAACACAGAGCAAGGGACGGACGTGTGCACACACAGCAAGGGAGTGACATACAAACACACACAGTGAGGGGGTTACCCGCAGACACACAGCGAGGGAGGGATACACACATACACATACACAGAGAGCGAGGGAGGGACACACACACAAACATACAGCGAAGGAAGGGGCACACACATGTCAAGGGGGAGGGCATGTACAAGAAATTGAGAGGGTGCATGCACACACAGCGAGAGGGGATTCACACAAACACGGCAAGGTGGACACGCGCTCACAGCAAGGGGGGACACACACTCACACAAACAAGGAACGGACACACAAAGCGAGGGAGGGTCACGCACACATACATACACACACAGAAACACAGAGCAAGGAAGGGATATGCACACACACACAAGGGACGGACACACATGCAAAGCGAAGGAGGGACACGTACGCATACACAAACACACACACATAACAAGAGAGGGACATGCACAGGCGCGCGCGCACACACACACACAAGGGATGGAAACACACATGCAAAGCGAGGGAGGGACACACACACACACACACACACACACACACACAGCAAGGGAGGGACATGCACAGGCGTGCGCACACACACACAAGAGACGTAAACACACACGCAAAGCGAGGGAGGGACACGCAAAGATACACACATACACAAAAACAGAGCAAGGGAGGGACACATGCACACACAGCGAGCGTGGGATACACACAGCGAGGGATCGACACGAAACACACACAGTGAGGGGGTTACCCGCAGACACACAGCGAGGGAGGGACACACACAGCGAAGGAAGGGACACACACAGAGACACAGCGAGGGGTGACACGCACATACACACTGCGAGGGAGGGACATACACAGCGAGGAGGGACATACACACAGCGAGGGAGGGACACGCACACGCATAGTGAGGGAGAGATACGCGCACACACAGCGAGGGAGGGAAATGCGCACACACACACACACAAACGCGTGCACACACACACATACAAACACACAGAGCAAGGGAGCGACACGCAAACAAAGCGAGGGAAGGACATGCACATACATCGAGGGAGGAACATACACAAACACACACAGCGAGGGAGGGACACACTCATACACAGCAAGGGAGCGACACACATACGTGCGCACACACAGACACACACACACAGGGAAGGAGGGACAAGCACACACACAGCGAGGGGGAGGGCATGTGTACAGGAATTGAGGGGGACACGCACACACAGCGAGAGGGAACACGCACAGACACGGCGAGGGAGGGACAAACACACACACTTATGTTGAGGGGAATACACACAGACACACAGCGAGGGAGGGACACGCACAGACACGGCGAGGGAGGGACACACACACACACGAGGGGGGACATGCACTCACACAGCGAGGGGAGAAGCGCACACACAGTGAGGGGGATATACACAAAGTGCAATGGAGGGACACACACACATGGGACGCACACACACAAAGAGGGAGGGAGTGACACGCGCACACACAGCCAGAGGGGGACACACACACAAAGTAAGGATGGGACACGCACATACCCTGCAAGAGGGACACACATACTCACAGCAAGAGGGACAGACACACACAGAGCAAGGGAGGGACACACGCATGCGCAAGCACACAAACAGCGAGAGAGAGACAACACACACAGCGAGAGAGGGACACGCGCACACACAGCCAGGGAGGGACATGCACACACAGCGAAGGACGGACACACACAAACACACACACACACGGAGCAAGAGAGGGACACTCGCAAACACAGCGAGGGGGAGACACATGCACACATCGCGAGGAAGGGCCACGCACGCACGCGCACAGCAAGAGGGACACACACACACACACACACAGAGCGATGGAGGGACACACGCATACACACAGTAAGGGGGTTACCTGCAGACACACAGCGAGGGAAGGACAAACACACACACTTATGTTGAGGGGAATACACACAGGCACACAGCGAGGGAGGGACACGCACAGACACGGCGAGGGGGGACATGCACTCACACAGCGAGGGCAGAAGCGCACACACAGTGAGGGGGATATACACAAAGTGCAATGGAGGGACACACACACACACACACACAAAGAGTGAGGGAGTGACACGCGCAAACACAGCCAGAGGGACACACACACACAAAGCGAGGGTGGGACACGCACATACACTGCAAGAGGGACACACATACTCACAGCAAGAGGGACAGACACACACAGAGCAAGGGAGTGACATGCGCATGCGCAAGCACACAAACAGAAACACACAGCGAGAGAGAGACAAACACACACAGCGAGAAAAGGACACGCGCACACACAGCCAGGGAGAGTCACACACAAACACACACACAGAGCAATAGAGGGATACACGCAGTCACACAGCGTGGTAGAGACACGTGCACACGCAGCGAGGGAGGGCCACGCACACATACGCACAGCAAGAGGGACACACACACACAAACACACAGAGCAAGTAGGGGAAACTCATACATATACAGCAAGGGAGGGACACACACACACACACAGAGCGAGGGAGGGAAACACAAACTCACACACACACAGAGCGAGGGAGGGGCACACACACACACACACGCGCGCACAGCGAGGGAGGGACGGACACACACACAGATACAGTGAGGGGGGACATGCACACACACACAGCGAGGGAGTGCCACGCACACACACACAGCGAGGCAGGGACGGACACGGACACACACCGATACAGCAAAGGTGGATACGCACACACACACACGAGGGGGATCTGCACACTCACAGCCTGGGATGGAGACACAATTACACGCACAGAGGGAGGGACGCACACGTAAACACACACACAGAGCGAGGGAGGGATACGCACACACACAGCGAGAGAGAGACACATACACACAACACGAGGGAGTGACACGCACTCAAACAGCGAGTGAGGGACACGCAGTGAAGGGGGGGGACACACAAATGCATACAGTGAGGATGTGACAGCGAGGAAGGGACACACACACGCATACACACACACACACCGAGGGAGGGACAAGCACACACACAGGGAAGGAGGGACAAGCAGACACACGGCGAGGGGGAGGGCATGTGCACAGAAATTGAGAGGGGCACACGCACACACAGCGAGAGAGGACACGCACAGGCACAGCAAGGGAGGGACACATGCGCACACATCAAGGGGGGACATGCACTCACACACCGAGGGGAGATGCGCACACACAGTGAGGGGGATGTACACAAAGAGCAAGGGAGGGACACACACACGCACCAAGGGAGGGACACACACACAGTAAGGGAATGATACGTGCACACAGTGAGAGAGGGACATGCGCACACAGCGAGGGAAGGACATGCACATACAGAGCACGGGAGGGACATGCACATACGCAGTGAGGGAGGGACATGCACACACACACACACACAGCAAGGGAAGGACGCGCACATACACACACACACACACAGAGAGGGAGGGATGGAGACACACACACACACACACGCACACTCACAGCGAGGAAGGGAGACGCACACACAGAGCAAGAGAGAGACACATACACACAACGCAAGGGAGTGACACACACGCAACCAGCGAGTGAGGGACACGCAGCGAAGGGGGACACACACGAACACATACTGTGATGGTGTGACACATTCACACACACACAGCGAGCGAGGGACACACACCGCAAGGGAGGGATTTGCTGAGACACGCAGAGCGGGAGGAACATACACGCACAGCGAGGGAGGGACAGGCGCACACACAGTGAGGGTGGGACACGCACACACAGTGAGGGTGGGACACGCACACACAGCGAGGGAGGGACACGCACACACAGCGAGGGAGGGACACGCACACACAGCGAGAGAGAGACACGCGCACACAGCGAGGGAGGGACACACACACTCACAGCGAGGGAGGGACACACACACAGTGAGGGAGGGACACGCACACACAGCGAGAGAGACACACATGCACACAGCGAGGGAGGGACACACACACAGCAAGGGAGGAACACACACACAGCAAGGGAGGGACACACACACAGCGAGGGAGGGACACGCACACACAGCGAGAGAGAGACACACACACAGCGAGGGAGGGACACACACACACAGCGAGGGAGGGACACACACACAGTGAGGGAGGGACACGCACACACAGCGAGAGAGAGACACATGCACACAGCGAGGGAGGAACACACACACAGTGAGGGAGGGACACGCACACACAGCGAGAGAGAGACACATGCACACAGCGAGGGAGGAACACACACACAGCAAGGGAGGGACACACACACACACAGCGAGCGAGAGACACACAAACAGCGAGGGAGTGAAACGTACACACACACACAGAGTGAGGGAGGGACACACACACACAGCGAGGGAGGGAAGGACATGCACACATACACAGCGAGGGAGGGACACGCACACACAGCAAGGGAAAGGCATGCACACACACACAGCGAGGGAGGGTCATACACAAACACACACAGGGAAGGAGGGACACACACACACAGGGAAGGAAGGTCAAGCAGACACACGACGCGGGGGAGGGCGTGTGCACAGAAATTGAGAGGGGGCACGCACTCACAGTGAGAGGGGACACGCACTCACACACCGAGGGGAGATGCGCACATGCAGTTAGGGGGATATACACAAAGACCAAGGGAGGGACACACACACAAGGGACGGGCACACACACAAGGGAGGGACACACACACAAGGGAGGGACACACACACACACACACACACACACACAGTGAGGGAGTGACGTGCACACACAGCAACAGGGTCACACACACACACAAAGCAAGCGAGGGACACGCTCACATACACACAGTTAAGGGGATACACGCAGACACACAGAGAGGCAGGGACACACACACACTCACACAGCGTGAGAGGGACACACTGACCCACAGTGAGGGAGTGACACGCATACACACGCACACACACACACACACAGCGAGGGAGGGGCAGTCACATACACTGCAAGAGGGACACACATACTCACAGCAAGAGGGGGACACGCACACACAGCGAGGGAGGGACACGCGCATGCGCAAGCACACAAACACAGGCACACAGCAAGAGAGGGACACACAAATACACGGCAAGGGAGGGACACGCACACACACAGACTGTGAGGGTGGGACCACACACATAGAGAGAGCGAGGGAGAGACACACACACATACACATAGCAAGGGGGCGACACATGCACACACAGCGAGGGAGGGCCACATACACACATGCACAGCAAGAGGGACACACACAGAGAGCAAGGAGGGGAAACTCACACATACACAGCGAGGGAGGGACACACACACACAGAGCGAGGGAGGGACACACACACACACACAGACAGCGAGGGAGCAACACATGCATGAGGAAGCACACAAACACAGACACACACAGCGAAGGAGGGACACGCACACACACACACACAGAACAAGAGAGGGATCCATGCACACACAGTGAGGGAGGGCCACGTACACACTGCGAGGGAACGCCACGCACACACACGCACAGCAAGAGGGACACACACACACAGAACAAGGGGGGGAAACTCACACATACACAGCGAGGGAGGGACACGCACATACACAGCGAGGGAGGGACCCGAGCGCGCGCACACACACAGTGAGGGGAGACACGCACACTCACAGAGAGGGAGGGAGACACACACACAGCGAGGGGGTACACGCACACACACAGCGAGGTGGGGGACACACACTCACAGCAAGGGAGGGAGACACACTCTCACACACAGAGTGAGGGAGGGACACGCACACACACAGCAAGTGAGGAACACGCAGCGAAGGGGGGACACACAAACACAATGTTAGAGTGTGACACGTACACACGAGAGGAAGGGAAACACACACACAGCAAGCAAGAGAAGCGCGCGCACACACACACACAAACACACTGAGTGAGCGAGGAACACATACAGCGAGGGAGAGACATATACACACAGCAAGCAAGAGACGCACACACACAGCGAGCGAGGGACTTGCTGAGACACGCAGCAAGGGATGGAACTCACACACACAGCGACAGAGGGACGCACACACACAGCGAGGGAGGGACACACACAGCGAGCGAGACACACACAGCGAGCGAGGGACTTGCTGAGACACGCAGCAAGGGAGGGACATGCACACGCTCAGCAAGGGAGGGAGACGCGCACAGCAAAGGAGGGACGCACACACACAAAAAGGGAGGGACACACACACACAGCGAGGGAGGGAGGCACACACACACAACAAGGGAAGAACACGCACACACACACAAACACAGAGCGAGGAAGGGAAGGACATGCATACACATAGCATGGAAGGGACACGCACACAGGGAAGGAGGGACAAGCACACACACGGCGAGGGGCAGGGCATGTGCATAGAAATTGACAGGAAGCACGCACACACAGCGAGAGGGGACACGCACAGACACGGCGAGGAGGACTATGCACTCACACAGTGAGGGAGGGACACACACACAGAGCGAGGGAGGGACATGCACACACACAAGAGGGACACACACACAAAGCGAGGGAGGGACATGCACACATACACACAGTTAAGGGGATACACGCAGACACACAGCGACAGAGGGACACACAGACACACAGTGAGGGAATGACACTCACATACACATCAAGAGGGACACATACTCACAGCATGAGGGGGACACGCACACACAGCTTGGGAGGGACACGCGCACACAGCAAGGGGGAACATGCACTCACACACGCACAGCAAGAGGGACACACACACACACAGAGCGAGGGAGGGGCAAACACATTAACAGCAAGAGAGGCACACGCACAGACACAGACAGCGAGGGTGGGACCGCACACACACACACAGCGAAGGAGAGGCAACATACACACACACAGAGCGAGGGAGGGACACACACAGACACAGCGAGGGAAGGACATGCACACACACAGCGTGGGAGGGACATGCACACACAGTGAGGGAGCGACACACACAAACACACACAGCGAGGGAGGGACACACACACACACACACACACACACACACACACACACACGGCGAGAGGGGACACGCACAGACACGGCAAGGAAGAGACACACACAGACTCACAGCAAGGGGGTCATGCACTCACACAGCGAGGGGAGATGAGCTCACACCATGATGGGGATAAACACAAAGAGCAAGGGAGGGACACACACACACAAGGCGAGGGAGGGACACGCACACATACACACAGTTAAGGGGATACACGCAGACACGCAGCGAGGAAGGGACACACATACTCACACACACACAGCGAGGGAAGGACACTCACATACACTACAACAGGGACACACATACTCACAGCAAGAGGGGGGCACGCACACACAGACAGGAAGGGACATGCACACACAGTGAGGGAGGGACAAACATAAACACAAACACACACAGTGAGGGAGGGGGAGACACGCGCACACACAGCGAGTGGGGGACACGCGCGCACACACAGCGAGTGGGGGACACGCACACGCACAGCGAGTGAGGGACACACACACACACAGTGAGGGGGACACGCAAACACTGCAAGAGTGAGAGACATGCACTTAAAGCGTGGGGGAGACACACACACAGCGTGGGAGGGACACGCACACACCCACAGTGAGGGGGACACGCACACACTGCAAGAGTGAGAGACATGCACTCACAGCGAGGGAGGGACGCACACACACGCAGCGAGGGAGGGACACGCACACACACAGCGAGGGAGGGACACACACACACACACTGCGAGGGAGGGACACACACACAGCAGGGGAAGGACACACACACACAGCGAGGGAGGGACACACACACACACACTGTGAGGGAGGGACACACACACACAGCGAGGGAGGGACACACACATACACACTGTGAGGGAGGGACACACACACACAGCGAGGGAGGGACACGGGCACACACACAGCGAGGGAGGGACACACACACACACAACGAGGGAGGGACACACACACACACACACAGCGAGGGAGGGACACACACACACACACACACAGCGAGGGAGGGACACACACACACACACACACACACAGCGAGGGAGGGACGGACACACACAGTGAGGGAGGGACATACACACACACACAGCGAGGGAGACACACACACAGTGAGGGAGGGACACAAACACACACACACAGCGAGGGAGGGACACATACACACAACGAGAGAGGGACACACACACACACAGCGAGGGAGGGACACAAACACACAGCGAGGGAGGGACACACACACACATGGCGAGGGAGGGACACACACACACACAGCGAGGGAGGGAGACACACACAGCGAGGGAGGGGCACACACACAGCGAGGGAGGGACACGCACACACACAGCGAGGGAGGGACACACACACAGCGAGGGAGGGACACACACACACAGCGAGGGAGGGACACACACACACAGCGAGGGAGGGACACACACACACACAGCGAGGGAGGGGGACACACACACAGCGAGGGAGGGACACACACACACAGCGAGGGAGGGACACACACACACAGCGACGGAGGGACACACACACAGCGAGGGAGGGACACACACACAGCGAGGGAGGGACACACACACACACACAGCGAGGGAGGGACACACACACACACAGCGAGGGAGGGACACACACACAGCGAGGGAGGGACACACACAGAGCGAGGGCGGGACACACACACACACACACAGCGAGGGAGGGACACACACACAGCGAGAGAGGGACACACACACACACAGCGAGGGAGGGACACACACACACACAGCGAGGGAGGGACACACACACACACACAGCGAGGGAGGGACACACACACACACAGCGAGGGAGGGACACACACACACAGCGAGGGAGGGACACACACACACACACAGCGAGGGAGGGACACACACACACACAGCGAGAGAGGGACACACACACACACAGCGAGGGAGGGACACACACACACACAGCGAGGGAGGGACACACACATACACACAGCGAGGGAGGGACAAACACACACACAGCGAGGGAGGGACACACACACACAGCGAGGGAGGGACACACACACACACAGCGAGGGAGGGACACGCACACACACAGCGAGGGAGGGACACACACACACACACACACACAGCGAGGGAGGGACACACACACACACAGCGAGGAAGGGACACGCACACACACAGCGAGGGAGGGACACACACACACACACACACAGCGAGGGAGGGACACACACACACACAGCGAGGGAGCGACACACACACACACACACACGGCGAGGGAGGGACACACACACACACACAACGAGGGAGGGACACACACACACACCGCGAGGGAGGGACACACACACACAGCGAGGGAGGGACACACACACACACACACACAGCGAGGGAGGGACACATACACACAGCGAGGGAGGGACACACACACACAGCGAGGGAGGGACACACACACAGCGAGGGAGGGACACACACACACACAACGAGGGAGGGATACACACACACACACCGCGAGGGAGGGACACACACACTCACACACAGAGCGAGGGAGGGACACACACACACAGCGAGGGAGGGACACGCACACACAGCGAGGGAGGGACACACACACACCGCGAGGGAGGGACACACACACACACAGCGAGGGAGGGACACGCACACACAGCGAGGGAGGGACACACACACAGTGAGGGAGGGACACACACACACAGCGAGGGAGGGACACGCACACACAGCGAGGGAGGGGCACACACACAGCGAGGGAGGGACACGCACACACACAGCGAGGGAGGGACACACACACACACAGCGAGGGAGGGACACGCACACACAGCGAGGGAGGGACACACACACACAGCGAGGGAGGAACACACATACAGCGAGGGAGGGACATACACACAGCAAGGGAGGGACACACACACACAGCGAGGGAGGGACACACACACACAACGAGGGAGGGACACACACACACACAGCGAGGGAGGGACACACACACAGCGAGAGAGGGACACACACACACACAGCGAGAGAGGGACACACACACACACAGCGAGGGAGGGACATACACACAGCAAGGGAGGGACACACACACACAGCGAGGGAGGGACACACACACACACACAACGAGGGAGGGACACACACACACACAGCGAGGGAGGGACACACACACAGCGAGAGAGGGACACACACACACACAGCGAGGGAGGGACACGCACACACAGCGAGGGAGGGACACACACACACCGCGAGGGAGGGACACACACACACAGCGAGGGAGGGACACACACACACAGCGAGGGAGGGATACACACACAGCGAGGGAGGGACACACACAAAGCGAGGGAGGGACACACACACACACACAGCGAGGGAGGGACACACACACACAGCGAGGGAGGGACACACACACACATCGAGGGAGGGACACACACACACAGCGAGGGAGGGACGCACACACACGCAGTGAGGGAGGGACACACACACAGCATGAGGGACACACACACACAGCGAGGGTGGGACACACACACAGCGAGGGAGGGACACACACACACAGCGAGGGAGGGACACACACACAGCGAGGGAGGGACACACACACACAGCGAGGGAGGGACACACACACACAACGAGGGAGGGACACACACACACACAGCGAGGGAGGGACACACACACGCAGTGAGGGAGGGACACACACACACAGCGAGGGAGGGACACACACACAGCGAGGGAGGGACACACACACATGGCGAGGGAGGGACACACACACAGCGAGGGAGGGACACACACAAACACAGCGAGGGAGGGACACAAACACAACGAGGGAGGGACACACACAAACACAGCGAGGGAGGGACACAAACACACAGCGAGGGAGGGACACACACACACAGCGAGGGAGGGACACACACACACACACAGCGAGGGAGGGACACACACACACACACAGCGAGGGAGGGACACACACACACACACAGCGAGGGAGGGACACACACACACGGCGAGGGAGGGACACACACAACGAGGGAGGGACACACACACACACAGCGAGGGAGGGACACACACACAGCGAGGGAGGGACACACACACACAGCGAGGGAGGGACACACACACACACACAGCGAGGGAGGGACACAAACACACACAGCGAGGGAGGGACACACACACACGGCGAGGGAGGGACACACACAACGAGGGAGGGACACACACACACACACAGCGAGGGAGGGACACGCACACTCACAGCGAGGGAGGGACACACACACACAGACACAGCGAGGGAGGGACACGCACACTCACAGCGAGGGAGGGACACACACACACACACAGCGAGGGAGGGACACACACACACGGCGAGGGAGGGACACACACAACGAGGGAGGGACACACACACACACACAGCGAGGGAGGGACACACACACAGCGAGGGAGGGACACACACACACACAGCGAGGGAGGGACACACACACACAACGAGGGAGGGACACACACACACAGCGAGGGAGGGACACACACACACGAGGGAGGGACACACACACACAGCGAGGGAGGGACACACACACACACACAGCGAGGGAGGGACACACACAACGAGGGAGGGACACACACACACACACAGCGACGGAGGGACACACACACACAGCGAGGGAGGGACACACACACACACAGCGAGGGAGGGACACGCACACTCACAGCGAGGGGGGGACACGCACACACAGCGAGGGAGGGACACACACACACACACACACACACACACAGCGAGGGAGGGACACGCACCCTCACAGCGAGGGAGGGACACACACACACAGACACAGCGAGGGAGGGACACGCACACTCACAGCGAGGGAGGGACACACACACACACACAGCGAGGGAGGGACACACACACACAGCGAGGGAGGGACACACACAGCGAGGGAGGGACACACACACACACAGCGAGGGAGGGACACACACACACAGAGGGAGGGACACACACACACAGCAAGGGAGGGACACACAAACACACAGACAGCGAGGGAGGGACACACACACACAGCGACGGAGGGACACACACACACACACACACACAGCGAGGGAGGGACACGCACACACACAGCGAGGTAGTGACACGCACACACACAGCGAGGGAGGGACACACACTCACAGCGAGGGAGGGACACACACACACAGCGAGGGAGGGACACACACACACAGCGAGGGAGGGACACACACACACACAGCGAGGGAGGGACACACACACACAGCGAGGGAGTGACACACACACACAGCGAGGGAGTGACACGCACACACAGCGAGGGAGGGACACACACACACAGCGAGGGAGGGACACACACACACAGCGAGGGAGGAACACGCGCACACAGCGAGGGAGGGACACACACACACACTCACAGCGAGGGAGGGACACACACACACAGCGAGGGAGGGACACACACACACACAGCGAGGGAGGGACACACACACAGCGAGGGAGGGACACACACACACAGCGAGGGAGGGACACACACACACACAGCGAGGGAGGAACACGCACACACAGCGAGGGAGGGACACACACACACACAGCGAGGGAGGGACACACACACACAGCGAGGGAGGGACACACACACACACAGCGAGGGAGGGACACACACACAGCGAGGGAGGGACACACACACACAGCGAGGGAGGGACACACACACACACAGCGAGGGAGGAACACGCACACACAGCGAGGGAGGGACACACACACACACAACGAGGGAGGGACACACACACACACACAACGAGGGAGGGACACGCACACACACAGGGAGGGACACACACACACACACAGCGAGGGAGGAACACGCACACACAGCGAGGGAGGAACACGCACACACAGCGAGGGAGGGACACACACACACTCACAGCGAGGGAGGGACACACACACACACACAACGAGGGAGGGACACACACACACACACAACGAGGGAGGGACACGCACACACACAGGGAGGGACACGCACACACAGCGAGGGAGGGACACACACACACAGCGAGGGAGGGACACACACACACACCGCGAGGGAGGGACACACACACAGCGAGGGAGGGACACACACACACACACAGCGAGGGAGGGACACACACACACACAGCGAGGGAGTGACACGCACACACAGCGAGGGAGGGACACACACACACACAGCGAGGGAGGGACACACACACACAAACAGCGAGGGAGCGACACACACACACAGCGAGGGAGGGACACACACACACACAGCGAGGGAGTGACACGCACACACAGCGAGGGAGGGACACACACACACACACACAGCGAGGGAGGGACACACACACACACAGCGAGGGAGTGACACGCACACAAGCGAGGGAGGGACACACACACACACAGCGAGGGAGGGACACACACACACACAGCGATGGAGGGACACACACACACAAACAGCGATGGAGGGACACACACACACAAACAGCGAGGGAGGGACACACACAGCGAGGGAGGGACACACACACACTCACAGCGAGGGAGGGACACACACAGCGAGGGAGGGACACACACAGACAGCGAGGGAGGGACACACACACAACGAGGGAGGGACACACACACACACAACGAGGGAGGGACACACACACGGCGAGGGAGCGACACACACACACAGCGAGGGAGGGGCACACACACACAGCGAGGGAGGGACACACACACACAGCGAGGGAGGGACACACACACACCGAGGGAGGGACACACACACACACAGCGAGGGAGGGACACACACACACACACAACGAGGGAGGGACACACACACAACGAGGGAGGGACACACACACACAACGAGGGAGGGACACACACACACAGCGAGGGAGGGACACACACACACAGCGAGGGAGGGACACACACACACACACAGCGAGGGAGGGACACACACACACAGCGAGGGAGGGACACACACACAGCAAGGGAGGGACACACACACACAGCGAGGGAGGGACACACACACACAACGAGGGAGGGACACACACACACAGCGAAGGAGGGACACACACACACACACAGCGAGGGAAGGACACACACACACAGAGAGGGAGGGACACACACACACAGCGAGGGAGGGACACACACACACAGCGAGGGAGGGACACACACAGCGAGGGAGGAACACACACACACACACAGCGAGGGAGGGACACACACACACACAACGGGGGAGGGACACACAAACGGCGAGGGAGGGACACACATACACACAGCGAAGGAGGGACACACACATACACACACAGCGAGGGAGGGACACACACACACAGCGAGGGAGGGACACACACACACACAGCGAGGGAGGGACACACACACACAGCGAGGGAGTGACACACACACACAGCGAGGGAGTGACACGCACACACAGCGAGGGAGGGACACACACACACAGCGAGGGAGGGACACACACACACAGCGAGGGAGGAACACGCGCACACAGCGAGGGAGGGACACACACACACACACTCACAGCGAGGGAGGGACACACACACACAGCGAGGGAGGGACACACACACACACAGCGAGGGAGGGACACACACACAGCGAGGGAGGGACACACACACACAGCGAGGGAGGGACACACACACACACAGCGAGGGAGGAACACGCACACACAGCGAGGGAGGGACACACACACACACAGCGAGGGAGGGACACACACACACAGCGAGGGAGGGACACACACACACACAGCGAGGGAGGGACACACACACAGCGAGGGAGGGACACACACACACAGCGAGGGAGGGACACACACACACACAGCGAGGGAGGAACACGCACACACAGCGAGGGAGGGACACACACACACACAACGAGGGAGGGACACACACACACACACAACGAGGGAGGGACACGCACACACACAGGGAGGGACACACACACACACACAGCGAGGGAGGAACACGCACACACAGCGAGGGAGGAACACGCACACACAGCGAGGGAGGGACACACACACACTCACAGCGAGGGAGGGACACACACACACACACAACGAGGGAGGGACACACACACACACACAACGAGGGAGGGACACGCACACACACAGGGAGGGACACGCACACACAGCGAGGGAGGGACACACACACACAGCGAGGGAGGGACACACACACACACCGCGAGGGAGGGACACACACACAGCGAGGGAGGGACACACACACACACACAGCGAGGGAGGGACACACACACACACAGCGAGGGAGTGACACGCACACACAGCGAGGGAGGGACACACACACACACAGCGAGGGAGGGACACACACACACAAACAGCGAGGGAGCGACACACACACACAGCGAGGGAGGGACACACACACACACAGCGAGGGAGTGACACGCACACACAGCGAGGGAGGGACACACACACACACACACAGCGAGGGAGGGACACACACACACACAGCGAGGGAGTGACACGCACACAAGCGAGGGAGGGACACACACACACACAGCGAGGGAGGGACACACACACACACAGCGATGGAGGGACACACACACACAAACAGCGATGGAGGGACACACACACACAAACAGCGAGGGAGGGACACACACAGCGAGGGAGGGACACACACACACTCACAGCGAGGGAGGGACACACACAGCGAGGGAGGGACACACACAGACAGCGAGGGAGGGACACACACACAACGAGGGAGGGACACACACACACACAACGAGGGAGGGACACACACACGGCGAGGGAGCGACACACACACACAGCGAGGGAGGGGCACACACACACAGCGAGGGAGGGACACACACACACAGCGAGGGAGGGACACACACACACCGAGGGAGGGACACACACACACACAGCGAGGGAGGGACACACACACACACACAGCGAGGGAGGGACACACACACAACGAGGGAGGGACACACACACACAACGAGGGAGGGACACACACACACAGCGAGGGAGGGACACACACACACAGCGAGGGAGGGACACACACACACACACAGCGAGGGAGGGACACACACACACAGCGAGGGAGGGACACACACACAGCAAGGGAGGGACACACACACACAGCGAGGGAGGGACACACACACACAACGAGGGAGGGACACACACACACAGCGAAGGAGGGACACACACACACACACAGCGAGGGAAGGACACACACACACAGAGAGGGAGGGACACACACACACAGCGAGGGAGGGACACACACACACAGCGAGGGAGGGACACACACAGCGAGGGAGGAACACACACACACACACAGCGAGGGAGGGACACACACACACACAACGGGGGAGGGACACACAAACGGCGAGGGAGGGACACACATACACACAGCGAAGGAGGGACACACACATACACACACAGCGAGGGAGGGACACACACACACACAGCGAGGGAGGGACACACACACACAGCGAGGGAGGGACACACACACACAAAACGAGGGAGGGACACACACACACACAGCGAGGGAGGGACACACACACAGCGAGGGAGGGACACACACAGCGAGGGAGGGACACACACACAGCGAGGGAGGGACACACACACACACAAACACAGCGAGGGAGGGACACACACAAACACAGCGAGGGAGGGACACACACACAATGAGGGAGGGACAGACACACACACAGCGAGGGAGGGACACACAAACACAGCGAGGGAGGGACACACACACAACGAGGGAGGGACAGACACACACACAGCCAGGCAGGGACACACAAAAACAGCGAGGGAAGGACACACACACAACGAGGGAGGGACACACACACACACACACACACAGCGAGGGAGGGACACACACAAACACAGCGAGGGAGGGACACACACACAACGAGGGAGGGACAGACACACACACAGCGAGGGAGGGACACACAAACACAGCGAGGGAGGGACACACACACAACGAGGGAGGGACAGACACACACACAGCGAGGGAGGGACACACACACAACGAGGGAGGGACACACACACACACACACAGCGAGGGAGGGACACACACAAACACAGCGAGGGAGGGACACACACACAACGAGGGAGGGACACACACACACAGCGAGGGAGGGACACACACACACACACACAGCGAGGGAGGGACACAGACACACACACACACAGCGAGGGAGGGACACACACACACACAGCGAGGGAGGGCCACACACACACACACAACGAGGGAGGGACACACACACAACGAGGGAGGGACACACACACACAGCGAGGGAGGGACACACACACACACACACACACAGCGATGGAGGGACACACACACACACACAACGAGGGAGGGACACACACACACAGCGAGGGAGGGACACACACACACACAACGAGGGAGGGACACACACACAACGAGGGAGGGACACACACACACGGCGAGGGAGGGACACACACACACACACACACAGCGATGGAGGGACACACACACACACAACGAGGGAGGGACACACACACACGGCGAGGGAGGGACACACACACACACACGAGGGAGGGACACACACAGCGAGGGAGGGACACACACACACACGAGGGAGGGACACACACACGGCGAGGGAGGGACACACACACATACACACGAGGGAGGGACACACACAGCGAGGGAGGGACACACACACACACACACGAGGGAGGGACACACACACAGCGAGGGAGGGACACACACACACACGAGGGAGGGACACACACAGCGAGGGAGGGACACACACACACACACACGAGGGAGGGACACACACACAGCGAGGGAGGGACACACACACACAGCGAGGGAGGGACACACACACAGCGAGGGAGGGACACACACACAGCGAGGGAGGCACACACACACACAGCGAGGGAGGGACACACACACACAGCGAGGGAGGGACACACACACACAAAACGTGGGAGGGATACACACAGCTAGGGAGGCACACACACACACACAGCGAGGGAGGGACACACATACACACAGCGAGGGAGGGACACACACAGCGAGGGAGGGACACACACACACACAGCGAGGGAGGGACACACACACACACAGTGAGGGAGGGACACACACACACACACACGAGGGAGGGACACACACAGCGAGGGAGGGACACACACACACACACACGAGGGAGGGACACACACACAGCGAGGGAGGGACACACACACAGCGAGGGAGGCACACACACACACAGCGAGGGAGGGACACACACACACACACGAGGGAGGGACACACACAGCGAGGGAGGGACACACACACACACACACGAGGGAGGGACACACACACAGCGAGGGAGGGACACACACACAGCGAGGGAGGCACACACACACACAGCGAGGGAGGGACACACACACACAAAACGAGGGAGGGACACACACACGGCGAGGGAGGGACACACACACACAGCGAGGGAGGGACACACACACACAAAACGTGGGAGGGATACACACAGCGAGGGAGGCACAAACACACACAGCGAGGGAGGGACACACATACACACAGCGAGGGAGGGACACACACAGCGAGGGAGGGACACACACAAACACAGCGAGGGAGGGACACACACACACACAGCGAGGGAGGGACACACATACACACAGCGAGGGAGGGACACACACACACAGCGAGGGAGGGACACACACAGCGAGGGAGGGACACACACCAACACAGCGAGGGAGGGACACGCACACACACAGCGAGGGAGGGACACACACACACAGCGAGGGAGGGACACACACAAACACAGCGAGGGAGGGACACACACACACACAGCGAGGGAGGGACACACATACACACAGCGAGGGAGGGACACACACACACAGCGAGGGAGGGACACACACAACTAGGGAGGGACACACACACACAACGAGGGAGGGACACACACACAACGAGGGAGGGACAGACACACACACAGCGAGGGAGGGACACACAAACACAGCGAGGGAGGGGCACACACACAACGAGGGAGGGACAGACACACACACAGCGAGGGAGGGACACACACACAACGAGGGAGGGACACACACACACACACACAGCAAGGGAGGGACACACACAAACACAGCGAGGGAGGGACACACACACAACGAGGGAGGGACACACACACACACACACAGCGAGGGAGGGACACACACACAGCGAGGGACACACACACACACACACACACAGCGAGGGAGGGACACACACACACACACGCAGCGAGGGAGGGACACACACACACACACACAGCGAGGGAGGGACACACACACACACACAACGAGGGAGGGACACACACACAACGAGGGAGGGACACACACACACAGCGAGGGAGGGACACACACACACACACACACACAGCGATGGAGGGACACACACACACACAACGAGGGAGGGACACACACACACAGCGAGGGAGGGACACACACACACACAACGAGGGAGGGACACACACACAACGAGGGAGGGACACACACACACGGCGAGGGAGGGACACACACACACACACACACACAGCGATGGAGGGACACACACACACACAACGAGGGAGGGACACACACACACGGCGAGGGAGGGACACACACACACACACGAGGGAGGGACACACACAGCGAGGGAGGGACACACACACACACACACGAGGGAGGGACACACACACAGCGAGGGAGGGACACACACACACACGAGGGAGGGACACACACAGCGAGGGAGCGACACACACACACACACACGAGGGAGGGACACACACACAGCGAGGGAGGGACACACACACACAGCGAGGGAGGGACACACACACACAGCGAGGGAGGGACACACACACAGCGAGGGAGGCACACACACACACAGCGAGGGAGGGACACACACACACAAAACGAGGGAGGGACACACACACGGCGAGGGAGGGACACACACACACAGCGAGGGAGGGACACACACACACAAAACGTGGGAGGGATACTCACAGCGAGGGAGGCACACACATACACACAGCGAGGAAGGGACACACACAGCGAGGGAGGGACACACACACACACAGCGAGGGAGGGACACACACACACGAGGGAGGTACACACACAGCGAGGGAGGGACACACACACACACACACGAGGGAGGGACACACACACAGCGTGGGAGGGACACACACACAGCGAGGGAGGCACACACACACACAGCGAGGGAGGGACACACACACACAAAACGTGGGAGGGATACACACAGCGAGGGAGGGACACACATACACACAGCGAGGAAGGGACACACACACACAAAACGTGGGAGGGATACACACAGCGAGGGAGGCACACACACACACAGCGAGGGAGGGACACACATACACACAGCGAGGGAGGGACACACACAGCGAGGGAGGGACACACACCAACACAGCGAGGGAGGGACACACACACACACACAGCGAGGGAGGGACACACACACACACAGCGAGGGAGGGATACACACGCACAGCGAGGGAGGGACACACACACACACAGCGAGGGAGGGACACACACACACACAGCGAGGGAGGGATACACACACACAGCGAGGGAGGGACACACACAGCGAGGGAGGGACACACACCAACACAGCGAGGGAGGGACACACACACACACAGCGAGGGAGGGACACACACACACACAGCGAGGGAGGGATACACACACACAGCGAGGGAGGGACACACACACACACAGCGAGGGAGGGACACACACACACACAGCGAGGGAGGGACACACATACACACAGCGAGGGAGGGACACACACACACAGCGAGGGAGGGACACACACAACGAGGGAGGGACACACACACACAACGAGGGAGGGACACACACACACACAGCGAGGGGGGGACACACACACACACAGCGAGGGAGGGACACACACACACACAGCGAGGGGGGGACACACACACAGCGAGGGAGGGACAGACACACACAGCGAGGGAGGGGGACACACACACACAGCGAGGGAGGGACACACACACGGCGAGGGAGGGACACACACACACAGCGAGGGGGGGACACACACACAGCGAGGGAGGGACAGACACACACAGCGAGGGAGGGACACACACACACACAGCGAGGGAGGGACACACACACACACAGCGAGGGAGGGACACACACACACACAGCGAGGGAGGGACACACACAGCGAGGGAGGGACACACACAGCGAGGGAGGGACACACACCAACACAGCGAGGGAGGGACACACACACACACAGCGAGGGAGGGACACACACACACACAGTGAGGGAGGGACACACACACAGCGAGGGAGGGACACACACACAGCGAGGGAGGGGGACACACACACAGCGAGGGAGGGACACACACACACAGCGAGGGAGGGACACACACACAGCGAGGGAGGGACACACACACACAGCGAGGGAGGGACACACACACACAGCGAGGGAGGGACACACACACAGCGAGGGAGGGACACACACACACAGCAAGGGAGGGACACACACACAGCGAGGGAGGGACACACACACACAGCGAGGGAGGGACACACACACAGCGAGGGAGGGACACACACACAGCGAGGGAGGGACACACACACACAGCGAGGGAGGGACACACATACACACAGCGAGGGAGGGACACACACACACAGCGAGGGAGGGACACACACAACGAGGGAGGGACACACACACACAACGAGGGAGCGACACACACACACACAGCGAGGGGGGGACACACACACACACACACAGCGAGGGAGGGACACACACACACACAGCGAGGGGGGGACACACACACAGCGAGGGAGGGACAGACACACACAGCGAGGGAGGGGGACACACACACACAGCGAGGGAGGGACACACACACGGCGAGGGAGGGACACACACACACAGCGAGGGGGGGACACACACACAGCGAGGGAGGGACAGACACACACAGCGAGGGAGGGACACACACACACACAGCGAGGGAGGGACACACACACACACAGCGAGGGAGGGACACACATACACACAGCGAGGGAGGGACACACACACACACAGCGAGGGAGGGACACACACAGCGAGGGAGGGACACACACAGCGAGGGAGGGACACACACCAACACAGCGAGGGAGGGACACACACACACACAGCGAGGGAGGGACACACACACACACAGCGAGGGAGGGACACACACACAGCGAGGGAGGGACACACACACAGCGAGGGAGGGGGACACACACACACAGCGAGGGAGGGACACACACACACAGCGAGGGAGGGACACACACACAGCGAGGGAGGGACACACACACACAGCGAGGGAGGGACACACACACAGCGAGGGAGGGACACACACACACAGCAAGGGAGGGACACACACACAGCGAGGGAGGGACACACACACACAGCGAGGGAGGGACACACACACAGCGAGGGAGGGACACACACACAGCGAGGGAGGGACACACACACACAGCGAGGGAGGGACACACACACACAGTGAGGGAGGGACACGCACACACAGCGAGGGAGGGACACACGCACACACAGCGAGGGAGGGACACACACACAGCGAGGGAGGGACACACACACAGCGAGGGAGGGACACACACACAGTGAGGGAGGGACACGCACACACAGCGAGGGCGGGACACACACACACACACAGCGAGGGAGGGACACACACACAGCGAGAGAGGGACACACACACTCACAGCGAGGGAGGGACACACACACACACAGCGAGGGAGGGACACACGCACAGCGAGGGAGGGACACACACACACACAGCGAGGGAGGGACACACACACACACAGCGAGGGAGGGACACACATACACACAGCGAGGGAGGGACACACACACACAGCGAGGGAGGGACACACACAACGAGGGAGGGACACACACACACAACGAGGGAGGGACACACACACACACAGCGAGGGGGGGACACACACACACACAGCGAGGGAGGGACACACACACAGCGAGGGGGGGACACACACACAGCGAGGGAGGGACAGACACACACAGCGAGGGAGGGGGACACACACACACAGCGAGGGAGGGACACACACACGGCGAGGGAGGGACACACACACACAGCGAGGGGGGGACACACACACAGCGAGGGAGGGACAGACACACACAGCGAGGGAGGGACACACACACACACAGCGAGGGAGGGACACACACACACACAGCGAGGGAGGGACACACATACACACAGCGAGGGAGGGACACACACACACAAAGCGAGGGAGGGACACACACAGCGAGGGAGGGACACACACAGCGAGGGAGGGACACACACCAACACAGCGAGGGAGGGACACACACACACACAGCGAGGGAGGGACACACACACACACAGCGAGGGAGGGACACACACACAGCGAGGGAGGGACACACACACAGCGAGGGAGGGGGACACACACACAGCGAGGGAGGGACACACACACACAGCGAGGGAGGGACACACACACAGCGAGGGAGGGACACACACACACAGCGAGGGAGGGACACACACACACAGCGAGGGAGGGACACACACACAGCGAGGGAGGGACACACACACACAGCAAGGGAGGGACACACACACAGCGAGGGAGGGACACACACACACAGCGAGGGAGGGACACACACACAGCGAGGGAGGGACACACACACACAGCGAGGGAGGGACACACATACACACAGCGAGGGAGGGACACACACACACAGCGAGGGAGGGACACACACAACGAGGGAGGGACACACACACACAACGAGGGAGCGACACACACACACACAGCGAGGGGGACACACACACACACACAGCGAGGGAGGGACACACACACACACAGCGAGGGGGGGACACACACACAGCGAGGGAGGGACAGACACACACAGCGAGGGAGGGGGACACACACACAAAGCGAGGGAGGGACACACACACGGCGAGGGAGGGACACACACACACAGCGAGGGGGGACACACACACAGCGAGGGAGGGACAGACACACACTGCGAGGGAGGGACACACACCAACACAGCGAGGGAGGGACACACACACACACAGCGAGGGAGGGACACACACACACACAGCGAGGGAGGGACACACACACAGCGAGGGAGGGACACACACACAGCGAGGGAGGGGGACACACACACAGCGAGGGAGGGACACACACACACAGCGAGGGAGGGACACACACACAGCGAGGGAGGGACACACACACACAGCGAGGGAGGGACACACACACACAGCGAGGGAGGGACACACACACAGCGAGGGAGGGACACACACACACAGCAAGGGAGGGACACACACACAGCGAGGGAGGGACACACACACACAGCGAGGGAGGGACACACACACAGCGAGGGAGGGACACACACACACAGCGAGGGAGCGACACACACACACAGTGAGGGAGGGACACGCACACACAGCGAGGGAGGGACACACACACACACAGCGAGGGAGGGACACACACACAGCGAGGGAGGGACACACACACAGCGAGGGAGGGACACACACACAGCGAGGGAGGGACACACACACACAGCGAGGGAGGGACACACACACAGCGAGGGAGGGACACACACACACAGCGAGGGAGCGACACACACACACAGTGAGGGAGGGACACGCACACACAGCGAGGGAGGGACACACACACACACAGCGAGGGAGGGACACACACACAGCGAGGGAGGGACACACACACAGCGAGGGAGGGACACACACACAGTGAGGGAGGGACACGCACACACAGCGAGGGCGGGACACACACACACACACACAGCGAGGGAGGGACACACACATAGCGAGAGAGGGACACACACACTCACAGTGAGGGAGGGACATACACACAGCGAGGGAGGGGGACTCACACACACAGCGAGGGAGGAACACGCACACACACAGCGAGGGAGGGACATACACACAGCGAGGGAGGGACACACACACACAGCGAGGGGGGGGGACACATACAGCGAGGGAGGGACATACACACAGCGAGGGAGGGGGACTCACACACACAGCGAGGGAGGAACACGCACACACACAGCGAGGGAGGGACATACACACAGCGAGGGAGGGACACACACACAGTGAGGGAGTGACACACACACAGCGAGGGAGGAACACGCAAACACAGCAAGGGAGCGACACACACACACGGCGAGGGAGGGACACACACACACACCGCGAGGGAGGGACACGCACACACAGCGAGGGAGGGACACACACACACACACACAGCGAGGGAGGGACACACACACACACACACACACAGCGAGGGAGGGACACACACACACAGCGAGGGAGGGGCACACACACACAGCGAGGGAGGGACACACACACACACAACGAGGGAGGGATACACACACACACACCGCGAGGGAGGGACACACACACAGCAAGGGAGGGACACACACACACAGCGAGGGAGGGACACACACACACACAACGAGGGAGGGACACACACACACAGCGAAGGAGGGACACACACACACACACAGCGAGGGAAGGACACACACACACAGCGAGGGAGGGACACACACACACAGCGAGGGAGGGACACACACACACAGCGAGGGAGGGACACACACAGCGAGGGAGGAACACACACACACACACAGCGAGGGAGGGACACACACACACACAACGGGGGAGGGATACACACACGGCGAGGGAGGGACACACACACACACAGCGAAGGAGGGACACACACATACACACACAGCGAGGGAGGGACACACACACACACAGCGAGGGAGGGACACACACACACAGCGAGGGAGGGACACACACACACAAAACGAGGGAGGGACACACACACACACAGCGAGGGAGGGACACACACACAGCGAGGGAGGGACACACACAGCGAGGGAGGGACACACACACAGCGAGGGAGGGACACACACACACACAAACACAGCGAGGGAGGGACACACACAAACACAGCGAGGGAGGGACACACACACAACGAGGGAGGGACAGACACACACACAGCGAGGGAGGGACACACAAACACAGCGAGGGAGGGACACACACACAACGAGGGAGGGACAGACACACACACAGCGAGGGAGGGACACACAAACACAGCGAGGGAAGGACACACACACAACGAGGGAGGGACACACAAACACACACACACAGCGAGGGAGGGACACACACAAACACAGCGAGGGAGGGACACACACACAACGAGGGAGGGACAGACACACACACAGCGAGGGAGGGACACACAAACACAGCGAGGGAGGGACACACACACAACGAGGGAGGGACAGACACACACACAGCGAGGAAGGGACACACACACAACGAGGGAGGGACACACACACACACACACACAGCGAGGGAGGGACACACACAAACACAGCGAGGGAGGGACACACACACAACGAGGGAGGGACACACACACACACACACAGCGCGGGAGGGACACACACACAGCGAGGGACACACACACACACACACACACAGCGAGGGAGGGACACACACACACACACACAGCGAGGGAGGGACACACACACACACACACAGCGAGGGAGGGACACACACACACACACAACGAGGGAGGGACACACACACAACGAGGGAGGGACACACACACACAGCGAGGGAGGGACACACACACACACACACACACAGCGATGGAGGGACACACACACACACAACGAGGGAGGGACACACACACACAGCGAGGGAGGGACACACACACACACAACGAGGGAGGGACACACACACAACGAGGGAGGGACACACACACACGGCGAGGGAGGGACACACACACACACACAGCGATGGAGGGACACACACACACACAACGAGGGAGGGACACACACACACGGCGAGGAAGGGACACACACACACAGCGAGGGAGGGACACACAAACACAGCGAGGGAGGGACACACACACACACACACACAGCGATGGAGGGACACACACACACACAACGAGGGAGGGACACACACACACAGCGAGGGAGGGACACACACACACACAACGAGGGAGGGACACACACACACGGCGAGGGAGGGACACACACACACACACACACAACGATGGAGGGACACACACACACACACGAGGGAGGGACACACACAGCGAGGGAGGGACACACACACACACGAGGGAGGGACACACACACGGCGAGGGAGGGACACACACACACACACACGAGGGAGGGACACACACAGCGAGGGAGGGACACACACACACACACACGAGGGAGGGACACACACACAGCGAGGGAGGGACACACACACAGCGAGGGAGGCACACACACACACAGCGAGGGAGGGACACACACACACAAAACGAGGGAGGGACACACACACGGCGAGGGAGGGACACACACACACAGCGAGGGAGGGACACACACACACAAAACGTGGGAGGGATACACACAGCGAGGGAGGCACACACACACACAGCGAGGGAGGGACACACATACTTTCAGCGAGGGAGGGACACACACAGCGAGGGAGGGACACACACACACACAGCGAGGGAGGGACACACACACACACAGCGAGGGAGGGACACACATACACACAGCGAGGGAGGGACACACACACACAGCGAGGGAGGGACACACACAGCGAGGGAGGGACACACACCAACACAGCGAGGGAGGGACACACACACACACAGCGAGGGAGGGACACACACACACACAGCGAGGGAGGGACACACACACACAGCGAGGGAGGGACACACACACACACAGCGAGGGAGGGACACACACACACAGCGAGGGAGGGACACACATACACACAGCGAGGGAGGGACACACACACACAGCGAGGGAGGGACACACACAACGAGGGAGGGACACACACACACAACGAGGGAGGGACACACACACACACAGCGAGGGGGGGACACACACACACTCAGCGAGGGAGGGACACACACACACACAGCGAGGGGGGGACACACACACAGCGAGGGAGGGACAGACACACACAGCGAGGGAGGGGGACACACACACACAGCGAGGGAGGGACACACACACGGCGAGGGAGGGACACACACACACAGCGAGGGGGGGACACACACACAGCGAGGGAGGGACAGACACACACAGCGAGGGAGGGACACACACACACACAGCGAGGGAGGGACACACACACACACAGCGAGGGAGGGACACACATACACACAGCGAGGGAGGGACACACACACACACAGCGAGGGCGGGACACACACAGCGAGGGAGGGACACACACCAACACAGCGAGGGAGGGACACACACACACACAGCGAGGGAGGGACACACACACACACAGCGAGGGAGGGACACACATACACACAGCGAGGGAGGGACACACACACAGCGAGGGAGGGGGACACACACACAGCGAGGGAGGGACACACACACACAGCGAGGGAGGGACACACACAGCGAGGGAGGGACACACACACAGCGAGGGAGGGACACACACACACAGCGAGGGAGGGACACACACACACAGCGAGGGAGGGACACACAAACACAGCGAGGGAGGGACACACACACAACGAGGGAGGGACAGACACACACACAGCGAGGGAGGGACACACAAACACAGCGAGGGAAGGACACACACACAACGAGGGAGGGACACACACACACACACACACAGCGAGGGAGGGACACACACAAACGCAGCGAGGGAGGGACACACACACAACGAGGGAGGGACAGACACACACACAGCGAGGGAGGGACACACAAACACAGCGAGGGAGGGACACACACACAACGAGGGAGGGACAGACACACACACAGCGAGGGAGGGACACACACACAACGAGGGAGGGACACACACACACACACACAGCGAGGGAGGGACACACACAAACACAGCGAGGGAGGGACACACACACAACGAGGGAGGGACACACACACACACACACAGCGAGGGAGGGACACACACACAGCGAGGGACACACACACACACACACACAGCGAGGGAGGGACACACACACACACACGCAGCGAGGGAGGGACACACACACACACACACACAGCGAGGGAGGGACACACACACACACACAACGAGGGAGGGACACACACACAACGAGGGAGGGACACACACACACAGCGAGGGAGGGACACACACACACACACACACACACACAGCGATGGAGGGACACACACACACACAACGAGGGAGGGACACACACACAGCGAGGGAGGGACACACACACACACAGCGAGGGAGGGACACACACACGGCGAGGGAGGGACACACACACACACACACACACACACAGCGAGGGAGGGACACACACACACACACGCAGCGAGGGAGGGACACACACACACACACACACAGCGAGGGAGGGACACACACACACACACAACGAGGGAGGGACACACACACAACGAGGGAGGGACACACTCACACGGCGAGGGAGGGACACACACACACACACACACAGCGATGGAGGGACACACACACACACAACGAGGGAGGGACACACACACACGGCGAGGGAGGGACACACACACACAGCGAGGGAGGGACACACACACACAGCGAGGGAGGGACACACACACACACACAGCGAGGGAGGGACACACACACAGCGAGGGACACACACACACACACACACACAGCGAGGGAGGGACACACACACACACACACAGCGAGGGAGGGACACACACACACACACACAGCGAGGGAGGGACACACACACACACACACACACACAGCGATGGAGGGACACACACACACACAACGAGGGAGGGACACACACACACAGCGAGGGAGGGACACACACACACACAACGAGGGAGGGACACACACACAACGAGGGAGGGACACACACACACGGCGAGGGAGGGACACACACACACACACACACAGCGATGGAGGGACACACACACACACAACGAGGGAGGGACACACACACACGGCGAGGGAGGGACACACACACACAGCGAGGGAGGGACACACAAACACAGCGAGGGAGGGACACACACACAACGAGGGAGGGACACACACACACACACACAGCGAGGGAGGGACACACACACAGCGAGGGACACACACACACACACACACAGCGAGGGAGGGACACACACACACACACACAGCGAGGGAGGGACACACACACACACACACAGCGAGGGAGGGACACACACACACACACAACGAGGGAGGGACACACACACAACGAGGGAGGGACACACACACACAGCGAGGGAGGGACACACACACACACAACGAGGGAGGGACACACACACACAGCGAGGGAGGGACACACACACACACAACGAGGGAGGGACACACACACAACGAGGGAGGTACACACACACACGGCGAGGGAGGGACACACACACACACACACACACAGCGATGGTGGGACACACACACACACAACGAGGGAGGGACACACACACACAGCGAGGGAGGGACACACACACACACAGCGAGGGAGGGACACACACACAGCGAGGGACACACACACACACACACACACACAGCGAGGGAGGGACACACACACACACACGCAGCGAGGGAGGGACACACACACACACACACACACAGCGAGGGAGGGACACACACACACACACACAACGAGGGAGGGACACACACAGCGAGGGAGGGACACACACACACACGAGGGAGGGACACACACACGGCGAGGGAGGGACACACACACACACACACACGAGGGAGGGACACACACAGCGAGGGAGGGACACACACACACACACACGAGGGAGGGACACACACACAGCGAGGGAGGGACACACACACAGCGAGGGAGGCACACACACACAGCGAGGGAGGGACACACACACACAAAACGAGGGAGGGACACACACACGGCGAGGGAGGGACACACACACACAGCGAGGGAGGGACACACACACAGCGAGGGAGGGACACACATACACGCAGCGAGGGAGGGACACACACAGCGAGGGAGGGACACACACACACACAGCGAGGGAGGGACACACACACACACAGCGAGGGAGGGACACACATACACACAGCGAGGGAGGGACACACACACACAGCGAGGGAGGGACACACACAGCGAGGGAGTGACACACACCAACACAGCGAGGGAGGGACACACACACACACAGCGAGGGAGGGACACACACACACACAGCGAGGGAGGGACACACACACACAGCGAGGGAGGGACACACACACACACAGCGAGGGAGGGACACACACACACAGCGAGGGAGGGACACACATACACACAGCGAGGGAGGGACACACACACACAGCGAGGGAGGGACACACACAACGAGGGAGGGACACACACACACAACGAGGGAGGGACACACACACACACAGCGAGGGGGGGACACACACACACACAGCGAGGGGGGGACACACACACAGCGAGGGAGGGACAGACACACACAGCGAGGGAGGGGGACACACACACACAGCGAGGGAGGGACACACACACGGCGAGGGAGGGACACACACACACACAGCGAGGGAGGGACACACACACACAGCGAGGGAGGGACACACATACACACAGCGAGGGAGGGACACACACACACAGCGAGGGAGGGACACACACAACGAGGGAGGGACACACACACACAACGAGGGAGGGACACACACACACACAGCGAGGGGGGGACACACACACACACAGCGAGGGGGGGACACACACACAGCGAGGGAGGGACAGACACACACAGCGAGGGAGGGACACACACACACACAGCGAGGGAGGGACACACACACACACAGCGAGGGAGGGACACACACACACAGCGAGGGAGGGACACACACACACACACACACACAGCGATGGAGGGACACACACACACACAACGAGGGAGGGACACACACACACAGCGAGGGAGGGACACACACACACACAGCGAGGGAGGGACACACACACAGCGAGGGACACACACACACACACACACAGCGAGGGAGGGACACACACACACGCAGCGAGGGAGGGACACACACACACACACACACAGCGAGGGAGGGACACACACACACACACACAACGAGGGAGGGACACATACACAACGAGGGAGGGACACACACACACAGCGAGGGAGGGACACACACACACACACACACACTGCGATGGAGGGACACACACACACACAACGAGGGAGGGACACACACACACAGCGAGGGAGGGACACACACACACACAACGAGGGAGGGACACACACACAACGAGGGAGGGACACACTCACACGGCGAGGGAGGGACACACACACACACACACACAGCGATGGAGGGACACACACACACACAACGAGGGAGGGACACACACACACGGCGAAGGAGGGACACACACACACAGCGAGGGAGGGACACACACACACAGCGAGGGAGGGACACACACACACACACAGCGAGGGAGGGACACACACACAGCGAGGGACACACACACACACACACACAGCGAGGGAAGGACACACACACACACACACAGCGAGGGAGGGACACACACACACACACACACAGCGAGGGAGGGACACACACACACACACACAACGAGGGAGGGACACACACACAACGAGGGAGGGACACACACACACAGCGAGGGAGGGACACACACACACACACACAGCGATGGAGGGACACACACACACACAACGAGGGAGGGACACACACACACAGCGAGGGAGGGACACACACACACACAACGAGGGAGGGACACACACACAACGAGGGAGGGACACACACACACGGCGAGGGAGGGACACACACACACACACACACAGCGATGGAGGGACACACACACACACAACGAGGGAGGGACACACACACACGGCGAGGGAGGGACACACACACACACCGAGGGAGGGACACACAAACACAGCGAGGGAGGGACACAAACACAACGAGGGAGGGACACACACACACACACACAGCGAGGGAGGGACACACACACAGCGAGGGACACACACACACACACACACAGCGAGGGAGGGACACACACACAGCGAGGGAGGGACACACACACACACACACAGCGAGGGAGGGACACACACACACACACAACGAGGGAGGGACACACACACAACGAGGGAGGGACACACACACACAGCGAGGGAGGGACACACACACACACACACACAGCGATGGAGGGACACACACACACACAACGAGGGAGGGACACACACACACAGCGAGGGAGGGACACACACACACACAACGAGGGAGGGACACACACACAACGAGGGAGGGACACACACACACGGCGAGGGAGGGACACACACACACACACACACAGCGATGGAGGGACACACACACACACACGAGGGAGGGACACACACAGCGAGGGAGGGACACACACACACACGAGGGAGGGACACACACACGGCGAGGGAGGGACACACACACACACACACACGAGGGAGGGACACACACAGCGAGGGAGGGACACACACACACACACACGAGGGAGGGACACACACACAGCGAGGGAGGGACACACACACAGCGAGGGAGGCACACACACACAGCGAGGGAGGGACACACACACACAAAACGAGGGAGGGACACACACACGGCGAGGGAGGGACACACACACACAGCGAGGGAGGGACACACACACACACAAAACGTGGGAGGGATACACACAGCGAGGGAGGCACACACACACAGCGAGGGAGGGACACACATACACGCAGCGAGGGAGGGACACACACAGCGAGGGAGGGACACACACACACACAGCGAGGGAGGGACACACACACACACAGCGAGGGAGGGACACACATACACACAGCGAGGGAGGGACACACACACACAGCGAGGGAGGGACACACACAGCGAGGGAGTGACACACACCAACACAGCGAGGGAGGGACACACACACACACAGCGAGGGAGGGACACACACACACACAGCGAGGGAGGGACACACACACACAGCGAGGGAGGGACACACACACACACAGCGAGGGAGGGACACACACACACAGCGAGGGAGGGACACACATACACACAGCGAGGGAGGGACACACACACACAGCGAGGGAGGGACACACACAACGAGGGAGGGACACACACACACAACGAGGGAGGGACACACACACACAGCGAGGGGGGGACACACACACACACAGCGAGGGAGGGACACACACACACACAGCGAGGGGGGGACACACACACAGCGAGGGAGGGACAGACACACACAGCGAGGGAGGGGGACACACACACACAGCGAGGGAGGGACACACACACGGCGAGGGAGGGACACACACAGACAGCGAGGGCGGGACACACACACAGCGAGGGAGGGACAGACACACACAGCGAGGGAGGGACACACACACACACAGCGAGGGAGGGACACACACACACACAGCGAGGGAGGGACACACACACACACAGCGAGGGAGGGACACACATACACACAGCGAGGGAGGGACACACACACACACAGCGAGGGAGGGACACACACAGCGAGGGAGGGACACACACCAACACAGCGAGGGAGGGACACACACACACACAGCGAGGGAGGGACACACACACACACAGCGAGGGAGGGACACACATACACACAGCGAGGGAGGGACACACACACAGCGAGGGAGGGGGACACACACACAGCGAGGGAGGCACACACACACATAGCGAGGGAGGGACACACACACACAGCGAGGGAGGGACACACACACACAGCGAGGGAGGGACACACAAACACAGCGAGGGAGGGACACACACACAACGAGGGAGGGACAGACACACACACAGCTAGGGAGGGACACACAAACACAGCGAGGGAAGGACACACACACAACGAGGGAGGGACACACACACACACACACACAGCGAGGGAGGGACACACACAAACACAGCGAGGGAGGGACACACACACAACGAGGGTGGGACAGACACACACACAGCGAGGGAGGGACACACAAACACAGCGAGGGAGGGACACACTCACAACGAGGGAGGGACAGACACACACACAGCGAGGGAGGGACACACACACAACGAGGGAGGGACACACACACAGCGAGGGAGGGACACACACAAACACAGCGAGGGAGGGACACACACACAACGAGGGAGGGACACACACACACACACACAGCGAGGGAGGGACACACACACAGCGAGGGACACACACACACACACACACAGCGAGGGAGGGACACACACACACACACGCAGCGAGGGAGGGACACACACACACACACACAGCGAGGGAGGGACACACACACACACACAACGAGGGAGGGACACACACACAACGAGGGAGGGACACACACACACAGCGAGGGAGGGACACACACACACACACACACACAGCGATGGAGGGACACACACACACACAACGAGGGAGGGACACACACACACAGCGAGGGAGGGACACACACACACACAACGAGGGAGGGACACACACACAACGAGGGAGGGACACACTCACACGGCGAGGGAGGGACACACACACACACACACACACAGCGATGGAGGGACACACACACACACAACGAGGGAGGGACACACACACACGGCGAGGGAGGGACACACACACACAGCGAGGGAGGGACACACACACACAGCGAGGGAGGGACACACACACACACACGAGGGAGGGACACACACAGCGAGGGAGGGACACACACACACACGAGGGAGGGACACACACACGGCGAGGGAGGGACACACACACACACACGAGGGAGGGACACACACAGCGAGGGAGGGACACACACACACACACACGAGGGAGGGACACACACACAGCGAGGGAGGGACACACACACAGCGAGGGAGGCACACACACACACAGCGAGGGAGGGACACACACACACAAAACGAGGGAGGGACACACACACGGCGAGGGAGGGACACACACACACAGCGAGGGAGGGACACACACACACAAAACGTGGGAGGGCTACACACAGCGAGGGAGGCACACACACACACAGCGAGGGAGGGACACACATACACACAGCGAGGGAGGGACACACACAGCGAGGGAGGGACACACACACACACAGCGAGGGAGGGACACACACACACACAGCGAGGGAGGGACACACATACACACAGCGAGGGAGGGACACACACACACAGCGAGGGAGGGACACACACAGCGAGGGAGGGACACACACCAACACAGCGAGGGAGGGACACACACACACACAGCGAGGGATGGACACACACACACACAGCGAGGGAGGGACACACACACACAGCGAGGGAGGGACACACACACACACAGCGAGGGAGGGACACACACACACAGCGAGGGAGGGACACGCATACACACAGCGAGGGAGGGACACACACACACAGCGAGGGAGGGACACACACAACGAGGGAGGGACACACACACACAGCGAGGGGGGGACACACACACACACAGCGAGGGAGGGACACACACACACACAGCGAGGGAGGGACACACACACAGCGAGGGAGGGACAGACACACACAGCGAGGGAGGGGGACACACACACACAGCGAGGGAGGGACACACACACACAAAACGAGGGAGGGACACACACACAGCGAGGGTGGGACACACACACACACAACGAGGGAGGGACACACACACACAGTGAGGGAGGGACACACACACACAGTGAGGGAGGGACACACACACACAGCGAGGGAGGGACACACACACACAACGAGGGAGGGACACACACACACAGCGAGGGAGGGACACACACACAGCGAGGGTGGGACACACACACAGCGAGGGAGGGACACACACACACAGCGAGGGAGGGACACACACAGAGCGAGTGATGGACACACACATACACAACGAGGGAGGGACACACACACACAGCGAGGGAGGGACACACACAGAGCGAGTGATGGACACACACATACACAACGAGGGAGGGACACACACACACAGCGAGGGAGGGACACACACAACGAGGGAGGGACACACACACACACACAGCGAGGGAGGGACACACACACACACAGCGAGGGAGGGACACACACACACACACAGCGAGGGAGGGACACACACACACCGCGAGGGAGGGACACACACACACACAGCGAGGGAGGGACACACATACACACAGCGAGGGAGGGACACACACACACACAGCGAGGGAGGGACACACACAGCGAGGGAGGGACACACACAGCGAGGGAGGGACACACACCAACACAGCGAGGGAGGGACACACACACACACAGCGAGGGAGGGACACACACACACACAGCGAGGGAGGGACACACACACACACAGCGAGGGAGGGACACACACACACACACAGCGAATGAGGGACACACACACACACAGCGAGGGAGGGACACACACACACAGCGAGGGAGGGACACACACACACAGCGAGGGAGGGACACACACCAACACAGCGAGGGAGGGACACACACACACACAGCGAGGGAGGGACACACACACACACAGCGAGGGAGGGACACAAATACACACAGCGAGGGAGGGACACACACACAGCGAGGGAGGGGGACACACACACAGCGAGGGAGGGACACACACACACAGCGAGGGAGGGACACACACAGCGAGGGAGGGACACACACACAGCGAGGGAGGGACACACACACACAGCGAGGGAGGGACACACACACACAGCGAGGGAGGGACACACAAACACAGCGAGGGAGGGACACACACACAACGAGGGAGGGACAGACACACACACAGCTAGGGAGGGACACACAAACACAGCGAGGGAAGGACACACACACAACGAGGGAGGGACACACACACACACACACACACAGCGAGGGAGGGACACACACAAACACAGCGAGGGAGGGACACACACACAACGAGGGAGGGACAGACACACACACAGCGAGGGAGGGACACACAAACACAGCGAGGGAGGGACACACACACAACGAGGGAGGGACAGACACACACACAGCGAGGGAGGGACACACACACAACGAGGGAGGGACACACACACACACACACAGCGAGGGAGGGACACACACAAACACAGCGAGGGAGGGACACACACACAACGAGGGAGGGACACACACACACACACACAGCGAGGGAGGGACACACACACAGCGAGGGACACACACACACACACACACAGCGAGGGAGGGACACACACACACACACGCAGCGAGGGAGGGACACACACACACACAAACAGCGAGGGAGGGACACACACACACAACGAGGGAGGGACACACACACAACGAGGGAGGGACACACACACACAGCGAGGGAGGGACACACACACACACACACACACAGCGATGGAGGGACACACACACACACAACGAGGGAGGGACACACACACACACAGCGAGGGAGGGACACACACACACACAACGAGGGAGGGACACACACACAACGAGGGAGGGACACACTCACACGGCGAGGGAGGGACACACACACACAGCGATGGAGGGACACACACACACACAACGAGGGAGGGACACACACACACGGCGAGGGAGGGACACACACACACAGCGAGGGAGGGACACACACACACCGCGAGGGAGGGACACACACACACACAGCGAGGGAGGGACACACATACACACAGCGAGGGAGGGACACACACACACACAGCGAGGGAGGGACACACACAGCGAGGGAGGGACACACACAGCGAGGGAGGGACACACACCAACACAGCGAGGGAGGGACACACACACACACAGCGAGGGAGGGACACACACACACACAGCGAGGGAGGGACACACACACACAGCGAGGGAGGGACACACACACACACACAGCGAGGGAGGGACACACACACACACAGCGAGGGAGGGACACACACACACAGCGAGGGAGGGACACACACACACAGCGAGGGAGGGACACACACCAACACAGCGAGGGAGGGACACACACACACACAGCGAGGGAGGGACACACACACACACAGCGAGGGAGGGACACAAATACACACAGCGAGGGAGGGACACACACACAGCGAGGGAGGGGGACACACACACAGCGAGGGAGGGACACACACACACAGCGAGGGAGGGACACACACAGCGAGGGAGGGACACACACACAGCGAGGGAGGGACACACACACACAGCGAGGGAGGGACACACACACACAGCGAGGGAGGGACACACAAACACAGCGAGGGAGGGACACACACACAACGAGGGAGGGACAGACACACACACAGCTAGGGAGGGACACACAAACACAGCGAGGGAAGGACACACACACAACGAGGGAGGGACACACACACACACACACACAGCGAGGGAGGGACACACACAAACACAGCGAGGGAGGGACACACACACAACGAGGGAGGGACAGACTCACACACAGCGAGGGAGGGACACACAAACACAGCGAGGGAGGGACACACACACAACGAGGGAGGGACAGACACACACACAGCGAGGGAGGGACACACACACAACGAGGGAGGGACACACACACACACACACAGCGAGGGAGGGACACACACAAACACAGCGAGGGAGGGACACACACACAACGAGGGAGGGACACACACACACACACACAGCGAGGGAGGGACACACACACAGCGAGGGACACACACACACACACACACAGCGAGGGAGGGACACACACACACACACGCAGCGAGGGAGGGACACACACACACACACACACACAGCGAGGGAGGGACACACACACACACAACGAGGGAGGGACACACACACAACGAGGGAGGGACACACACACACAGCGAGGGAGGGACACACACACACACACACACACAGCGATGGAGGGACACACACACACACAACGAGGGAGGGACACACACACACAGCGAGGGAGGGACACACACACACACAACGAGGGAGGGACACACACACAACGAGGGAGGGACACACTCACACGGCGAGGGAGGGACACACACACACACACACAGCGATGGAGGGACACACACACACACAACGAGGGAGGGACACACACACACGGCGAGGGAGGGACACACACACACAGCGAGGGAGGGACACACACACACAGCGAGGGAGGGACACACACACACACACGAGGGAGGGACACACACAGCGAGGGAGGGACACACACACACACGAGGGAGGGACACACACACACGGCGAGGGAGGGACACACACACACAGCGAGGGAGGGACACACACACACAGCGAGGGAGGGACACACACACACACACACAGCGAGGGAGGGACACACACACAGCGAGGGACACACACACACACACACACAGCGAGGGAGGGACACACACACACACACACAGCGAGGGAGGGACACACACACACACACAACGAGGGAGGGACACACACACAACGAGGGAGGGACACACACACACAGCGAGGGAGGGACACACACACACACACACACACAGCGATGGAGGGACACACACACACACAGCGAGGGAGGGACACACACACACACAACGAGGGAGGGACACACACACAACGAGGGAGGGACACACACACACGGCGAGGGAGGGACACACACACACACACACACAGCGATGGAGGGACACACACACACACAACGAGGGAGGGACACACACACACGGCGAGGGAGGGACACACACACACAGCGAGGGAGGGACACACAAACACAGCGAGGGAGGGACACACACACAACGAGGAAGGGACACACACACACACACACAGCGAGGGAGGGACACACACACAGCGAGGGACACACACACACACACACACAGCGAGGGAGGGACACACACACACACACACAGCGAGGGAGGGACACACACACACACACACAGCGAGGGAGGGACACACACACACATACAACGAGGGAGGGACACACACACAACGAGGGAGGGACACACACACACAGCGAGGGAGGGACACACACACACACACACACACAGCGATGGAGGGACACACACACACACAACGAGGGAGGGACACACACACACAGCGAGGGAGGGACACACACACACACAACGAGGGAGGGACACACACACAACGAGGGAGGGACACACACACACGGCGAGGGAGGGACACACACACACACACACAGCGATGGAGGGACACACACACACACACGAGGGAGGGACACACACAGCGAGGGAGGGACACACACACACACGAGGGAGGGACACACACACAACGAGGGAGGGACACACACACACGGCGAGGGAGGGACACACACACACACACACAGCGATGGAGGGACACACACACACACACGAGGGAGGGACACACACAGCGAGGGAGGGACACACACACACACGAGGGATGGACACACACAGCGAGGGAGGGACACACACACACACACACGAGGGAGGGACACACACACAGCGAGGGAGGGACACACACACAGCGAGGGAGGCACACACACACACAGCGAGGGAGGGACACACACACACAAAACGTGGGAGGGACACACACACGGCGAGGGAGGGACACACACACACAGCGAGGGAGGGACACACACACACAAAACGTGGGAGGGATACACACAGCGAGGGAGGCACACACACACAGCGAGGGAGGGACACACATACACACAGCGAGGGAGGGACACACACAGCGAGGGAGGGACACACACACACACAGCGAGGGAGGGACACACACACACACAGCGAGGGAGGGACACACATACACACAGCGAGGGAGGGACACACACACACAGCGAGGGAGGGACACACACAGCGAGGGAGGGACACACACCAACACAGCGAGGGAGGGACACACACACACACAGCGAGGGAGGGACACACACACACACAGCGAGGGAGGGACACACACACACAGCGAGGGAGGGACACACACACACACAGCGAGGGAGGGACACACACACACAGCGAGGGAGGGACACACATACACACAGCGAGGGAGGGACACACACACACAGCGAGGGAGGGACACACACAACGAGGGAGGGACACACACACACAACGAGGGAGGGACACACACACACACAGCGAGGGGGGGGACACACACACACAGCGAGGGAGGGACACACACACACACAGCGAGGGGGGGACACACACACAGCGAGGGAGGGACACACACACACAGCGAGGGAGGGGGACACACACACACAGCGAGGGAGGTACACACACACGGCGAGGGAGGGACACACACACACAGCGAGGGGGGGACACACACACAGCGAGGGAGGGACAGACACACACAGCGAGGGAGGGTCACACACACACACAGCGAGGGAGGGACACACACACACACAGCGAGGGAGGGACACACACACACACAGCGAGGGAGGGACACACATACACACAGCGAGGGAGGGACACACACACACACAGCGAGGGAGGGACACACACAGCGAGGGAGGGACACACACCAACACAGCGAGGGAGGGACACACACACACACAGCGAGGGAGGGACACACACACACACAGCGAGGGAGGGACACACATACACACAGCGAGGGAGGGACACACACACAGCGAGGGAGGGGGACACACACACAGCGAGGGAGGGACACACACACACAGCGAGGGAGGGACACACACAGCGAGGGAGGGACACACACACAGCGAGGGAGGGACACACACACACAGCGAGGGAGGGACACACACACACAGCGAGGGAGGGACACACAAACACAGCGAGGGAGGGACACACACACAACGAGGGAGGGACAGACACACACACAGCTAGGGAGGGACACACAAACACAGCGAGGGAAGGACACACACACAACGAGGGAGGGACACACACACACACACACACACAGCGAGGGAGGGACACACACAAACACAGCGAGGGAGGGACACACACACAACGAGGGAGGGACAGACACACACACAGCGAGGGAGGGACACACAAACACAGCGTGGGAGGGACACACACACAACGAGGGAGGGACAGACACACACACAGCGAGGGAGGGACACACACACAACGAGGGAGGGACACACACACACACACACAGCGAGGGAGGGACACACACAAACACAGCGAGGGAGGGACACACACACAACGAGGGAGGGACACACACACACACACACAGCGAGGGAGGGACACACACACAGCGAGGGACACACACACACACAGCGAGGGAGGGACACACACACACACACGCAGCGAGGGAGGGACACACACACACACACACAGCGAGGGAGGGACACACACACACACACAACGAGGGAGGGACACACACACAACGAGGGAGGGACACACACACACAGCGAGGGAGGGACACACACACACACACACACACACAGCGATGGAGGGACACACACACACACAACGAGGGAGGGACACACACACACAGCGAGGGAGGGATTCACACACACACACAACGAGGGAGGGACACACACACAACGAGGGAGGGACACACTCACACGGCGAGGGAGGGACACACACACACACACACACACAGCGATGGAGGGACACACACACACACAACGAGGGAGGGACACACACACACGGCGAGGGAGGGACACACACACACAGCGAGGGAGGGACACACACACACAGCGAGGGAGGGACACACACACACACACGAGGGAGGGACACACACAGCGAGGGAGGGACACACACACACACGAGGGAGGGACACACACACGGCGAGGGAGGGACACACACACACACACACGAGGGAGGGACACACACAGCGAGGGAGGGACACACACACACACACACGAGGGAGGGACACACACACAGCGAGGGAGGGACACACACACAGCGAGGGAGGCACACACACACACAGCGAGGGAGGGACACACACACACAAAACGAGGGAGGGACACACACACGGCGAGGGAGGGACACACACACACAGCGAGGGAGGGACACACACACACAAAACGTGGGAGGGATACACACAGCGAGGGAGGCACACACACACACAGCGAGGGAGGGACACACATACACACAGCGAGGGAGGGACACACACAGCGAGGGAGGGACACACATACACACAGCGAGGGAGGGACACACACACACAGCGAGGGAGGGACACACACAGCGAGGGAGGGACACACACCAACACAGCGAGGGAGGGACACACACACACACAGCGAGGGATGGACACACACACACACAGCGAGGGAGGGACACACACACACAGCGAGGGAGGGACACACACACACACAGCGAGGGAGGGACACACACACACAGCGAGGGAGGGACACGCATACACACAGCGAGGGAGGGACACACACACACAGCGAGGGAGGGACACACACAACGAGGGAGGGACACACACACACAACGAGGGAGGGACACACACACACACAGCGAGGGGGACACACACACACACACAGCGAGGGAGGGACACACACACACACAGCGAGGGGGGCACACACAGACAGCGAGGGAGGGACAGACACACACAGCGAGGGAGGGGGACACACACACACAGCGAGGGAGGGACACACACACGGCGAGGGAGGGACACACACACACAGCGAGGGGGGGACACACACACAGCGAGGGAGGGACAGACACACACAGCGAGGGAGGGACACACACACACACAGCGAGGGAGGGACACACACACACACAGCGAGGGAGGGACACACACACACACAGCGAGGGAGGGACACACATACACACAGCGAGGGAGGGACACACACACACACAGCGAGGGAGGGACACACACAGCGAGGGAGGGACACACACCAACACAGCGAGGGAGGGACACACACACACACAGCGAGGGAGGGACACACACACACACAGCGAGGGAGGGACACACACACAGCGAGGGAGGGACACACACACAGCGAGGGAGGGGGACACACACACAGCTTGGGAGGGACACACACACACAGCGAGGGAGGGACACACACAGCGAGGGAGGCACACACACACAGCGAGGGAGGGACACACACACACAGCGAGGGAGGGACACACACACACAGCAAGGGAGGGACACACACACAGCGAGGGAGGGACACACACACACAGCGAGGGAGGGACACACACACAGCGAGGGAGGGACACACACACAGCGAGGGAGGGACACACACACACAGCGAGGGAGGGACATACACACACAGTGAGGGAGGGACACGCACACACAGCGAGGGAGGGACACACACACACACAGCGAGGGAGGGACACACACACAGCGAGGGAGGGACACACACACAGCGAGGGAGGGACACACACACAGTGAGGGAGGGACACGCACACACAGCGAGGGCGGGACACACACACACACACAGCGAGGGAGGGACACACACACAGCGAGAGAGGGACACACACACTCACAGCGAGGGAGGGACACACGCACAGCGAGGGAGGGACACACACACACACAGCGAGGGAGGGACATTCACACAGCGAGGGAGGGACACACACACACAGCGAGGGGGGGACACACATACAGCGAGGGAGGGACATACACACAGCGAGGGAGGGGGACACACACACACAGCGAGGGAGGAACACGCACACACACAGCGAGGGAGGGACATACACACAGCGAGGGAGGGACACACACACAGTGAGGGAGGGACACACACACAGCGAGGGAGGAACACGCAAACACAGCAAGGGAGCGACACACACACACGGCGAGGGAGGGACACACACACACACCGCGAGGGAGGGACACGCACACACAGCGAGGGAGGGACACACACACACACACACACAGCGAGGGAGGGACACACACACACACACACACACACAGCGAGGGAGGGACACACACACACAGCGAGGGAGGGACACACACACACAGCGAGGGAAGGACACACACACACACAACGAGGGAGGGATACACACACACACACCGCGAGGGAGGGACACACACACACAACGAGGGAGGTACACGCACACACACAGCGAGGGAGGGACACACACACACACACCGCGAGGGAGGGACACACATACAGCGAGGGAGGGACACACACACACACACACACAGCGAGGGAGGGACACACACACACACACACACACAGCGAGGGAGGGACACGCACACACAGCGAGGGAGGGACACACACACACACAGCGAGGGTGGGACACACACACACACAGCGAGAGTGGGACACACACACACACACACACACACAGCGAGGGAGGGACACACACACACAGCGAGGGAGGAACACACATACAGCGAGGGAGGGACATACACACAGCAAGGGAGGGACACACACACACACAGCGAGGGAAGGACACACACAGCGAGAAAGGGACACGCACACACAGCGAGGGAGGGACACACACACACAGCGAGGGAGGGACACACACACACAGCGAGGGAGGGACACACACACAGCGAGGGAGGGACACACACACAGCGAGGGAGGGACACACACACACACACACAGCGAGGGAGGGACACACACACACAAAACGAGGGAGGGACACACACACAGCGAGGGTGGGACACACACACACACAACGAGGGAGGGACACACACACACAGTGAGGGAGGGACACACACACACAGTGAGGGAGGGACACACACACACACAGCGAGGGAGGGACACACACACACAACGAGGGAGGGACACACACACACAGCGAGGGAGGGACACACACACAGCGAGGGTGGGACACACACACAGCGAGGGAGGGACACACACACACAACGAGGGAGGGACACACACACACAGCGAGGGAGGGACACACACACACAGCGAGGGTGGGACACACACACAGCGAGGGAGGGACACACACACACAACGAGGGAGGGACACACACACACAACGAGGGAGGGACACACACACACAGCGAGGGAGGGACACACACACACAGCGAGGGAGGGACACACACACAGCGAGGGAGGGACACACACATACACAACGAGGGAGGGACACACACACACAGCGAGGGAGGGACACACACAACGAGGGAGGGACACACACACACACACAGCGAGTGAGGGACACACACACACACAGCGAGCGAGGGACACACACACACACACAGCGAGGGAGGGACACACACACACCGCGAGGGAGGGACACACACACACACAGCGAGGGAGGGACACACATACACACAGCGAGGGAGGGACACACACACACACAGCGAGGGAGGGTCACACACAGCGAGGGAGGGACACACACAGCGAGGGAGGGACACACACCAACACAGCGAGGGAGGGACACACACACACACAGCGAGGGAGGGACACACACACACACAGCGAGGGAGGGACACACACACACACAGCGAGGGAGGGACACACACACACAGCGAGGGAGGGACACACACACACACACAGCGAGGGAGGGACACACACACACACAGCGAGGGAGGGACACACACACACAGCGAGGGAGGGACACACACACACAGCGAGGGAGGGACACACACCAACACAGCGAGGGAGGGACACACACACACACAGCGAGGGAGGGACACACACACACACAGCGAGGGAGGGACACACATACACACAGCGAGGGAGGGACACACACACAGCGAGGGAGGGGGACACACACACAGCGAGGGAGGGACACACACACACAGCGAGGGAGGGACACACACAGCGAGGGAGGGACACGCACACACAGCGAGGGAGGGACACACACACACAGCGAGGGAGGGACACACACACACAGCGAGGGAGGGACACACAAACACAGTGAGGGAGGGACACACACACAACGAGGGAGGGACAGACACACACACAGCTAGGGAGGGACACACAAACACAGCGAGGGAAGGACACACACACAACGAGGGAGGGACACACACACACACACACACAGCGAGGGAGGGACACACACAAACACAGCGAGGGAGGGACACACACACAACGAGGGAGGGACAGACACACACACAGCGAGGGACGGACACACAAACACAGCGAGGGAGGGACACACACACAACGAGGGAGGGACAGACACACACACAGCGAGGGAGGGACACACACACAACGAGGGAGGGACACACACACACACACACAGCGAGGGAGGGACACACACAAACACAGCGAGGGAGGGACACACACACAACGAGGGAGGGACACACACACACACACACAGCGAGGGAGGGACACACACACAGCGAGGGACACACACACACACACACACACACAGCGAGGGAGGGACACACACACACGCAGCGAGGGAGGGACACACACACACACACACAGCGAGGGAGGGACACACACACACACACACAACGAGGGAGGGACACACACACAACGAGGGAGGGACACACACACACAGCGAGGGAGGGACACACACACACACACACACACAGCGATGGAGGGACACACACACACACAACGAGGGAGGGACACACACACACAGCGAGGGAGGGACACACACACACACAACGAGGGAGGGACACACACACAACGAGGGAGGGACACACTCACACGGCGAGGGAGGGACACACACACACACACACAGCGATGGAGGGACACACACACACACAACGAGGGAGGGACACACACACACGGCGAGGGAGGGACACACACACACAGCGAGGGAGGGACACACACACACAGCGAGGGAGGGACACACACACACACACGAGGGAGGGACACACACAGCGAGGGAGGGACACACACACACACGAGGGAGGGACACACACACACGGCGAGGGAGGGACACACACACACAGCGAGGGAGGGACACACACACACACACACAGCGAGGGAGGGACACACACACAGCGAGGGACACACACACACACACACACACACAGCGAGGGAGGGACACACACACACACACACAGCGAGGGAGGGACACACACACACACACACAGCGAGGGAGGGACACACACACACACACAACGAGGGAGGGACACACACACAACGAGGGAGGGACACACACACACAGCGAGGGAGGGACACACACACACACACACACACAGCGATGGAGGGACACACACACACACAACGAGGGAGGGACACACACACACAGCGAGGGAGGGACACACACACACACAACGAGGGAGGGACACACACACAACGAGGGAGGGACACACACACACGGCGAGGGAGGGACACACACACACACACACACAGCGATGGAGGGACACACACACACACAACGAGGGAGGGACACACACACACGGCGAGGGAGGGACACACACACACAGCGAGGGAGGGACACACAAACACAGCGAGGGAGGGACACACACACAACGAGGGAGGGACACACACACACACACACAGCGAGGGAGGGACACACACACAGCGAGGGACACACACACACACACACACACACAGCGAGGGAGGGACACACACACACACACACAGCGAGGGAGGGACACACACACACACACACAGCGAGGGAGGGACACACACACACACACAACGAGGGAGGGACACACACACAACGAGGGAGGGACACACACACACAGCGAGGGAGGGACACACACACACACACACACACAGCGATGGAGGGACACACACACACACAACGAGGGAGGGACACACACACACAGCGAGGGAGGGACACACACACACACAACGAGGGAGGGACACACACACAACGAGGGAGGGACACACACACACGGCGAGGGAGGGACACACACACACACACACAGCGATGGAGGGACACACACACACACACACGAGGGAGGGACACACACAGCGAGGGAGGGACACACACACACACGAGGGAGGGACACACACACGGCGAGGGAGGGACACACACACACACACACGAGGGAGGGACACACACAGCGAGGGAGGGACACACACACACACACACGAGGGAGGGACACACACACAGCGAGGGAGGGACACACACACAGCGATGGAGGCACACACACACACAGCGAGGGAGGGACACACACACACACCGCGAGGGAGGGACACGCACACACAGCGAGGGAGGGACACACACACACACACACAGCGAGGGAGGGACACACACACACACACACACACACAGCGAGGGAGGGACACACACACACAGCGAGGGAGGGACACACACACACAGCGAGGGAGGGACACACACACACACAACGAGGGAGGGATACACACACACACACCGCGAGGGAGGGACACACACACACAACGAGGGAGGTACACGCACACACACAGCGAGAAGGGACACACACACACACACCGCGAGGGAGGGACACACATACAGCGAGGGAGGGACACACACACACACACACACACAGCGAGGGAGGGACACACACACACACACACACACAGCGAGGGAGGGACACTCGCACACACAGCGAGGGAGGGACACGCACACACAGCGAGGGAGGGACAAACACACACACAGCGAGGGTGGGACACACACACACACAGCGAGGGTGGGACACACACACACACACACACACACAGCGAGGGAGGGACACACACACACAGCGAGGGAGGAACACACATACAGCGAGGGAGGGACATACACACAGCAAGGGAGGGACACACACACACACAGCGAGGGAAGGACACACACAGCGAGAAAGGGACACGCACACACAGCGAGGGAGGGACACACACACAGCGAGGGAGGGACACAGACACACACCGCGAGGGAGGGACACACACACACAGCGAGGGAGGGACACACACACAGCGAGGGAGGGACACACACACAGCGAGGGAGGGACACACACACACACACACAGCGAGGGAGGGACACACACACACAAAACGAGGGAGGGACACACATACAGCGAGGGTGGGACACACACACACACAACGAGGGAGGGACACACACACACAGTGAGGGAGGGACACACACACACAGTGAGGGAGGGACACACACACACAGCGAGGGAGGGACACACACACACAACGAGGGAGGGACACACACACACAGCGAGGGAGGGACACACACACAGCGAGGGTGGGACACACACACAGCGAGGGAGGGACACACACACACAGCGAGGGAGGGACACACACACAGCGAGGGAGGGACACACACATACACAACGAGGGAGGGACACACACACACAGCGAGGGAGGGACACACACAACGAGGGAGGGACACACACACACACACAGCGAGGGAGGGACACACACACACACAGCGAGGGAGGGACACACACACACACACAGCGAGGGAGGGACACACACACACCGCGAGGGAGGGACACACACACACACAGCGAGGGAGGGACACACATACACACAGCGAGGGAGGGACACACACACACACAGCGAGGGAGGGACACACACAGCGAGGGAGGGACACACACAGCGAGGGAGGGACACACACCAACACAGCGAGGGAGGGACACACACACACACAGCGAGGGAGGGACACACACACACACAGCGAGGGAGGGACACACACACACAGCGAGGGAGGGACACACACACACACACAGCGAGGGAGGGACACACACACACACAGCGAGGGAGGGACACACACACACAGCGAGGGAGGGACACACACCAACACAGCGAGGGAGGGACACACACACACACAGCGAGGGAGGGACACACACACACACAGCGAGGGAGGGACACACATACACACAGCGAGGGAGGGACACACACACAGCGAGGGAGGGGGACACACACACAGCGAGGGAGGGACACACACACACAGCGAGGGAGGGACACACACAGCGAGGGAGGGACACACACACAGCGAGGGAGGGACACACACACACAGCGAGGGAGGGACACACACACACAGCGAGGGAGGGACACACACACACAGCGAGGGAGGGACACACACACACACACGAGGGAGGGACACACACAGCGAGGGAGGGACACACACACACACGAGGGAGGGACACACACACACGGCGAGGAAGGGACACACACACACAGCGAGGGAGGGACACACACACACAGCGAGGGAGGGACACACACACACACACACAGCGAGGGAGGGACACACACACAGCGAGGGACACACACACACACACACACAGCGAGGGAGGGACACACACACACAGCGATGGAGGGACACACACACACACAACGAGGGAGGGACACACACACAGCGAGGGAGGGACACACACACACACAACGAGGGAGGGACACACACACAACGAGGGAGGGACACACACACACGGCGAGGGAGGGACACACACACACACACACACAGCGATGGAGGGACACACACACACACAACGAGGGAGGGACACACACACACGGCGAGGGAGGGACACACACACACAGCGAGGGAGGGACACACAAACACAGCGAGGGAGGGACACACACACAACGAGGGAGGGACACACACACACACACACAGCGAGGGAGGGACACACACACAGCGAGGGACACACACACACACACACACAGCGAGGGAGGGACACACACACACACACACAGCGAGGGAGGGACACACACACACACACACAGCGAGGGAGGGACACACACACACACACAACGAGGGAGGGACACACACACAACGAGGGAGGGACACACACACACAGCGAGGGAGGGACACACACACACACACACACAGCGATGGAGGGACACACACACACACAACGAGGGAGGGACACACACACACAGCGAGGGAGGGACACACACACACACAACGAGGGAGGGACACACACACAACGAGGGAGGGACACACACACACGGCGAGGGAGGGACACACACACACACACACAGCGATGGAGGGCCACACACACACACACGAGGGAGGGACACACACTGCGAGGGAGGGACACACACACACACGAGGGAGGGACACACACACGGCGAGGGAGGGACACACACACACACACACGAGGGAGGGACACACACAGCGAGGGAGGGACACACACACACACACACGAGGGAGGGACACACACACAGCGAGGGAGGCACACACACACAGCGAGGGAGGGACACACACACATAAAACGAGGGAGGGACACACACACGGCGAGGGAGGGACACACACACACAGCGAGGGAGGGACACACACACACAAAACGTGGGAGGGATACACACAGCGAGGGAGGCACACACACACAGCGAGGGAGGGACACACACAACGAGGGAGGGACACACACACACAGCGAGGGAGGGACACACACACACACAGCGAGGGAGGGACACACACACACACAGCGAGGGAGGGACACACATACACACAGCGAGGGAGGGACACACACACACAGCGAGGGAGGGACACACACAGCGAGGGAGGGACACACACCAACACAGCGAGGGAGGGACACACACACACACAGCGAGGGAGGGACACACACACACACAGCGAGGGAGGGACACACATACACACAGCGAGGGAGGGACACACACACACACAGCGAGGGAGGGACACACACACACAGCGAGGGAGGGACACACATACACACAGCGAGGGAGGGACACACACACACAGCGAGGGAGGGACACACACAACGAGGGAGGGACACACACACACAACGAGGGAGGGACACACACACACACAGCGAGGGGGGGACACACACACACACAGCGAGGGAGGGACACACACACACACACAGCGAGGGGGGGACACACACACAGCGAGGGAGGGACAGACACACACAGCGAGGGAGGGGGACACACACACACAGCGAGGGAGGGACACACACACGGCGAGGGAGGGACACACACACACAGCGAGGGGGGGACACACACACAGCGAGGGAGGGACAGACACACACAGCGAGGGAGGGTCACACACACACACAGCGAGGGAGGGACACACACACACACAGCGAGGGAGGGACACACACACACACAGCGAGGGAGGGACACACATACACACAGCGAGGGAGGGACACACACACACACAGCGAGGGAGGGACACACACAGCGAGGGAGGGACACACACCAACACAGCGAGGGAGGGACACACACACACACAGCGAGGGAGGGACACACACACACACAGCGAGGGAGGGACACACATACACACAGCGAGGGAGGGACACACACACAGCGAGGGAGGGACACACACACACAGCGAGGGAGGGACACACACAGCGAGGGAGGGACACACACACAGCGAGGGAGGGACACACACACACAGCGAGGGAGGGACACACACACACAGCGAGGGAGGGACACACAAACACAGCGAGGGAGGGACACACAGACAACGAGGGAGGGACAGACACACACACAGCTAGGGAGGGACACACAAACACAGCGAGGGAAGGACACACACACAACGAGGGAGGGACACACACACACACACACACAGCGAGGGAGGGACACACACAAACACAGCGAGCGAGGGACACACACACAACGAGGGAGGGACAGACACACACACAGCGAGGGAGGGACACACAAACACAGCGAGGGAGGGACACACACACAACGAGGGAGGGACAGACACACACACAGCGAGGGAGGGACACACACACAACGAGGGAGGGACACACACACACACACACAGCGAGGGAGGGACACACACAAAAACAGCGAGGGAGGGACACACACACAACGAGGGAGGGACACACACACACACACACAGCGAGGGAGGGACACACACACAGCGAGGGACACACACACACACACACAGCGAGGGAGGGACACACACACACACACGCAGCGAGGGAGGGACACACACACACACACACAGCGAGGGAGGGACACACACACACACACAACGAGGGAGGGTCACACACACAACGAGGGAGGGACACACACACACAGCGAGGGAGGGACACACACACACACACACACACAGCGATGGAGGGACACACACACACACAACGAGGGAGGGACACACACACACAGCGAGGGAGGGACACACACACACACAACGAGGGAGGGACACACACACAACGAGGGAGGGACACACTCACACGGCGAGGGAGGGACACACACACACACACACACAGCGATGGAGGGACACACACAGCGAGGGAGGGACACACACACAGCGAGGGAGGCACACACACACACAGCGAGGGAGGGACACACACACACAGCGAGGGAGGGACACACACACACAGCGAGGGAGGGACACACACACACACACGAGGGAGGGACACACACACACAGCGAGGGAGGGACACACACACACACACGAGGGAGGGACACACACAGCGAGGGAGGGACACACACACACACGAGGGAGGGACACACACACGGCGAGGGAGGGACACACACACACACACACGAGGGAGGGACACACACAGCGAGGGAGGGACACACACACAGCGAGGGAGGCACACACACACACAGCGAGGGAGGGACACACACACACAAAACGAGGGAGGGACACACACACGGCGAGGGAGGGACACACACACACAGCGAGGGAGGGACACACACACACAAAACGTGGGAGGGATACACACAGCGAGGGAGGCACACACACACACAGCGAGGGAGGGACACACATACACACAGCGAGGGAGGGACACACACAGCGAGGGAGGGACACACATACACACAGCGAGGGAGGGACACACACACACGGCGAGGGAGGGACACACACACAGCGAGGGAGGGACAGACACACACAGCGAGGGAGGGTCACACACACACACAGTGAGGGAGGGACACACACACACACAGCGAGGGAGGGACACACACACACACAGCGAGGGAGGGACACACATACACACAGCGAGGGAGGGACACACACACACAGCGAGGGAGGGACACGCATACACACAGCGAGGGAGGGACACACACACACAGCGAGGGAGGGACACACACAACGAGGGAGGGACACACACACACAACGAGGGAGGGACACACACACACACAGCGAGGGGGGGACACACACACACACAGCGAGGGACGGACACACACACACACAGCGAGGGGGGGACACACACACAGCGAGGGAGGGACAGACACACACAGCGAGGGAGGGGGACACACACACACAGCGAGGGAGGGACACACACACGGCGAGGGAGGGACACACACACACAGCGAGGGAGGGACACACACAGCGAGGGAGGGACAGACACACACAGCACAGCGAGGGAGGGACACACACACACACAGCGAGGGAGGGACACACACACACACAGCGAGGGAGGGACACACACACACACAGCGAGGGAGGGACACACATACACACAGCGAGGGAGGGACACACACACACACACAGCGAGGGAGGGACACACACAGCGAGGGAGGGACACACACCAACACAGCGAGGGAGGGACACACACACACACAGCGAGGGAGGGACACACACACAGCGAGGGAGGGACACACACACAGCGAGGGAGGGGGACACACACACAGCGAGGGAGGGACACACACACACAGCGAGGGAGGGACACACACAGCGAGGGAGGGACACACACACAGCGAGGGAGGGACACACACACACAGCGAGGGAGGGACACACACACACAGCGAGGGAGGGACACACACACACAGCAAGGGAGGGACACACACACAGCGAGGGAGGGACACACACACACAGCGAGGGAGGGACACACACACAGCGAGGGAGGGACACACACACAGCGAGGGAGGGACACACACACACAGCGAGGGAGGGACATACACACACAGTGAGGGAGGGACACGCACACACAGCGAGGGAGGGACACACACACAGCGAGGGAGGGACACACACACAGCGAGGGAGGGACACACACACAGTGAGGGAGGGACACGCACACACAGCGAGGGCGGGACACACACACACACACAGCGAGGGAGGGACACACACACAGCGAGAGAGGGACACACACACTCACAGCGAGGGAGGGACACACACACTCACAGCGAGGGAGGGACACACACACACACAGCGAGGGAGGGACATTCACACAGCGAGGGAGGGACACACACACACAGCGAGGGAGGGACACACACACAGTGAGGGAGGGACACGCACACACAGCGAGGGCGGGACACACACACACACACAGCGAGGGAGGGACACACACACAGCGAGAGAGGGACACACACACTCACAGCGAGGGAGGGACACACGCACAGCGAGGGAGGGACACACACACACAGCGAGGGGGGGACACACATACAGCGAGGGAGGGACATACACACAGCGAGGGAGGGGGACACACACACACAGCGAGGGAGGAACACGCACACACACAGCGAGGGAGGGACATACACACAGCGAGGGAGGGACACACACACAGTGAGGGAGGGACACACACACAGCGAGGGAGGAACACGCAAACACAGCAAGGGAGCGACACACACACACGGCGAGGGAGGGACACACACACACACCGCGAGGGAGGGACACGCACACACAGCGAGGGAGGGACACACACACACACACACAGCGAGGGAGGGACACACACACACACACACAGCGAGGGAGGGACACACACACACAGCGAGGGAGGGACACACACACACAGCGAGGGAGGGACACACACACACACAACGAGGGAGGGATACACACACACACACCGCGAGGGAGGGACACACACACACAACGAGGGAGGTACACGCACACACACAGCGAGGGAGGGACACACACACACACACCGCGAGGGAGGGACACACATACAGCGAGGGAGGGACACACACACACACACACACAGCGAGGGAGGGACACACACACACACACACACACAGCGAGGGAGGGACACTCGCACACACAGCGAGGGAGGGACACGCACACACAGCGAGGGAGGGACACACACACACACAGCGAGGGTGGGACACACACACACACAGCGAGGGTGGGACACACACACACACACGCACACACAGCGAGGGAGGGACACACACACACAGCGAGGGAGGAACACACATACAGCGAGGGAGGGACATACACACAGCAAGGGAGGGACACACACACACACAGCGAGGGAAGGACACACACAGCGAGAAAGGGACACGCACACACAGCGAGGGAGGGACACACACACAGCGAGGGAGGGACACAGACACACACCGCGAGGGAGGGACACACACACACAGCGAGGGAGGGACACACACACAGCGAGGGAGGGACACACACACACACACACAGCGAGGGAGGGACACACACACACAAAACGAGGGAGGGACACACACACAGCGAGGGTGGGACACACACACACACAACGAGGGAGGGACACACACACACAGTGAGGGAGGGACACACACACACAGTGCGGGAGGGAGACACACACACAGCGAGGGAGGGACACACACACACAACGAGGGAGGGACACACACACACAGCGAGGGAGGGACACACACACAGCGAGGGTGGGACACACACACAGCGAGGGAGGGACACACACACACAGCGAGGGAGGGACACACACACAGCGAGGGAGGGACACACACATACACAACGAGGGAGGGACACACACACACAGCGAGGGAGGGACACACACAACGAGGGAGGGACACACACACACACACAGCGAGGGAGGGACACACACACACACAGCGAGGGAGGGACACACACACACACACAGCGAGGGAGGGACACACACACACCGCGAGGGAGGGACACACACACACACAGCGAGGGAGGGACACACATACACACAGCGAGGGAGGGACACACACACACACAGCGAGGGAGGGACACACACAGCGAGGGAGGGACACACACAGCGAGGGAGGGACACACACCAACACAGCGAGGGAGGGACACACACACACACAGCGAGGGAGGGACACACACACACACAGCGAGGGAGGGACACACACACACACAGCGAGGGAGGGACACACACACACAGCGAGGGAGGGACACACACACACACACACAGCGAGGGAGGGGCACACACACACACAGCGAGGGAGGGACACACACACACAGCGAGGGAGGGACACACACACACAGCGAGGGAGGGACACACACCAACACAGCGAGGGAGGGACACACACACACACAGCGAGGGAGGGACACACACACACACAGCGAGGGAGGGACACACATACACACAGCGAGGGAGGGACACACACACAGCGAGGGAGGGGGACACACACACAGCGAGGGAGGGACACACACACACAGCGAGGGAGGGACACACACAGCGAGGGAGGGACACACACACAGCGAGGGAGGAACACACACACACAGCGAGGGAGGGACACACACACAGCGAGGGAGGGACACACAAACACAGCGAGGGAGGGACACACACACAACGAGGGAGGGACAGACACACACACAGCTAGGGAGGGACGCACAAACACAGCGAGGGAAGGACACACACACAACGAGGGAGGGACACACACACACACACACACAGCGAGGGAGGGACACACACAAACACAGCGAGGGAGGGACACACACACAACGAGGGAGGGACAGACACACACCCAGCGAGGGAGGGACACACAAACACAGCGAGGGAGGGACACACACACAACGAGGGAGGGACAGACACACACACAGCGAGGGAGGGACACACACACAACGAGGGAGGGACACACACACAAACACAGCGAGGGAGGGACACACACAAACACAGCGAGGGTGGGACACACACACAACGAGGGAGGGACACACACACACACACACAGCGAGGGAGGGACACACACACAGCGAGGGACACACACACACACACACACAGCGAGGGAGGGACACACACACACACACGCAGCGAGGGAGGGACACACACACACACACACAGCGAGGGAGGGACACACACACACACACAACGAGGGAGGGACACACACACAACGAGGGAGGGACACACACACACAGCGAGGGAGGGACACACACACACACACAGCGATGGAGGGACACACACACACACACAACGAGGGAGGGACACACACACACAGCGAGGGAGGGACACACACACACACAACGAGGGAGGGACACACTCACACGGCGAGGGAGGGACACACACACACACACGAGGGAGGGACGCACACACAGCGAGGGAGGGACACACACACAGCGAGGGAGGCACACACACACACAGCGAGGGAGGGACACAGACACACACAACGAGGGAGGGACACACTCACACGGCGAGGGAGGGACACACACACACACACACAGCGATGGAGGGACACACACACACACAACGAGGGAGGGACACACACACACGGCGAGGGAGGGACACACACACACAGCGAGGGAGGGACACACACACACAGCGAGGGAGGGACACACACACACACACGAGGGAGGGACACACACAGCGAGGGAGGGACACACACACACACGAGGGAGGGACACACACACGGCGAGGGAGAGACACACACACACACACACGAGGGAGGGACACACACAGCGAGGGAGGGACACACACACACACACACGAGGGAGGGACGCACACACAGCGAGGGAGGGACACACACACAGCGAGGGAGGCACACACACACACAGCGAGGGAGGGACACAGACACACAAAACGAGGGAGGGACACACACACGGCGAGGGAGGGACACACACACACAGCGAGGGAGGGACACACACACACAAAACGTGGGAGGGATACACACAGCGAGGGAGGCACACACACACACAGCGAGGGAGGGACACACATACACACAGCGAGGGAGGGACACACACAGCGAGGGAGGGACACACACACACACAGCGAGGGAGGGACACACACACACACACAGCGAGGGAGGGACACACATACACACAGCGAGGGAGGGACACCCACACACAGCGAGGGAGGGACACACACAGCGAGGGAGGGACACACACCAACACAGCGAGGGAGGGACACACACACACACAGCGAGGGATGGACACACACACACACAGCGAGGGAGGGACACACACACACAGCGAGGGAGGGACACACACACACACAGCGAGGGAGGGACACACACAGCGAGGGAGGGACACGCATACACACAGCGAGGGAGGGACACACACACACAGCGAGGGAGGGACACACACAACGAGGGAGGGACACACACACACAACGAGTGAGGGACACACACACACACAGCGAGGGGGGGACACACACACACAGCGAGGGAGGGACACACACACACACAGCGAGGGGGGGACACACACACAGCGAGGGAGGGACAGACACACACAGCGAGGGAGGAACACACACACACACAGCGAGGGAGGGACACACACACACACAGCGAGGGAGGGACACACACACACACAGCGAGGGAGGGACACACACACACACAGCGAGGGAGGGACACACATACACACAGCGAGGGAGGGACACACACACACACAGCGAGGGAGGGACACACACAGCGAGGGAGGGACACACACCAACACAGCGAGGGAGGGACACACACACACACAGCGAGGGAGGGACACACACACACACAGCGAGGGAGGGACACACACACAGCGAGGGAGGGACACACACACAGCGAGGGAGGGGCACACACACACAGCGAGGGAGGGACACACACACACAGCGAGGGAGGGACACACACACAGCGAGGGAGGGACACACACACACAGCGAGGGAGGGACACACACACACAGCAAGGGAGGGACACACACACAGCGAGGGAGGGACACACACACACAGCGAGGGAGGGACACACACACAGCGAGGGAGGGACACACACACAGCGAGGGAGGGACACACACACACAGCGAGGGAGGGACATACTCACACAGTGAGGGAGGGACACGCACACACAGCGAGGGAGGGACACACACACACACAGCGAGGGAGGGACACACACACAGCGAGGGAGGGACACACACACAGCGAGGGAGGGACACACACACACAGCAAGGGAGGGACACACACACAGCGAGGGAGGGACACACACACACAGCGAGGGAGGGACACACACACAGCGAGGGAGGGACACACACACAGCGAGGGAGGGACACACACACACAGCGAGGGAGGGACATACTCACACAGTGAGGGAGGGACACGCACACACAGCGAGGGAGGGACACACACACACACAGCGAGGGAGGGACACACACACAGCGAGGGAGGGACACACACACAGTGAGGGAGGGACACGCACACACAGCGAGGGCGGGACACACACACACACACAGCGAGGGAGGGACACACACACAGCGAGAGAGGGACACACACACTCACAGCGAGGGAGGGACACACACACTCACAGCGAGGGAGGGACACACACACACACAGCGAGGGAGGGACATTCACACAGCGAGGGAGGGACACACACACACAGCGAGGGGGGGACACACATACAGCGAGGGAGGGACATACACACAGCGAGGGAGGGGGACACACACACACAGCGAGGGAGGAACACGCACACACACAGCGAGGGAGGGACATACACACAGCGATGTTGGGACACACACACAGTGAGGGAGGGACACACACACAGCGAGGGAGGAACACGCAAACACAGCAAGGGAGCGACACACACACACGGCGAGGGAGGGACACACACACACACCGCGAGGGAGGGACACGCACACACAGCGAGGGAGGGACACACACACACACACACAGCGAGGGAGGGACACACACACACACACACACACAGCGAGGGAGGGACACACACACACAGCGAGGGAGGGACACACACACACAGCGAGGGAGGGACACACACACACACAACGAGGGAGGGATACACACACACACACACCGCGAGGGAGGGACACACACACACAACGAGGGAGGTACACGCACACACACAGCGAGGGAGGGACACACATACAGCGAGGGAGGGACACACACACACACACACACAGCGAGGGAGGGACACACACACACACACACACACAGCGAGGAAGGGACACTCGCACACACAGCGAGGGAGGGACACGCACACACAGCGAGGGAGGGACACACACACACACAGCGAGGGTGGGACACACACACACACAGCGAGGGTGGGACACACACACACACACACACACACAGCGAGGGAGGGACACACACACTCAGCGAGGGAGGAACACACATACAGCGAGGGAGGGACATACACACAGCAAGGGAGGGACACACACACACACAGCGAGGGAAAGACACACACAGCGAGAAAGGGACACGCACACACAGCGAGGGAGGGACACACACACAGCGAGGGAGGGACACAGACACACACCGCGAGGGAGGGACACACACACACAGCGAGGGAGGGACACACACACAGCGAGGGAGGGACACACACACAGCGAGGGAGGGACACACACACACACACACAGCGAGGGAGGGACACACACACACAAAACGAGGGAGGGACACACACACAGCGAGGGTGGGACACACACACACACAACGAGGGAGGGACACACACACACAGTGAGGGAGGGACACACACACACAGTGAGGGAGGGACACACACACACAGCGAGGGAGGGACACACACACACAACGAGGGAGGGACACACACAGCGAGAAAGGGACACGCACACACAGCGAGGGAGGGACACACACACAGCGAGGGAGGGACACAGACACACACCGCGAGGGAGGGACACACACACACAGCGAGGGAGGGACACACACACAGCGAGGGAGGGACACACACACAGCGAGGGAGGGACACACACACGCACACACAGCGAGAGAGGGACACACACACACACAGCGAGGGAGGGACACACACACAGCGAGGGAGGGACACACACACAGCGAGGGAGGGACACACACACACAGCGAGGGAGGGACATACTCACACAGTGAGGGAGGGACACGCACACACAGCGAGGGAGGGACACACACACACACAGCGAGGGAGGGACACACACACAGCGAGGGAGGGACACACACACAGCGAGGGAGGGACACACACACACAGCAAGGGAGGGACACACACACAGCGAGGGAGGGACACACACACACAGCGAGGGAGGGACACACACACAGCGAGGGAGGGACACACACACAGCGAGGGAGGGACACACACACACAGCGAGGGAGGGACATACTCACACAGTGAGGGAGGGACACGCACACACAGCGAGGGAGGGACACACACACACACAGCGAGGGAGGGACACACACACAGCGAGGGAGGGACACACACACAGTGAGGGAGGGACACGCACACACAGCGAGGGCGGGACACACACACACACACAGCGAGGGAGGGACACACACACAGCGAGAGAGGGACACACACACTCACAGCGAGGGAGGGACACACACACTCACAGCGAGGGAGGGACACACACACACACAGCGAGGGAGGGACATTCACACAGCGAGGGAGGGACACACACACACAGCGAGGGGGGGACACACATACAGCGAGGGAGGGACATACACACAGCGAGGGAGGGGGACACACACACACAGCGACGGAGGAACACGCACACACACAGGGAGGGAGGGACATACACACAGCGATGGAGGGACACACACACAGTGAGGGAGGGACACACACACAGCGAGGGAGGAACACGCAAACACAGCAAGGGAGCGACACACACACACGGCGAGGGAGGGACACACACACACACCGCGAGGGAGGGACACGCACACACAGCGAGGGAGGGACACACACACACACACACAGCGAGGGAGGGACACACACACACACACACACACAGCGAGGGAGGGACACACACACACAGCGAGGGAGGGACACACACACACAGCGAGGGAGGGACACACACACACACAACGAGGGAGGGATACACACACACACACACCGCGAGGGAGGGACACACACACACAACGAGGGAGGTACACGCACACACACAGCGAGGGAGGGACACACATACAGCGAGGGAGGGACACACACACACACACACACAGCGAGGGAGGGACACACACACACACACACACACAGCGAGGAAGGGACACTCGCACACACAGCGAGGGAGGGACACGCACACACAGCGAGGGAGGGACACACAAACACACAGCGAGGGTGGGACACACACACACACACACACACACAGCGAGGGAGGGACACACACACACAGCGAGGGAGGAACACACATACAGCGAGGGAGGGACACACACACACACACACACAGCGAGGGAGGGACACACACACACACACACACAGCGAGGAAGGGACACTCGCACACACAGCGAGGGAGGGACACGCACACACAGCGAGGGAGGGACACACACACACACAGCGAGGGTGGGACACACACACACACACACACACACAGCGAGGGAGGGACACACACACACAGCGAGGGAGGAACACACATACAGCGAGGGAGGGACATACACACAGCAAGGGAGGGACACACACACACACAGCGAGGGAAGGACACACACAGCGAGAAAGGGACACGCACACACAGCGAGGGAGGGACACACACACAGCGAGGGAGGGACACAGACACACACCGCGAGGGAGGGACACACACACACAGCGAGGGAGGGACACACACACAGCGAGGGAGGGACACACACACAGCGAGGGAGGGACACACACACACACACACAGCGAGGGAGGGACACACACACACAAAACGAGGGAGGGACACACACACAGCGAGGGTGGGACACACACACACACAACGAGGGAGGGACACACACACACAGTGAGGGAGGGACACACACACAGTGAGGGAGGGACACACACACACAGCGAGGGAGGGACACACACACACAACGAGGGAGGGACACACACACACAGCGAGGGAGGGACACACACACAGCGAGGGTGGGACACACACACAGCGAGGGAGGGACACACACACACAGCGAGGGAGGGACACACACACAGCGAGGGAGGGACACACACATACACAACGAGGGAGGGACACACACACACAGCGAGGGAGGAACACACACACACAGCGAGGGAGGGACACACACACACACACAGCGAGGGAGGGACACACACACACACAGCGAGGGAGGGACACACACACACAGCGAGGGAGGGACACACACACACCGCGAGGGAGGGACACACACACACACAGCGAGGGAGGGACACACACAAACACAACGAGGGAGGGACACATACACGGCGAGGGAGGGACACACACACGGCGAGGGTGGGACACACACACACACAGCGAGGGAGGGACACACACACACACACACAGCGAGGGAGGGACACACACACACAGCGAGGGAGGGCCACACACACAGCGAGGGAGGGACACACACACACAGCGAGGGAGGGACACACACACACAGCGAGGGAGGGACACACACACAGCGAGGGAGGGACACACACACACACACACAGCGAGGGAAGGACACACACAGCGAGGGAAGGTCACACACACACACACAGCGAGGGAGGGACACACACACACAGCGAGGGAGGGACACACACACACACAGCGAGGGAGGGACACACACACAGCGAGGGAGGGACACACACGCAGCGAGGGAGGGACACACACACAGCGAGGGCGGGACACACACACACACACAGCGAGGGAGGGACACACACACAGCGAGAGAGGGACACACACACTCACAGCGAGGGAGGGACACGCACACACACAGCGAGGGAGGGACACACACACACACACAGTGAGGGAGGGACACACACACACACAGCGAGGGAGGGACACACACACAGCGAGAGAGGGACACACACACTCACAGCGAGGGAGGGACACGCACACACACAGCGAGGGAGGGACACACACACACACACAGCGAGGGAGGGACACACAAACACACACAGCGAGGGAGGGACACACATACAGCGAGAGAGGGACATTCACACAGCGAGGGAGCGACACACACACACAGCGAGGGGGGGACACACATACAGCGAGGGAGGGACATACACACAGCGAGGGAGGGACACACACACACAGCGAGGGAGGAACACGCACACACACAGCGAGGGAGGGACACACACACTCACAGCGAGGGAGGGACATACACACAGCGAGGGAGGGACACACACACACACAGCGAGGGAGGAACACGCACACACAGCGAGGGAGGGACACAGACACACACAGCGAGGGAGGGATACACACACACACACCGCGAGGGAGGGACACGCACACACAGCGAGGGAGGGACACACACACACAGCGAGGGGGGAACACACACACACACCGCGAGGGAGGGACACGCACACACAGCGAGGGAGGGACACACACACACAGCGAGGGAGGGACACACACACACACACACACACAAAGCGAGGGAGGGACACACACACACAGCAAGGGAGGGACACACACACACAGCGAGGGAGGGACACACACACACAGCGAGGGAGGGACACACACACACACAACGAGGGAGGGATACACACACACACACCGCGAGGGAGGGACACACACACACAACGAGGGAGGGACACACACACACACACCGCGAGGGAGGGACACACATACAGCGAGGGAGGGACACACACACACACACACAGCGAGGGAGGGACACACACACACACACACAGCGAGGGAGGGACACTCACACACACAGCGAGGGAGGGACACGCACACACAGCGAGGGAGGGACACACACACAGCGAGGGAGGGACACACACACACAGCGAGGGAGGAACACACATACAGCGAGGGAGGGACATACACACAGCAAGGGAGGGACACACACACACACAGCGAGGGAGGGACACACACACACAACTAGGGAGGGACACACACACACATAGCGAGGGAGGGACACACACACAGCGAGAGAGGGACACACACACACACAGCGAGGGAGGGACACACACACACAGCGAGGGAGGGACACGCACACACAGCGAGGGAGGGACACGCACACACAGCGAGGGAGGGACACACACACACACACCGCGAGGGAGGGACACACACACACACAGCGAGGGAGGGACACACACACAGCGAGGGAGGGACACACACACAGCGAGGGAGGGACACACACAGAGTGAGGGTGGGACACACACACACACAACGAGGGAGGGACACACACACACAGCGAGGGAGGGACACACACACACAGCGAGGGGGGAACACACACACACAACGAGGGAGGGACACACACACAGCGAGGGAGGGACACACACACAGCGAGGGTGGGACACACACACAGCGAGGGAGGGACACACACACACAGCGAGGGAGGGACAAAACCACACACACAGCGAGGGAGGGACACACACACACAAAACGAGGGAGGGACACACACACACACAACGAGGGAGGGACACACACACAGCGAGGGAGGGACACACACACACACACAACGAGGGAGGGACACACACACACAGCGAGGGAGGGACAAACACACACAGCGAGGGAGGGACACACACACACACACAACGAGGGAGGGACACACACACACAGCGAGGGAGGGACACACACACACACACAACGAGGGAGGGACACACACACACAGCGAGGGAGGGACACACACACACACACGGCGAGGGAGGGACACACACACACACAGCGAGGGAGGGACACACACACACACAGCGAGGGAGGGACACACACACACACAACGAGGGAGGGACACACACACAGCGAGGGAGGGACACACACACACACACACACACACAGCGAGGGAGGGACACACACACACACAACGAGGGAGGGACACACACACACAGCGAGGGAGGGACACACACACACAGCGAGGGAGGGACACACACACACACAGCGAGGGAGGGACACACACACACACAGCGAGGGAGGCACTCACACACACACAACGAGGGAAGGACACACACACACACAGCGAGGGAGGGACACACACAAACACAGCGAGGGAGGGACACACACAAACACAGCGAGGGAGGGACACAAACACAACGAGGGAGGGACACACACAAACACAGCGAGGGAGGGACACACACACACAGCGAGGGACGGACACACACACACACACAGCGAGGGAGGGACACACACACACACAGCGAGGGAGGGACACACACACACACACAGCGAGGGAGGGACACACACACACACACAGCGAGGGAGGGACACACACACACACACACAGCGAGGGAGGGACACACACACACACACAGCGAGGGAGGGACACACACACACACACACAGCGAGGGAGGGACACACACACACAACGAGGGAGGGACACACACACACACACAGCGAGGGAGGGACACACACACACACACACACAGCGAGGGAGGGACACGCACACACAGCGAGGGAGGGACACGCACACACAGCGAGGGAGGGACACACACACACACCGCGAGGGAGGGACACACACACACACAGCGAGGGAGGCACACACACACAGCGAGGGAGGGACACACACACAGCGAGGGAGGGACACACACACAGTGAGGGAGGGACACACACACACACACAGCGAGGGAGGGACACACACACACAAAACGAGGGAGGGACACACACACAGCGAGGGTGGGACACACACACACACAACGAGGGAGGGACACACACACACAGCGAGGGAGGGACACACACACACAGCGAGGGAGGGACACACACACACAACGAGGGAGGGACACACACACAGCGAGGGAGGGACACACACACAGCGAGGGTGGGACACACACACAGCGAGGGAGGGACACACACACACAGCGAGGGAGGGACACAACCACACACACAGCGAGGGAGGGACACACACACACAAAACGAGGGAGGGACACACACACACACAACGAGGGAGGGACACACACACAGCGAGGGAGGGACACACACACACACACAACGAGGGAGGGACACACACACACAGCGAGGGAGGGACACACACACACAGCGAGGGAGGGACACACACACACACAACGAGGGAGGGACACACACACACAGCGAGGGAGGGACACACACACACACACAACGAGGGAGGGACACACACACACACAGCGAGGGAGGGACACACACACACACACAGCGAGGGAGGGACACACACACACACAACGAGGGAGGGACACACACACACAGCGAGGGAGGGACACACACACACACACACACACAGCGAGGGAGGGACACACACACACAACGAGGGAGGGACACACACACACAGCGAGTGAGGGACACACACACACAGCGAGGGAGGGACACACACACACAGCGAGGGAGGGACACACACACACACAGCGAGGGAGGCACTCACACACACACAACGAGGGAGGGACACACACACACACAGCGAGGGAGGGACACACACAAACGCAGCGAGGGAGGAACACACACAAACACAGCGAGGGAGGGACACAAACACAACGAGGGAGGGACACACACAAACACAGCGAGGGAGGGACACACACACACAGCGAGGGAGGGACACACACACACACACAGCGAGGGAGGGACACACACACACACACAGCGAGGGAGGGACACACACACACACAGCGAGGGAGGGACACACACACACACACACAGCGAGGGAGGGACACACACACACACACAGCGAGGGAGGGACACACACACACACACAGCGAGGGAGGGACACACACACACAACGAGGGAGGGACACACACACACACACAGCGAGGGAGGGACACACACACAGCGAGGGAGGGACACACACACACACACAGCGAGGGAGGGACACACACACAGCGAGGGAGGGACACACACACACAGCGAGGGAGGGACACACACACAGCGAGGGAGGGACACACACACACACAGCGAGGGAGGGACACACACACACACAGCGAGGGAGGGACACACACACACACACAGCGAAGCAGGCACTCACACACACAGCGAGGGAGGGACACACACACACAGCGAGGGAGGGACACACACACACACACAAAACGAGGGAGGGACACACAAACAGCGAGGGAGGGACACACACACACACAGCGAGGGAGGGACACACACACACACAGCGAGGGAGGGACACACACACACACAGTGAGGGAGGGACACACACACACACAGCGAGGGAGGGACACACACACACACAGCGAGGGAGGGACACACACACACACAACGAGGGAGGGACACACACACACAGAGCGAGGGAGGGACACACACACACACAACGAGTGAGGGACACACACACACACAGCGAGGGAGGGACACACACAAACACAGCGAAGGAGGGACACACACAAACACAGCGAGGGAGGGACACACACAAACACAGCGAGGGAGGGACACACACACACACAACGAGGGAGGGACACACACACAGCGAGGGAGGGACACACACACAGCGAGGGAGGGACACACACACAGTGAGGGAGGGACACACACACACACACAGCGAGGGAGGGACACACACACACAAAACGAGGGAGGGACACACACACACACAGCGAGGGAGGCACTCACACACACACAACGAGGGAGGGACACACACACACACAGCGAGGGAGGGACACACACACACACAGCGAGGGAGGGACACAAACACAACGAGGGAGGGACACACACAAACACAGCGAGGGAGGGACACACACACACAGCGAGGGAGGGACACACACACACAGCGAGGGATGACACACACACACAGCGAGGGAGGGACACACACACACACAGCGAGGGAGGGACACACACACACACACAGCGAGGGAGGGACACACACACACGGCGAGGGAGGGACACACACAACGAGGGAGGGACACACACACACACACAGCGAGGGAGGGACACACACACACAACGAGGGAGGGACACACACACACAGCGAGGGAGGGACACACACACACACACAGCGAGGGAGGGACACACACACAGCGAGGGAGGGACACACACACACAGCGAGGGAGGGACACACACACACAGCGAGGGAGGGACACACACACACACAGCGAGGGAGGGACACACACACACACACATAGTGAGGGAGGGACACACACACACGGCGAGGGAGGGACACACACAACGAGGGAGGGACACACACACACACACAGCGAGGGAGGGACACGCACACACACAGCGAGGGAGGGACACACACACAGCGAGGGAGGGACACACACACACACACAGCGAGGGAGGGACACACACACACACAGCGAGGGAGGGACACACACACACACACAGCGAGGGAGGGACACACACACACAGTGATGGAGGGACACACACACACACAGCGAGGGAGGCACTCACACACACACAGCGAGGGAGGGACACACACACACACAACGAGGGAGGGACACACACACACACAGCGAGGGAGGGACACACACACACACAGCGAGGGAGGGACACACACACACACAGCGAGGGAGGGACACACACAAACACAGCGAGGGAGGGACACACACAAACAGCGAGGGAGGGACACGCACACACACACAGCGAGGGAGGGACACACACACAGCGAGGGAGGGACACACACACACACACACACACACACAGCGAGCGAGGCACTCACACACACACAGCGAGGGAGGGACACACACACACACAACGAGGGAGGGACACACACACACACAGCGAGGGAGGGACACACACACACACAGCGAGGGAGGGACACACACACACACAGCGAGGGAGGGACACAAACACAACGAGGGAGGGACACACACAAACACAGCGAGACGGGGACACACACACACAGCGAGGGAGGGACACACACACACAGCGAGGGAGGGACACACACACACACAGCGAGGGAGGGACACACACACACACACAGCGAGGGAGGGACACACACACACACACACAGCGAGGGAGGGACACACACACACACAGCGAGGGAGGGACACACACACACGGCGAGGGAGGGACACACACAACGAGGGAGGGACACACACACACACACAGCGAGGGAGGGACACACACACACAACGAGGGAGGGACACGCACACACAGCGAGGGAGGGACACGCACACACACACAGCGATGGAGGGACACACACACAGCGAGGGAGGGACACACACACACAGCGAGGGAGGGACACACACACAGCGAGGGAGGGACACACACACACAGCGAGGGAGGGACACACACACAGCGAGGGAGGGACACACACACACAGCGAGGGAGGGACACACACAGCGAGGGAGGGACACACACACACAACGAGGGAGGGACACACACACACAACGAGGGAGGGACACACACACACAGCGAGGGAGGGACACACACACACACACACACAGCGAGGGAGGGACACACACACACAACGAGGGAGGGACACACACACACAGCGAGGGAGGGACACACACAACGAGGGAGGGACACACACACACACACAGCGAGGGAGGGACACACACACACAGCGAGGGAGGGACACACACAACGATGGAGGGACACACACACACACACAGCGAGGGAGGGACACACACACACACAGCGAGGGAGGGACACGCACACTCACAGCGAGGGAGGGACACACACACACACACACAGCGAGGGAGGGACACACACACACACTCACAGCGAGGGAGGGACACACACACACACACACAGCGAGGGAGGGACACACACAGCGAGGGAGGGACACACACACACACAGCGAGGGAGGGACACACACACACAGAGGGAGGGACACACACACAGCGAGGGAGGGACACACACACACACACACACACAGCGAGGGAGTGACACGCACACACAGCGAGGGAGGGACACACAAACACACAGACAGCGAGGGAGGGACACACACACACAGCGAGGGAGGGACACACACACACACACAGTGAGGGAGGGACACGCACACACACAGCGAGGGAGTGACACTCACACACAGCGAGGGAGGGACACACACTCACAGCGAGGGAGGGACACACACACACAGCGAGGGAGGGACACACACACACACAGCGAGGGAGTGACACGCACACACAGCGAGGGAGGGACACGCACACACAGCGAGGGAGGGACACACACACACACACACACACACACAGCGAGGGAGGAACACGCACACACAGCGAGGGAGGGACACACACTCACAGCGAGGGAGGGACACACACACACAGCGAGGGAGGGACACACACACACACAGCGAGGGAGGGACACACACACACAGCGAGGGAGGGACACACACACACAGCGAGGGAGGGACACACACACACACAGCGAGGGAGGAACACGCACACACAGCGAGGGAGGGACACACACACACACACAACGAGGGAGGGACACACACACACACACAACGAGGGAGGGACACGCACACACACAGGGAGGGACACACACACACACACAGCGAGGGAGGAACACGCACACACAGCGAGGGAGGGACACACACTCACAGCGAGGGAGGGACACACACACACACACAACGAGGGAGGGACACACACACACACACAGCGAGGGAGGGACACACACACACAGCGAGGGAGGGACACACACACACACCGCGAGGGAGGGACACACACACATACAGCGAGGGTGGGACACACACACACACACACAGCGAGGGAGGGACACACACACACACACAGAGGGAGGGACACATACATACAGCGAGGGAGGGACACGCACACACACACAGCGAGGGAGGGACACACACACACAGCGAGGGAGGGACGCACACACACACACAGAGGGAGGGACACATACATACAGCGAGGGAGGGACACGCACACACACACAGCGAGGGAGTGACACGCACACACAGCGAGGGAGGGACACACACACACACAGCGAGGGAGGGACACACACACACACACAGAGGGAGGGACACATACATACAGCGAGGGAGGGACACGCACACACACACAGCGAGGGAGGGACACGCACACACAGCGAGGGAGGGACACACACACACACACACACACAGCGAGGGAGGGACACACACACACACAGCGAGGGAGTGACACGCACACACAGCGAGGGAGGGACACACACACACACACACAGCGAGGGAGGGACACACACACGCACAGCGAGGGAGTGACACGCACACACAGCGAGGGAGGGACACACACACACAGCGAGGGAGGGACACACACACACAGCGATGGAGGGACACACACACAGCGATGGAGGGACACACACACACAAACAGCGAGGGAGGGACACACACACACAAACAGCGAGGGAGGGACACACACACAGCGAGGGAGGGACACACACAGACAGCGAGGGAGGGACACACACACAACGAGGGAGGGACACACACACACACAGCGAGGGAGTGACACGCACACACAGCGAGGGAGGGACACGCACACACAGCGAGGGAGGGACACACACACACACACACACACACACAGCGAGGGAGGAACACGCACACACAGCGAGGGAGGGACACACACTCACAGCGAGGGAGGGACACACACACACAGCGAGGGAGGGACACACACACACACAGCGAGGGAGGGACACACACACACAGCGAGGGAGGGACACACACACACAGCGAGGGAGGGACACACACACACACAGCGAGGGAGGAACACGCACACACAGCGAGGGAGGGACACACACACACACACAACGAGGGAGGGACACACACACACACACAACGAGGGAGGGACACGCACACACACAGGGAGGGACACACACACACACACAGCGAGGGAGGAACACGCACACACAGCGAGGGAGGGACACACACTCACAGCGAGGGAGGGACACACACACACACACAACGAGGGAGGGACACACACACACACACAGCGAGGGAGGGACACACACACACAGCGAGGGAGGGACACACACACACACCGCGAGGGAGGGACACACACACATACAGCGAGGGTGGGACACACACACACACACACAGCGAGGGAGGGACACACACACACACACAGAGGGAGGGACACATACATACAGCGAGGGAGGGACACGCACACACACACAGCGAGGGAGGGACACACACACACAGCGAGGGAGGGACGCACACACACACACAGAGGGAGGGACACATACATACAGCGAGGGAGGGACACGCACACACACACAGCGAGGGAGTGACACGCACACACAGCGAGGGAGGGACACACACACACACAGCGAGGGAGGGACACACACACACACACAGAGGGAGGGACACATACATACAGCGAGGGAGGGACACACATACACACACAGCGAGGGAGGGACACACACACACAGCGAGGGAGGGACACACACACACAGCGAGGGAGGGACACACACACAGCGAGGGAGGGACACACACACACAGCGAGGGAGGGACACACACACAGCGAGGGAGGGACACACACACACACAAACACAGCGAGGGAGGGACACACACAAACACAGCGAGGGAGGGACACACACACAACGAGGGAGGGACACACACACACAGCGAGGGAGGGACACACACACACACAGCGAGGGAGGGACACGCACACACACAGTGAGGGAGGGACACACACACACACACAGCGAGGGAGGGACACACACAAACACAGCGAGGGAGGGACACACACACAACGAGGGAGGGACAGACACACACACAGCGAGGGAGGGACACACAAACACAGCGAGGGAGGGACACACACACAACGAGGGAGGGACAGACACACACACAGCGAGGGAGGGACACACACACACACACACAGCGAGGGAGGGACACACACAAACATAGCGAGGGAGGGACACACACACAACGAGGGAGGGACAGACACAAACACAGCGAGGGAGGGACACATACACAGCGAGGGAGGGACACACACACACAGCGAGGGTGGGACACACACACGGCGAGGGAGGGACACACACAACGAGGGAGGGACACACACACACACACAGCGAGGGAGGGACACACACACACACAGCGAGGGAGGGACACACACACACACACAACGAGGGAGGGACACACAACGAGGGAGGGACACACACACACAGCGAGGGAGGGACACACACACACACACACAGCGAGGGAGGGACACACACACACACAACGAGGGACGGACACACACACAGCGAGGGAGGGACACACACACACACAACGAGGGAGGGACACACACACACAACGAGGGAGGGACACACACACACGGCGAGGGAGGGACACACACACACACACACACACAGCGATGGAGGGACACACATACACACAACGAGGGAGGGACACACACACACAGCGAGTGAGGGACACACACACACACAGCGAGGGAGGGACACACACACACACAGCGAGGGAGGGACACACACACACGAGGGAGGGACACACACACACACAGCGAGGGAGGGACACACACACACACAGCGAGGGAGGGACACACACACGAGGGAGGGACACACACACGGCGAGTGAGGGACACACACACAGCGAGGGAGGCACACACACACCCAGCGAGGGAGGGACACACACACACACAACGAGGGAGGGACACACACACAGCGAGGGAGGCACACACACACACAGCGAGGGAGGGACACACACACAACGAGGGAGGGACACACACACACACAGCGAGGGGGGGACACACACACAACGAGGGAGGGACAGACACACACAGCGAGGGAGGGACACACACACACACAGCGAGGGAGGGACACACACACACACAGCGAGGGAGTGACACGCACACACAGCGAGGGAGGTACACACACACACACAGCGAGGGAGTGACACGCACACACAGCGAGGGAGGGACACACACACACAGCGATGGAGGGACACACACACACAGCGATGGAGGGACACACACACACAAACAGCGAGGGAGGGACACACACACACACACAGCGAGGGAGGGACACACACACAGCGAGGGAGGGACACACACAGACAGCGAGGGAGGGACACACACACAACGAGGGAGGGACACACACACACACAACGAGGGAGGGACACACACACGGCGAGGGAGCGACACACACACACAGCGAGGGAGGGACACACACACACAGCGAGGGAGGGAGACACACACACACACAGCGAGGGAGGGACACACACACACACACAGCGAGGGAGGGACACACACACACAACGAGGGAGGGACACACACACACAACGAGGGAGGGACACACACACACAGCGAGGGAGGGACACACACACACAGCGAGGGAGGGACACACACACACACACAGCGAGGGAGGGACACACACACACAGCGAAGGAGGGACACACACACACAGCGAGGGAGGGACACACACACACAGCGAGGGAGGGACACACACACACAGCGAGGGAGGGACACACACACACACACAGCGAGGGAGGGACACACACACACAACGGGGGAGGGACACACACACGGCGAGGGAGGGACACACACACACACACAGCGAAGGAGGGACACACACATACACACACACAGCGAGGGAGGGACACACACACAGCGAGGGAGGGACACACACATACACACACAGCGAGGGAGGGACACACACACACAGCGAGGGAGGGACACACACACACAGCCAGGGAGGGACACACACACAGCGAGGGAGGGACACACACACACAGCGAGGGAGGGACACACACACAGCGAGGGAGGGACACACACACACACAAACACAGCGAGGGAGGGACACACACAAACACAGCGAGGGAGGGACACACACACAACGAGGGAGGGACACACACACACAGCGAGGGAGGGGGACACACACACACAGCGAGGGAGGGACACGCACACACACAGTGAGGGAGGGACACACACACACACAGCGAGGGAGGGACACACACAAACACAGCGAGGGAGGGACACACACACAACGAGGGAGGGACAGACACACACACAGCGAGGGAGGGACACACAAACACAGCGAGGGAGGGACACACACACAACGAGGGAGGGACAGACACACACACAGCGAGGGAGGGACACACACACACACACACAGCGAGGGAGGGACACACACAAACATAGCGAGGGAGGGACACACACACAACGAGGGAGGGACAGACACAAACACAGCGAGGGAGGGACACACACACAGCGAGGGAGGGACACACACACACAGCGAGGGTGGGACACACACACGGCGAGGGAGGGACACACACAACGAGGGAGGGACACACACACACACACAGCGAGGGAGGGACACACACACACACACACAGCGAGGGAGGGACACACACACACACACAACGAGGGAGGGACACACAACGAGGGAGGGACACACACACACAGCGAGGGAGGGACACACACACACACACACAGCGAGGGAGGGACACACACACACACAACGAGGGACGGACACACACACAGCGAGGGAGGGACACACACACACACAACGAGGGAGGGACACACACACACAACGAGGGAGGGACACACACACACGGCGAGCGAGGGACACACACACACACACACACACAGCGATGGAGGGACACACATACACACAACGAGGGAGGGACACACACACACAGCGAGTGAGGGACACACACACACACAGCGAGGGAGGGACACACACACACACAGCGAGGGAGGGACACACACACACGAGGGAGGGACACACACACACACAGCGAGGGAGGGACACACACACACACAGCGAGGGAGGGACACACACACGAGGGAGGGACACACACACGGCGAGTGAGGGACACACACACAGCGAGGGAGGCACACACACACACAGCGAGGGAGGGACACACACACACACACAACGAGGGAGGGACACACACACAGCGAGGGAGGCACACACACACACAGCGAGGGAGGGACACACACACAACGAGGGAGGGACACACACACACACAGCGAGGGGGGGACACACACACAGCGAGGGAGGGACAGACACACACAGCGAGGGAGGGACACACACACACACAGCGAGGGAGGGACACACACACGGCGAGGGAGGGACACACACACACAGCGAGGGAGGGACACACACACACACAGCGAGGGAGGGACACACACACACACACACACAGAGGGAGGGACACACACACACAGCGAGGGAGGGACACACACAGCGAGGGAGGGACACACACCAACACAGCGAGGGAGGGACACACACACACACAGCGAGGGAGGGACACACACACACAGCGAGGGAGGGACACACACACACACAGCGAGGGAGGGACACACACACACACAGCGAGGGAGCGACACACACACACATCGAGGGAGGGACACACACACACACAGCGAGGGAGGGACACACACACACACACACAGAGGGAGGGACACACACACACAGCGAGGGAGGGACACACACAGCGAGGGAGGGACACACACCAACACAGCGAGGGAGGGACACACACACACACAGCGAGGGAGGGACACACACACGCACAGCGAGGGAGGGACACACACACACACACAGCGAGGGAGGGACACACATACACACAGCGAGGGAGGGACACACACACACACAGCGAGGGAGGGACACACACACACACAGCGAGGGGGGGACACAAACACAGCGAGGGAGGGACACACACATACACACAGCGAGGGAGGGACACACATACACACAGCGAGGGAGGGACACACACACACAGCGAGGGAGGGACACACACAGCGAGGGAGGGACACACACCAACACAGCGAGGGAGGGACACACACACACACACACAGCGAGGGAGGGACACACACACACACAGCGAGGGAGGGACACACACACACAAAACGTGGGAGGGATACACACAGCGAGGGAGGCACTCACACACACAACGAGGGAGGGACACACACACACACACAGCGAGGGGGGGAAACACACACAGCGAGGGAGGGACAGACACACACAGCGAGGGAGGGACACACACACACAGCGAGGGAGGGACACACACACAGCGAATAAGGGACACACACACACACAGCGAGGGAGGGACACACACACACAGCGAGGGAGGGACACACACAGCGAGGGAGGGACACACACCAACACAGCGAGGGAGGGGCACACACACACAACGAGGGAGGGACACACATACACACAGCGAGGGAGGGACACACACACACAGCGAGGGAGGGACACACACACACAGCGAGGGAGGGACACACACACACAGAAAGGGAGGGACACACACACACAGCGAGGGAGGGACACGCACACAACGAGGGAGGGACACACACACACAGCGAGGGAGGGACACGCACACAGCGAGGGAGGGACACACACACACACACAGCGAGGGAGGGACACACACACACACACAGCGAGGGAGGGACACACACACACACAGCGAGGGAGGAACACACACACACACAGCGAGGGAGGGACACACAGACAGCGAGGGAGGGACACACACACACACAGCGAGGGAGCGACACACACACACAGCGAGGGAGGGACACACACACACACAACGAGGGAGGGATACACACAAACACACAACGAGGGAGGTACACGCACACACACAGCGAGGGAGGGACACACACACACACACACAGCGAGGAAGGGACACGCACACACAGCGAGGGAGGGACACACACACACACAACGAGGGAGGGACATACACACAGCGAGGGAGGGTCACACACACACAGCGAGGGAGGGACACACACACAGCGAGGGAGGGACACACACACAGCGAGGGAGGGACACACACACACACAGCGAGGGTGGGACACACACACACACAGCGAGGGAGGGACACACACACACACACACAGCGAGGGAGGAACACACATACAGCGAGGGAGGGACATACACACAGCAAGGGAGGGGCACACACACACAGCGAGGGAAGGACACACACAGCGAGAAAGGGACACGCACACACACAATTAGGGAGGGACACACACACACAGCGAGGGAGGGACACACACACACAGCGAGGGAGGGACACACACACACACAGCGAGGGAGGGACACACACACACACACAGAGAGGGAGGGACACACACACACAGCGAGGGAGGGACACACACAGCGAGGGAGGGACACACACCAACACAGCGAGGGAGGGACACACGCACACACAGCGAGGGAGGGACACACACACGCACAGCGAGGGAGGGACACACACACACACAGCGAGGGAGGGACACACATACACACAGCGAGGGAGGGACACACACACACACAGCGAGGGAGGGACACACACACACACAGCGAGGGGGGGACACAAACACAGCGAGGGAGGGACACACACAAACACACAGCGAGGGAGGGACACACATGCACACAGCGAGGGAGGGACACACACACACAGCGAGGGAGGGACACACACAGCGAGGGAGGGACATACACCAACACAGCGAGGGAGGGACACACACACACACACACAGCGAGGGAGGGACACACACACACACACAGCGAGGGAGGGACACACACACACAAAACGTGGGAGGGATACACACAGCGAGGGAGGCACACACACACACAACGAGGGAGGGACACACACACACACACAGCGAGGGGGGGAAACACACACAGCGAGGGAGGGACAGACACACACAGCGAGGGAGGGACACACACACACAGCGAGGGAGGGACACACACACAGCGAGGGAGGGACACACACACACACAGCGAGGGAGGGACACACACACACAGCGAGGGAGGGACACACACACGGCGAGTGAGGGACACACACACAGCGAGGGAGGCACACACACACACAGCGAGGGAGGGACACACACACACACACAACGAGGGAGGGACACACACACAGCGAGGGAGGCACACACACACACAGCGAGGGAGGGACACACACACAACGAGGGAGGGACACACACACACACAGCGAGGGGGGGACACACACACAGCGAGGGAGGGACAGACACACACAGCGAGGGAGGGACACACACACACACAGCGAGGGAGGGACACACACACGGCGAGGGAGGGACACACACACACAGCGAGGGAGGGACACACACACACACAGCGAGGGAGGGACACACACACACACACACACAGAGGGAGGGACACACACACACAGCGAGGGAGGGACACACACAGCGAGGGAGGGACACACACCAACACAGCGAGGGAGGGACACACACACACACAGCGAGGGAGGGACACACACACACAGCGAGGGAGGGACACACACACACACAGCGAGGGAGGGACACACACACACACAGCGAGGGAGCGACACACACACACATCGAGGGAGGGACACACACACACACAGCGAGGGAGGGACACACACACACACACAGAGAGGGAGGGACACACACACACAGCGAGGGAGGGACACACACAGCGAGGGAGGGACACACACCAACACAGCGAGGGAGGGACACACACACACACAGCGAGGGAGGGACACACACACGCACAGCGAGGGAGGGACACACACACACACACAGCGAGGGAGGGACACACATACACACAGCGAGGGAGGGACACACACACACACAGCGAGGGAGGGACACACACACACACAGCGAGGGGGGGACACAAACACAGCGAGGGAGGGACACACACATACACACAGCGAGGGAGGGACACACATACACACAGCGAGGGAGGGACACACACACACAGCGAGGGAGGGACACACACAGCGAGGGAGGGACACACACCAACACAGCGAGGGAGGGACACACACACACACACACAGCGAGGGAGGGACACACACACACACAGCGAGGGAGGGACACACACACACAAAACGTGGGAGGGATACACACAGCGAGGGAGGCACACACACACACAACGAGGGAGGGACACACACACACACACAGCGAGGGGGGGAAACACACACAGCGAGGGAGGGACAGACACACACAGCGAGGGAGGGACACACACACACAGCGAGGGAGGGACACACACACAGCGAATAAGGGACACACACACACACAGCGAGGGAGGGACACACACACACAGCGAGGGAGGGACACACACAGCGAGGGAGGGACACACACCAACACAGCGAGGGAGGGGCACACACACACAACGAGGGAGGGACACACATACACACAGCGAGGGAGGGACACACACACACAGCGAGGGAGGGACACACACACACAGCGAGGGAGGGACACACACACACAGAAAGGGAGGGACACACACACACAGCGAGGGAGGGACACGCACACAACGAGGGAGGGACACACACACACAGCGAGGGAGGGACACGCACACAGCGAGGGAGGGACACACACACACACACAGCGAGGGAGGGACACACACACACACAGCGAGGGAGGAACACACACACACACAGCGAGGGAGGGACACACAGACAGCGAGGGAGGGACACACACACACACAGCGAGGGAGCGACACATACACACAGCGAGGGAGGGACACACACACACACAACGAGGGAGGGATACACACAAACACACAACGAGGGAGGTACACGCACACACACAGCGAGGGAGGGACACACACACACACACACAGCGAGGAAGGGACACGCACACACAGCGAGGGAGGGACACACACACACACAACGAGGGAGGGACATACACACAGCGAGGGAGGGTCACACACACACAGCGAGGGAGGGACACACACACAGCGAGGGAGGGACACACACACAGCGAGGGAGGGACACACACACACACAGCGAGGGTGGGACACACACACACAGCGAGGGAGGGACACACACACACACACACAGCGAGGGAGGAACACACATACAGCGAGGGAGGGACATACACACAGCAAGGGAGGGGCACACACACACAGCGAGGGAAGGACACACACAGCGAGAAAGGGACACGCACACACACAACTAGGGAGGGACACACACACACAGCGAGGGAGGGACACACACACACAGCGAGGGAGGGACACACACACACACAGCGAGGGAGGGACACACACACACACACAGAGAGGGAGGGACACACACACACAGCGAGGGAGGGACACACACAGCGAGGGAGGGACACACACCAACACAGCGAGGGAGGGACACACGCACACACAGCGAGGGAGGGACACACACACGCACAGCGAGGGAGGGACACACACACACACAGCGAGGGAGGGACACACATACACACAGCGAGGGAGGGACACACACACACACAGCGAGGGAGGGACACACACACACACAGCGAGGGGGGGACACAAACACAGCGAGGGAGGGACACACACAAACACACAGCGAGGGAGGGACACACATGCACACAGCGAGGGAGGGACACACACACACAGCGAGGGAGGGACACACACAGCGAGGGAGGGACATACACCAACACAGCGAGGGAGGGACACACACACACACACACAGCGAGGGAGGGACACACACACACACACAGCGAGGGAGGGACACACACACACAAAACGTGGGAGGGATACACACAGCGAGGGAGGCACACACACACACAACGAGGGAGGGACACACACACACACACAGCGAGGGGGGGAAACACACACAGCGAGGGAGGGACAGACACACACAGCGAGGGAGGGACACACACACACAGCGAGGGAGGGACACACACACAGCGAGGGAGGGACACACACACACACAGCGAGGGAGGGACACACACACACAGCGAGGGAGGGACACACACAGCGAGGGAGGGACACACACCAACACAGCGAGGGAGGGACACACACACACAACGAGGGAGGGACACACATACACACAGCGAGGGAGGGACACACACACACAGCGAGGGAGGGACACACACACACAGCGAGGGAGGGACACACACACACAGAAAGGGAGGGACACACACACACAGCGAGGGAGGGACACGCACACAACGAGGGAGGGACACACACACACAGCGAGGGAGGGACACGCACACAGCGAGGGAGGGACACACACAGCGAGGGAGGGACACACACACACACAGCGAGGGAGGGACACACACACACACAGCGAGGGAGGAACACACACACACACAGCGAGGGAGGGACACACAGACAGCGAGGGAGGGACACACACACACACAGCGAGGGAGCGACACACACACACAGCGAGGGAGGGACACACACACACACAACGAGGGAGGGATACACACAAACACACAACGAGGGAGGTACACGCACACACACAGCGAGGGAGGGACACGCACACACAGCGAGGGAGGGACACACACACACACAACGAGGGAGGGACATACACACAGCGAGGGAGGGTCACACACACACAGCGAGGGAGGGACACACACACAGCGAGGGAGGGACACACACACACACAGCGAGGGTGGGACACACACACACACAGCGAGGGTGGGACACACACACACACAGCGAGGGAGGGACACACACACACACACACACAGCGAGGGAGGAACACACATACAGCGAGGGAGGGACATACACACAGCAAGGGAGGGACACACACACACAGCGAGGGAAGGACACACACAGCGAGAAAGGGACACACACACACACACACACAGCGAGGGAGGAACACACATACAGCGAGGGAGGGACATACACACAACTAGGGAGGGACACACACACACAGCGAGGGAGGGACACACACACAGCGAGAGAGGGACACACACACACACACAGCGAGGGAGGGACACACACACACACACACAGCGAGGGAGGGACACACACACACACAACTAGGGAGGGACACACACACACACAGCGAGGGAGGGACACACACACAGCGAGAGAGGGACACACACACACACAGCGAGGGAGGGACACACACACAAACACCGAGGGAGGGACACACACACACACACAGCGAGGGAGGGACACACACACAGTGAGGGAGGGACACACACACACAGCGAGAGAGGGACACACACACACACAGCGAGGGAGGGACACACGCACACAGCGAGGGAGGGACACACGCACACACAGCAAGGGAGGGACACACACACAGTGAGGGAGGGACACGCACACACAGCGAGGGAGGGACACACACGCACAGCGAGAGAGGGACACACACACACAGCGAGGGAGGGACACATACACACAGCGAGAGAGGGACACACACACACACAGCGAGGGAGGGACACATACACACAGCGAGGGAGGGACACATACACACAGCGAGAGAGGGACACACACACACACAGCGAGGGAGGGACACATACACACAGCGAGAGAGGGACACACACACACACAGCGAGGGAGGGACACATACACACGGCGAGGGAGGGACACACACACACAGCGAGGGAGGGACACATACACACAGCGAGAGAGGGACACACACACACACAGCGAGGGAGGGACACATACACACAGCGAGAGAGGGACACACACAGCGAGGGAGGGACACACACACACAGCGAGGGAGGGACACACGCACACACACAGCGAGAGAGGGACACACACACACACAGCGAGGGAGGGACACACCAACACACAGCGAGGGAGGGACACACACACACAGCGAGGGAGGGACACACACACACAGCGGGGGAGACACACACACACACAGCGAGGGAGGGACACACACACACAGCGGGGGAGACACACACACACACAGCGGGGGAGACACACACACACACAGCGGGGGAGACACACACACACACAGCGAGGGAGGGACACGCACACAGCGAGGGAGGGACACACACACACAGCGAGGGAGGGACACACACACACAGCGAGGGAGGGACACACACACACACACAGCGAGGGAGGGACACACACACACAGCGAGGGAGGGACACACATACACACAGCGAGGGAGGGACACACATACACACAGCGAGGGAGGGACTCACACACACACAGCGAGGGAGGGACACACACAGTGAGGGAGGAACACACACACAGTGAGGGAGGGACACACACACAGCGAGGGTGGGACACACACACAGCGAGGGTGGGACACACACACACAGCGAGGGAGGGACACACACACACAGCGAGGGAGGGACACACACACACAGCGAGGGAGGGACACACACACACACACACAGAGGGAGGGACACACACACACACAGCGAGGGAGGGACACACACACACACAGCGAGGGAGGGACACACACACACACAGCGAGGGAGGGACACACACAGTGAGGGAGGGACACACACACAGTGAGGGAGGGACATACACACAGCGAGGGTGGGACACACACACAGCGAGGGTGGGACACACACACAGCGAGGGTGGGACACACACACACAGCGAGGGAGGGACACACACACACAGCGAGGGAGGGACACACACACACAGCGAGGGAGGGACACACACACACAGCGAGGGTGGGACACACACACACAGCGAGGGAGGGACACACACACACAGCGAGGGAGGGACACACACACACAGCGAGGGTGGGACACACACACACAGCGAGGGAGGGACACACACACACAACGAGGGAGTTACACGCACACACACAGGGAGGGACACGCACACACAGCGAGGGAGGGACACACACACACAGCGAGGGAGGGACACACACACACACACCGCGAGGGAGGGACACGCACACACAGCGAGGGAGGGACACACACACACACACACACAGCGAGGGAGGGACACTCACACACACAGCGAGGGAGGGACACGCACACACAACGAGGGAGGGACACGCACACACAACGAGGGAGGGACATACACACACAGCGAGGGAGGGACACACACAGCGAGGGAGGGACACACACACACACACACAGCGAGGGAGGGACACACACACAGCGAGGGAGGGACACACACACACACAGTGAGGGTGGGACACACACACACACACAGCGAGGGAGGGACACACACACACACAGCGAGGGAAGGACACACACAGCGAGGGAGGGACACACACACACACAACGAGGGAGGGACACACACACACACAACGAGGGAGGGACACGCACACACAGCGAGGGAGGGACACACACACACAGCGAGGGAGGGACACACACACACACAGCGAGGGAGGGACACATACACACACAGCGAGGGAGGGACACACACACACACAGCGAGGGAGCGACACACACACACAGAGGGAGGGAGACGCACATACAGCGAGGGAGGGACACATACACACAGCGAGGGAGGGACACACACACACAGCGAGGGAGGGACACGCACACACAGAGGGAGGGACACGCACATGCAGCGAGGGAGGGTCACACACACACAGCGAGAGAGGGACACACACACACAGCGAGGGAGGGAAACACACACACAGCGAGGGAGGGACACACACTCACACAGCGAGGGAGGGACACTCACACACACAGCGCGGGAGGGACACGCACACACAGCGAGGGAGGGACAAACACACACAGCGAGGGAGGGACACACACACACAGCGAGCGAGGGACACACACACACACAGCGAGGGAGGGACACGCACACACAGCGAGGGAGGGACACACACACGCACACACAGCGAGGGAGGGACACTCACACACACAGCGCGGGAGGGACACGCACTCACACACAGCGAGGGAGGGACACACACACAGCGAGGGAGGGACACACACACACAGCGAGGGATGGACACACACACACAGCGAGGGAGGGACACACACACACAGCGAGGGAGGGACACACACACACACACAGCGAGGGAGGGACACACACACACACAGCGAGGGAGGGACACAGACACACAGCGAGGGAGGGACACGCACACACACAGCGAGGGAGGGACACACACACAGAGCGAGCGTGGGACACACACACACACAGCGAGGGAGGGACACGCACACACAGCGAGGGAGGGACACACACACACACACACAGCGAGGGAGGGACACTCACACACACAGCGCGGGAGGGACACGCACACACACACAGCGAGGGAGGGACACACACACAGCGAGGGAGGGACACACACACACAGCGAGGGATGGACACACACACACAGCGAGGGAGGGACACACACACACAGCGAGGGAGGGACACACACACACACACAGCGAGGGAGGGACACACACACACACAGCGAGGGAGGGACACACACACACAGGGAGGGAGGGACACGCACACACACAGCGAGGGAGGGACACACACACACACAGCGAGGGAGGGACACACACACACACACAGCGAGGGTGGGACACACACACACACAGCGAGGGAGGGACACACACACACACAGCGAGGGAGGGACACACAGACAGACAGAGCTAGGGAGGGACACACACACAGCGAGGGAGGGACACACACACGGCGAGGGAAGGACACACACACACACACAGCGAGAGACGGACACACACACACACACACACAGCGAGGGAGGGACACACAAACACAGCGAGGGAGGGAAACACACACGGCGAGGGAGGGACACACACACACAGCGAGGGAGGGACACACACACACAGCAAGGGAGGGACACACACACACAACGAGGGAGGGACACGAACACACAGCGAGGGAGGGACACACACACACAGCGAGGGAGGGACACACACACACAGCGAGGGAGGGACACACACACACAGCGAGGGAGGGACACACACACGGCGAGGGAGGGACACACACACACAACGAGGGAGGGACACGCACACACAACGAGGGAGGGACACACACACACAGCGAGGGAGGGACACACACACACAGCGAGGGAGGGGGACACACACACACGAGGGAGGGACACACACACACACAGCGAGGGAGGGACACACACACACAGCGAGGGAGGGGGACACACACACACGAGGGAGGGACACACACACACACAACGAGGGAGGGACACGCACACTCACAGCGAGGGAGGGACACGCACAAACAACGAGGGATGGACACGCACACACAGCGAGGGAGGGACACACACACACACAGCGAGGGGGACACACACACACACACACAGCGAGGGAGGGACACTCACACACACAGCGAGGGAGGGACACGCACACACAGCGAGAGAGGGACACACACACAGCGAGGGAGGGACACACACACACACAGCGAGGGAGGGACACACACACAAACACAGCGAGGGGGACACACACACACACACACACAGCGAGGGAGGGACACACACACACACACAGCGAGGGACACACACACACAGCGAGAGAGGGACACAAACACACAGCGAGGGAGGGACACACACACACAGCGAGGGAGGGACACACACACACACAGCGAAGGAGGGACACGCACACACAGCGAGGGAGGGACACAAACACAGCGAGGGAGGGACAAACACACACAGCGAGGGAGGGACACACAAACACAGCGAGAGAGGGACACACACACACAGCGAGAGAGGGACACGCACACACAGCGAGAGAGGGACACGCACACGCAGCGAGGGAGGGACACACACACACACACAGCGAGGGAGGGACACACAGACAGACACAGCTAGGGAGGGGGACACACACACAGCGAGGGAGGGACACGCACACACACAGCGAGGGAGGGACACACAGACAGACACAGCTAGGGAGGGACACACACACACAGCGAGGGAGGGACACACACACACAGCGAGAGAGGGTCACACACACACCGTGAGGGATAGATACACACACACACACAGCGAGGGAAGGACACACACACAGCGAGGGAGGGACACACACACACACACACACACAGCGAGGGAGGGACACACAAACACAGCGAGGAAGGGACACACACACAGCGAGGGAGGGACACACACACACACAGCGAGGGAGGGACACACACACACACAGCGAGGGAGGGACACACACACACAGAGGGAGGGAGACGCACATACAGCGAGGGAGGGACACATACACACAGCGAGGGAGGGACACACACACACACAGCGAGGGAGGGACACACACACACAGAGGGAGGGACACGCACATACAGCGAGGGAGGGTCACACACACACAGCGAGAGAGGGACACACACACACAGCGAGGGAGGGAAACACACACACAGCGAGGGAGGGACACATACACACAGCGAGCGAGGGACAGACACACACACAGCGAGGGAGGGACACTCACACACAAAGCGCGGGAGGGACACGCACACACAGCGAGGGACGGACAAACACACACAGCGAGGGAGGGACGCACACACACAGCGAGCGAGGGACACACACACACACAGCGAGGGAGGGACACACACACACACAGCGAGGGAGGGACACACACACACACAGCGCGGGAGGGACAGGCACACACAGCGAGGGAAGGACAAACACACACAGCGAGGTAGGGACACACACACACAGAGGGAGGGACACACACATACACACAGCGAGGGAGGGACAAACACACACAGCGAGGGAGGGACACACACACACAGCGAGGGAGGGACACACACACACAGCGAGGGAGGGACACACACACACAGCGAGGGAGGGTCACACACACACAGCGAGAGAGGGACACACACACACAGCGAGGGAGGGAAACACACACACAGCGAGGGAGGGACACATACACACAGCGAGCGAGGGACACACACACACACAGCGAGGGAGGGACACACACACACACAGCGAGGGAGGGACACTCACACACACAGCGCGGGAGGGACACGCACACACAGCGAGGGAGGGACACACACACACAGCGAGGGAGGGACACACACACACACAGCGAGGGAGGGACACACACACACAGCGAGGAAGGGACACGCACACACAAAGCGAGGGAGGGACACACACACACACACAGCGAGGGAGGGACACGCACACACACAGCGAGGGAGGGACACACACACACACAGCGAGGGAGGGACACACACACACACAGCGAGGGAGGGACACACACACACACAGCGAGGGAGGGACACACACACACACAGCGAGGGAGGGACACACACACACAGCGAGGGAGGGACACACAGACAGACACAGCTAGGGAGGGACACACACACACAGCGAGGGAGGGACACACACACGGCGAGGGAGGGACACACACACACACAGCGAGGGAGGGACACACACACAGCGAGGGAGGGACACACACACGCACACGGCGAGGGAGGGACACACACACACACAGCGAGGGAGGGACACACACACACACAGCGAGGGAGGGACACACACACGGCGAGGGAGGGACACACACGCACACAGCGAGAGACGGACACACACACACACACAGCGAGGGAGGGACACACACACACACAGCGAGGGAGGGACACACACACGGCGAGGGAGGGACACACATGCACACAGCGAGAGACGGACACACACACAAACACAGCGAGGGAGGGACACACACACGGCGAGGGAGGGACACACACACACAACGAGGGAGGGACACACACACACAGCGAGGGAGGGACACACACACACAGCGAGGGAGGGGGACACACACAGCGAGGGAGGGACACACACACACACAGCGAGGGAGGGACACACACACACACACAGCGAGGGAGGGACACACACACACAACGAGGGAGGGACACACACACACAGCGAGGGAGGGACACACACACACAGCGAGGGAGGGGGACACACACACACGAGGGAGGGACACACACACACACAGCGAGGGAGGGACACACACACTCACAGCGAGGGAGGGACACACACACACACAGCGAGGGGGACACACACACACACACACAGCGAGGGAGGGACACTCACACACACAGCGAGGGAGGGACACGCACACACAGCGAGAGAGGGACACACACACACAGCGAGGGAGGGACACACACACACACAGCGAGGGAGGGACACACACACACACAGCGAGGGAGGGACACACGCACACACAGCGAGGGACACACACACACACACACACACACAGTGAGGGAGGGACACACACACACAACGAGGGAGGGACACACACACACAGCGAGAGAGGGACACAAACACACAGCGAGGGAGGGACACACACACAGCGAGGGAGGGACACACACACACAGCGAGGGAGGGACACACACACACAGCGAGGGAGGGACACACACACACACAGCGAAGGAGGGACACGCACACACAGCGAGGGAGGGACACAAACACAGCGAGGGAGGGACAAACACACACACAGCGAGGGAGGGACACACAGACAGACACAGCTAGGGAGGGACACACACACACAGCGAGGGAGGGACACACACACACAGCGAGAGAGGGTCACACACACACCATGAGGGATAGACACACACACACAGCGAGGGAAGGACACACACACAGCTAGGGAGGGACAGACACACACACACAGCGAGGGAGGGACACACAAACACAGCGAGGAAGGGACATACACACAACGAGGGAGGGACACACACACACACACACAGCGAGAGAGGGACACACACACAGCGAGGGAGGGACACGCACACACAGCGAGGGAGGGACACGCACACACAGTGAGGGAGGGACACGCACACAGAGCGAGGGAGGGACACACACACACACACAGCGAGAGAGGGACACGCACACACAGCGAGGGAGGGACACGCACACACAGCGAGGGAGGGACACGCACACACAGCGAGGGAGGGACACACACACACAGCGAGGGAGGGACACACACACACAGCGAGGGAGGGACACACACACACTGCGAGGGAGGGACACACACACACAGCGAGGGAGGGACACGCACACACAGCGAAGGAGGGACACACACACACAGCGAGGGAGGGACACGCACACACAGCGAGGGAGGGACACACACACACACAACGAGGGAGGAACACACACTCACACAGCGAGGGAGGGACACACACACACAGCGAGGGAGGGACACGCACACTCACAGCGAGGGGGGGACACGCACACACAGCGAGGGAGGGACACACACACTCACAGCGAGGGAGGGACACACACACTCACAGCGAGGGAGGGACACACACACTCACAGCGAGGGAGGGACACACACACACACACACAGCGAGGGAGGGACACACACACACACAGCGAGGGAGGGACACATACACACAGCGAGGGAGGGACACACACACACAGCGAGGGAGGAACACACACACACACAGCGAGGGAGGAACACACACACACACAGCGAGGGAGGGACACGCACACTCACAGCGAGGGGGGGACACGCACACACAGCGAGGGAGGGACACACACACTCACAGCGAGGGAGGGACACACACACTCACAGCGAGGGAGGGACACACACACACACACACAGCGAGGGAGGGACACACACACACACAGCGAGGGAGGGACACACACACTCACAGCGAGGGAGGGACACACACACAGCGAGGGAGGGACACACACACACACACACACAGCGAGGGAGGGACACACAAACACACACACAGCGAGGGAGGGACACACACACACACACACAGCGAGGGAGGGACACACAAACACACACACAGCGAGGGAGCGACACACACACACACACACACAGCGAGGGAGGGACACACACACACAGCGAGGGAGCGAAACACACACAGCGAGGGAGGGACACACACACACACACACAGCGAGGGAGGGGCACGCACACTCACAGCGAGGGGGGGACACGCACACACAGCGAGGGAGGGACACACACACACACAGTGAGGGAGGACACGCACACTCACAGCGAGGGGGGGACACGCACACACAGCGAGGGAGGGACACGCACACACACACAGCGAGGGAGGGACACACACACTCACAGCGAGGGTGGGACACACACACACACAGCGAGGGAGGGACACACACACACAGCGAGGGAGGGGCACACACACACACACAGCGAGGGAGGGACACACACACACACACAACGAGGGAGGGACACACGCACACACAACGAGGGAGGGACACGCACACACACAACGAGGGAGGGACACACGCACACACAGCGAGGGAGGGACACGCACACACAAACAGCGAGGGAGAGACACACACACACACAGCGAGGGAGGTACACACACACACAGCGAGGGAGGGACACACAAACACACACACAGCGAGGGAGGGACACACACACACAGCGACGGAGGGACACACACACACACAGCGAGGGAGGGACACGCACACACACACAGCGAGGGAGGGACACACACACACACACACAGCGAGGGAGGGACACACACACACACACACAGCGAGGGAGGGACACAAACACAGCGAGGGAGGGCCACACACACACACAGCGAGGGAGGGACACACACACACACAGCGAGGGAGGGACACACACACACAGCGAGGGAGGGACACACACACACACACACAGCGAGGGAGGGACACACACACACAGCGAGGGAGGGACACACACACACACACACAGCGAGGGAGGGACACACACACACAGCGAGGGAGGGACACACACACACACAGCGAGGGAGGGACACACAGACACAGCGAGGGAAGGACACACACAGCGAGAAAGGGACACGCACACACAGCGAGGGAGGGACACACACACACAGCGAGGGAGGGACACGCACACACAGCGAGGGAGGGACACGCACACACAGCGAGGGAGGGACACGCACACACAGCGAGGGAGGGACACACACACACAGCGAGGGAGGGACACACACACACAGCGAGGGAGGGACACACACACACAGCGAGGGAGGGACACGCACACACAGCGAAGGAGGGACACACACACACAGCGAGGGAGGGACACACACACACAGCGAGGGAGGGACACACACACACACAGCGAGGGAGGAACACACACTCACACAGCGAGGGAGGGACACACACACACAGCGAGGGAGGGACACGCACACTCACAGCGAGGGGGGGACACGCACACACAGCGAGGGAGGGACACACACACTCACAGCGAGGGAGGGACACACACACTCACAGCGAGGGAGGGACACACACACTCACAGCGAGGGAGGGACACACACACACACACAGCGAGGGAGGGACACACACACACACAGCGAGGGAGGGACACATACACACAGCGAGGGAGGGACACACACACACAGCGAGGGAGGAACACACACACACACAGCGAGGGAGGAACACACACACACACACAGCGAGGGAGGGACACGCACACTCACAGCGAGGGGGGGACACGCACACACAGCGAGGGAGGGACACACACACTCACAGCGAGGGAGGGACACACACACTCACAGCGAGGGAGGGACACGCACACACACACACAGCGAGGGAGGGACACACACACACACAGCGAGGGAGGGACACACACACACACAGCGAGGGAGGGACACACACACACAGCGAGGGAGGGACACACAGGCAGACACAGCTAGGGAGGGACACACACACACAGCGAGGGAGGGACACACACACGGCGAGGGAGGGACACACACACACACAGCGAGGGAGGGACACACACACAGCGAGGGAGGGACACACACACACACACGGCGAGGGAGGGACACACACACACACAGCGAGGGAGGGACACACACACACACAGCGAGGGAGGGACACACACACGGCGAGGGAGGGACACACACGCACACAGCGAGAGACGGACACACACACACACACAGCGAGGGAGGGACACACACACACACAGCGAGGGAGGGACACACACACGGCGAGGGAGGGACACACATGCACACAGCGAGAGACGGACACACACACAAACACAGCGAGGGAGGGACACACACACGGCGAGGGAGGGACACACACACACAACGAGGGAGGGACACGCACACACAGCGAGGGAGGGACACACACACACACACAGCGAGGGAGGGACACACACACACAACGAGGGAGGGACACACACACACAGCGAGGGAGGGACACACACACACAGCGAGGGAGGAACACACACACACACAGCGAGGGAGGGACACGCACACTCACAGCGAGGGGGGGACACGCACACACAGCGAGGGAGGGACACACACACTCACAGCGAGGGAGGGACACACACACTCACAGCGAGGGAGGGACACACACACACACACACAGCGAGGGAGGGACACACACACACACAGCGAGGGAGGGACACACACACTCACAGCGAGGGAGGGACACACACACAGCGAGGGAGGGACACACACACACACACACACAGCGAGGGAGGGACACACAAACACACACACAGCGAGGGAGGGACACACACACACACACACAGCGAGGGAGGGACACACAAACACACACACAGCGAGGGAGCGACACACACACACACACACACAGCGAGGGAGGGACACACACACACAGCGAGGGAGCGAAACACACACAGCGAGGGAGGGACACACACACACACACACAGCGAGGGAGGGGCACGCACACTCACAGCGAGGGGGGGACACGCACACACAGCGAGGGAGGGACACACACACACACAGTGAGGGAGGACACGCACACTCACAGCGAGGGGGGGACACGCACACACAGCGAGGGAGGGACACGCACACACACACAGCGAGGGAGGGACACACACACTCACAGCGAGGGTGGGACACACACACACACAGCGAGGGAGGGACACACACACACAGCGAGGGAGGGGCACACACACACACACAGCGAGGGAGGGACACACACACACACACAACGAGGGAGGGACACACGCACACACAACGAGGGAGGGACACGCACACACACAACGAGGGAGGGACACACGCACACACAGCGAGGGAGGGACACGCACACACAAACAGCGAGGGAGAGACACACACACACACAGCGAGGGAGGTACACACACACACAGCGAGGGAGGGACACACAAACACACACACAGCGAGGGAGGGACACACACACACAGCGACGGAGGGACACACACACACACAGCGAGGGAGGGACACGCACACACACACAGCGAGGGAGGGACACACACACACACACACAGCGAGGGAGGGACACACACACACACACACAGCGAGGGAGGGACACAAACACAGCGAGGGAGGGCCACACACACACACAGCGAGGGAGGGACACACACACACACAGCGAGGGAGGGACACACACACACAGCGAGGGAGGGACACACACACACACACACAGCGAGGGAGGGACACACACACACAGCGAGGGAGGGACACACACACACACACACAGCGAGGGAGGGACACACACACACAGCGAGGGAGGGACACACACACACACAGCGAGGGAGGGACACACAGACACAGCGAGGGAAGGACACACACAGCGAGAAAGGGACACGCACACACAGCGAGGGAGGGACACACACACACAGCGAGGGAGGGACACGCACACACAGCGAGGGAGGGACACGCACACACAGCGAGGGAGGGACACGCACACACAGCGAGGGAGGGACACACACACACAGCGAGGGAGGGACACACACACACAGCGAGGGAGGGACACACACACACAGCGAGGGAGGGACACGCACACACAGCGAAGGAGGGACACACACACACAGCGAGGGAGGGACACACACACACAGCGAGGGAGGGACACACACACACACAGCGAGGGAGGAACACACACTCACACAGCGAGGGAGGGACACACACACACAGCGAGGGAGGGACACGCACACTCACAGCGAGGGGGGGACACGCACACACAGCGAGGGAGGGACACACACACTCACAGCGAGGGAGGGACACACACACTCACAGCGAGGGAGGGACACACACACTCACAGCGAGGGAGGGACACACACACACACACAGCGAGGGAGGGACACACACACACACAGCGAGGGAGGGACACATACACACAGCGAGGGAGGGACACACACACACAGCGAGGGAGGAACACACACACACACAGCGAGGGAGGAACACACACACACACACAGCGAGGGAGGGACACGCACACTCACAGCGAGGGGGGGACACGCACACACAGCGAGGGAGGGACACACACACTCACAGCGAGGGAGGGACACACACACTCACAGCGAGGGAGGGACACGCACACACACACACAGCGAGGGAGGGACACACACACACACAGCGAGGGAGGGACACACACACACACAGCGAGGGAGGGACACACACACACAGCGAGGGAGGGACACACAGGCAGACACAGCTAGGGAGGGACACACACACACAGCGAGGGAGGGACACACACACGGCGAGGGAGGGACACACACACACACAGCGAGGGAGGGACACACACACAGCGAGGGAGGGACACACACACACACACGGCGAGGGAGGGACACACACACACACAGCGAGGGAGGGACACACACACACACAGCGAGGGAGGGACACACACACGGCGAGGGAGGGACACACACGCACACAGCGAGAGACGGACACACACACACACACAGCGAGGGAGGGACACACACACACACAGCGAGGGAGGGACACACACACGGCGAGGGAGGGACACACATGCACACAGCGAGAGACGGACACACACACAAACACAGCGAGGGAGGGACACACACACGGCGAGGGAGGGACACACACACACAACGAGGGAGGGACACGCACACACAGCGAGGGAGGGACACACACACACACACAGCGAGGGAGGGACACACACACACAACGAGGGAGGGACACACACACACAGCGAGGGAGGGACACACACACACAGCGAGGGAGGGGGACACACACACACGAGGGAGGGACACACACACACACAGCGAGGGAGGGACACACACACTCACAGCGAGGGAGGGACACACACACACACAGCGAGGGGGACACACACACACACACACAGCGAGGGAGGGACACTCACACACACAGCGAGGGAGGGACACGCACACACAGCGAGAGAGGGACACACACACACAGCGAGGGAGGGACACACACACACACAGCGAGGGAGGGACACACACACACACAGCGAGGGAGGGACACACACACACACAGCGAGGGACACACACACACACACACACACACAGCGAGGGAGGGACACACACACACAACGAGGGAGGGACACACACACACAGCGAGGGAGGGACACACACACACAGCGAGGGAGGGGGACACACACACACGAGGGAGGGACACGCACACACAAAGCGAGGGAGGGACACACACACACACACAGCGAGGGAGGGACACGCACACACACAGCGAGGGAGGGACACACACACACACAGCGAGGGAGGGACACACACACACACAGCGAGGGAGGGACACACACACACACAGCGAGGGAGGGACACACACACACACAGCGAGGGAGGGACACACACACACAGCGAGGGAGGGACACACAGACAGACACAGCTAGGGAGGGACACACACACACAGCGAGGGAGGGACACACACACGGCGAGGGAGGGACACACACACACACAGCGAGGGAGGGACACACACACAGCGAGGGAGGGACACACACACGCACACGGCGAGGGAGGGACACACACACACACAGCGAGGGAGGGACACACACACACACAGCGAGGGAGGGACACACACACGGCGAGGGAGGGACACACACGCACACAGCGAGAGACGGACACACACACACACACAGCGAGGGAGGGACACACACACACACAGCGAGGGAGGGACACACACACGGCGAGGGAGGGACACACATGCACACAGCGAGAGACGGACACACACACAAACACAGCGAGGGAGGGACACACACACGGCGAGGGAGGGACACACACACACAACGAGGGAGGGACACACACACACAGCGAGGGAGGGACACACACACACAGCGAGGGAGGGGGACACACACACACGAGGGAGGGACACACGCACACACAGCGAGGGAGGGACACACACACACACACAGCGAGGGAGGGACACACACACACAACGAGGGAGGGACACACACACACAGCGAGGGAGGGACACACACACACAGCGAGGGAGGGGGACACACACACACGAGGGAGGGACACACACACACACAGCGAGGGAGGGACACACACACTCACAGCGAGGGAGGGACACACACACACACAGCGAGGGGGACACACACACACACACACAGCGAGGGAGGGACACTCACACACACAGCGAGGGAGGGACACGCACACACAGCGAGAGAGGGACACACACACACAGCGAGGGAGGGACACACACACACACAGCGAGGGAGGGACACACACACACACAGCGAGGGAGGGACACACGCACACACAGCGAGGGACACACACACACACACACACACACAGCGAGGGAGGGACACACACACACAACGAGGGAGGGACACACACACACAGCGAGAGAGGGACACAAACACACAGCGAGGGAGGGACACACACACAGCGAGGGAGGGACACACACACACAGCGAGGGAGGGACACACACACACAGCGAGGGAGGGACACACACACACACAGCGAAGGAGGGACACGCACACACAGCGAGGGAGGGACACAAACACAGCGAGGGAGGGACAAACACACACACAGCGAGGGAGGGACACACAGACAGACACAGCTAGGGAGGGACACACACACACAGCGAGGGAGGGACACACACACACAGCGAGAGAGGGTCACACACACACCATGAGGGATAGACACACACACACAGCGAGGGAAGGACACACACACAGCTAGGGAGGGACAGACACACACACACAGCGAGGGAGGGACACACAAACACAGCGAGGAAGGGACATACACACAACGAGGGAGGGACACACACACACACACACACAGCGAGAGAGGGACACACACACAGCGAGGGAGGGACACGCACACACAGCGAGGGAGGGACACGCACACACAGTGAGGGAGGGACACGCACACAGAGCGAGGGAGGGACACACACACACACACAGCGAGAGAGGGACACGCACACACAGCGAGGGAGGGACACGCACACACAGCGAGGGAGGGACACGCACACACAGCGAGGGAGGGACACACACACACAGCGAGGGAGGGACACACACACACAGCGAGGGAGGGACACACACACACTGCGAGGGAGGGACACACACACACAGCGAGGGAGGGACACGCACACACAGCGAGGGAGGGACACACACACACACAACGAGGGAGGAACACACACTCACACAGCGAGGGAGGGACACACACACACAGCGAGGGAGGGACACGCACACTCACAGCGAGGGGGGGACACGCACACACAGCGAGGGAGGGACACACACACTCACAGCGAGGGAGGGACACACACACTCACAGCGAGGGAGGGACACACACACTCACAGCGAGGGAGGGACACACACACACACACACAGCGAGGGAGGGACACACACACACACAGCGAGGGAGGGACACATACACACAGCGAGGGAGGGACACACACACACAGCGAGGGAGGAACACACACACACACAGCGAGGGAGGAACACACACACACACAGCGAGGGAGGGACACGCACACTCACAGCGAGGGGGGGACACGCACACACAGCGAGGGAGGGACACACACACTCACAGCGAGGGAGGGACACACACACTCACAGCGAGGGAGGGACACACACACACACACACAGCGAGGGAGGGACACACACACACACAGCGAGGGAGGGACACACACACTCACAGCGAGGGAGGGACACACACACAGCGAGGGAGGGACACACACACACACACACACAGCGAGGGAGGGACACACAAACACACATACAGCGAGGGAGGGACACACACACACACACACAGCGAGGGAGGGACACACAAACACACACACAGCGAGGGAGCGACACACACACACACACACAGCGAGGGAGGGACACACACACACAGCGAGGGAGCGAAACACACACAGCGAGGGAGGGACACACACACACACACAGCGAGGGAGGGACACACACACACACAACGAGGGAGGAACACACACTCACACAGCGAGGGAGGGACACACACACACAGCGAGGGAGGGACACGCACACTCACAGCGAGGGGGGGACACGCACACACAGCGAGGGAGGGACACACACACTCACAGCGAGGGAGGGACACACACACTCACAGCGAGGGAGGGACACACACACTCACAGCGAGGGAGGGACACACACACACACACACAGCGAGGGAGGGACACACACACACACAGCGAGGGAGGGACACATACACACAGCGAGGGAGGGACACACACACACAGCGAGGGAGGAACACACACACACACAGCGAGGGAGGAACACACACACACACAGCGAGGGAGGGACACGCACACTCACAGCGAGGGGGGGACACGCACACACAGCGAGGGAGGGACACACACACTCACAGCGAGGGAGGGACACACACACTCACAGCGAGGGAGGGACACACACACACACACACAGCGAGGGAGGGACACACACACACACAGCGAGGGAGGGACACACACACTCACAGCGAGGGAGGGACACACACACAGCGAGGGAGGGACACACACACACACACACACAGCGAGGGAGGGACACACAAACACACACACAGCGAGGGAGGGACACACACACACACACACAGCGAGGGAGGGACACACAAACACACACACAGCGAGGGAGCGACACACACACACACACACAGCGAGGGAGGGACACACACACACAGCGAGGGAGCGAAACACACACAGCGAGGGAGGGACACACACACACACACAGCGAGGGAGGGGCACGCACACTCACAGCGAGGGGGGGACACGCACACACAGCGAGGGAGGGACACACACACACACAGTGAGGGAGGACACGCACACTCACAGCGAGGGGGGGACACGCACACACAGCGAGGGAGGGACACGCACACACACACAGCGAGGGAGGGACACACACACTCACAGCGAGGGTGGGACACACACACACACAGCGAGGGAGGGACACACACACACAGCGAGGGAGGGGCACACACACACACACAGCGAGGGAGGGACACACACACACACACAACGAGGGAGGGACACACGCACACACAACGAGGGAGGGACACGCACACACACAACGAGGGAGGGACACACGCACACACAGCGAGGGAGGGACACGCACACACAAACAGCGAGGGAGAGACACACACACACACAGCGAGGGAGGTACACACACACACAGCGAGGGAGGGACACACAAACACACACACAGCGAGGGAGGGACACACACACACAGCGACGGAGGGACACACACACACACAGCGAGGGAGGGACACGCACACACACACAGCGAGGGAGGGACACACACACACACACACAGCGAGGGAGGGACACACACACACACACACAGCGAGGGAGGGACACAAACACAGCGAGGGAGGGACACACACACACACAGCGAGGGAGGGACACACACACACACAGCGAGGGAGGGACACACACACACAGCGAGGGAGGGACACACACACACACACACAGCGAGGGAGGGACACACACACACAGCGAGGGAGGGACACACACACACACACACAGCGAGGGAGGGACACACACACACAGCGAGGGAGGGACACACACACACACAGCGAGGGAGGGACACACAGACACAGCGAGGGAAGGACACACACAGCGAGAAAGGGACACGCACACACAGCGAGGGAGGGACACACACACACAGCGAGGGAGGGACACGCACACACAGCGAGGGAGGGACACGCACACACAGCGAGGGAGGGACACGCACACACAGCGAGGGAGGGACACACACACACAGCGAGGGAGGGACACACACACACAGCGAGGGAGGGACACACACACACAGCGAGGGAGGGACACGCACACACAGCGAAGGAGGGACACACACACACAGCGAGGGAGGGACACACACACACAGCGAGGGAGGGACACACACACACACACAGCGAGGGAGGAACACACACTCACACAGCGAGGGAGGGACACACACACACAGCGAGGGAGGGACACGCACACTCACAGCGAGGGGGGGACACGCACACACAGCGAGGGAGGGACACACACACTCACAGCGAGGGAGGGACACACACACTCACAGCGAGGGAGGGACACACACACTCACAGCGAGGGAGGGACACACACACACACACAGCGAGGGAGGGACACACACACACACAGCGAGGGAGGGACACATACACACAGCGAGGGAGGGACACACACACACAGCGAGGGAGGAACACACACACACACAGCGAGGGAGGAACACACACACACACACAGCGAGGGAGGGACACGCACACTCACAGCGAGGGGGGGACACGCACACACAGCGAGGGAGGGACACACACACTCACAGCGAGGGAGGGACACACACACTCACAGCGAGGGAGGGACACGCACACACACACACAGCGAGGGAGGGACACACACACACACAGCGAGGGAGGGACACACACACACACAGCGAGGGAGGGACACACACACACAGCGAGGGAGGGACACACAGGCAGACACAGCTAGGGAGGGACACACACACACAGCGAGGGAGGGACACACACACGGCGAGGGAGGGACACACACACAGCGAGGGAGGGACACACACACACACACGGCGAGGGAGGGACACACACACACACAGCGAGGGAGGGACACACACACACACAGCGAGGGAGGGACACACACACGGCGAGGGAGGGACACACACGCACACAGCGAGAGACGGACACACACACACACACAGCGAGGGAGGGACACACACACACACAGCGAGGGAGGGACACACACACGGCGAGGGAGGGACACACATGCACACAGCGAGAGCCGGACACACACACAAACACAGCGAGGGAGGGACACACACACGGCGAGGGAGGGACACACACACACAACGAGGGAGGGACACGCACACACAGCGAGGGAGGGACACACACACACACACAGCGAGGGAGGGACACACACACACAACGAGGGAGGGACACACACACACAGCGAGGGAGGGACACACACACACAGCGAGGGAGGGGGACACACACACACGAGGGAGGGACACACACACACACAGCGAGGGAGGGACACACACACTCACAGCGAGGGAGGGACACACACACACACAGCGAGGGGGACACACACACACACACACAGCGAGGGAGGGACACTCACACACACATCGAGGGAGGGACACGCACACACAGCGAGAGAGGGACACACACACACAGCGAGGGAGGGACACACACACACACAGCGAGGGAGGGACACACACACACACAGCGAGGGAGGGACACACACACACACAGCGAGGGACACACACACACACACACACACACAGCGAGGGAGGGACACACACACACAACGAGGGAGGGACACACACACACAGCGAGAGAGGGACACAAACACACAGCGAGGGAGGGACACACACACAGCGAGGGAGGGACACACACACACAGCGAGGGAGGGACACACACACACAGCGAGGGAGGGACACACACACACACAGCGAAGGAGGGACACGCACACACAGCGAGGGAGGGACACAAACACAGCGAGGGAGGGACAAACACACACACAGCGAGGGAGGGACACACAGACAGACACAGCTAGGGAGGGACACACACACACAGCGAGGGAGGGACACACACACACAGCGAGAGAGGGTCACACACACACAGCGAGAGAGGGACACAAACACACAGCGAGGGAGGGACACACACACAGCGAGGGAGGGACACACACACACAGCGAGGGAGGGACACACACACACAACGAGGGAGGGACACACACACACAGCGAGAGAGGGACACAAACACACAGCGAGGGAGGGACACACACACAGCGAGGGAGGGACACACACACACAGCGAGGGAGGGACACACACACACAGCGAGGGAGGGACACACACACACACAGCGAAGGAGGGACACGCACACACAGCGAGGGAGGGACACAAACACAGCGAGGGAGGGACAAACACACACACAGCGAGGGAGGGACACACAGACAGACACAGCGAGGGATAGACACACACACACAGCGAGGGAAGGACACACACACAGCTAGGGAGGGACAGACACACACACACAGCGAGGGAGGGACACACAAACACAGCGAGGAAGGGACATACACACAACGAGGGAGGGACACACACACACACACACAGCGAGAGAGGGACACACACACAGCGAGGGAGGGACACGCACACACAGCGAGGGAGGGACACGCACACACAGTGAGGGAGGGACACGCACACACAGCGAGGGAGGGACACACACACACACAGCGAGAGAGGGACACGCACACACAGCGAGGGAGGGACACGCACACACAGCGAGGGAGGGACACGCACACACAGCGAGGGAGGGACACACACACACAGCGAGGGAGGGACACACACACACAGCGAGGGAGGGACACACACACACAGCGAGGGAGGGACACACACACACAGCGAGGGAGGGACACGCACACACAGCGAAGGAGGGACACACACACACAGCGAGGGAGGGACACGCACACACAGCGAGGGAGGGACACACACACACACAACGAGGGAGGAACACACACTCACACAGCGAGGGAGGGACACACACACACAGCGAGGGAGGGACACGCACACTCACAGCGAGGGGGGGACACGCACACACAGCGAGGGAGGGACACACACACTCACAGCGAGGGAGGGACACACACACTCACAGCGAGGGAGGGACACACACACTCACAGCGAGGGAGGGACACACACACACACACAGCGAGGGAGGGACACACACACACACAGCGAGGGAGGGACACATACACACAGCGAGGGAGGGACACACACACACAGCGAGGGAGGAACACACACACACACAGCGAGGGAGGAACACACACACACACAGCGAGGGAGGGACACGCACACTCACAGCGAGGGGGGGACACGCACACACAGCGAGGGAGGGACACACACACTCACAGCGAGGGAGGGACACACACACTCACAGCGAGGGAGGGACACACACACACACACACACAGCGAGGGAGGGACACACACACACACAGCGAGGGAGGGACACACACACTCACAGCGAGGGAGGGACACACACACAGCGAGGGAGGGACACACACACACACACACACAGCGAGGGAGGGACACACAAACACACACACAGCGAGGGAGGGACACACACACACACACACAGCGAGGGAGGGACACACAAACACACACACAGCGAGGGAGCGACACACACACACACACACAGCGAGGGAGGGACACACACACACAGCGAGGGAGCGAAACACACACAGCGAGGGAGGGACACACACACACACACAGCGAGGGAGGGGCACGCACACTCACAGCGAGGGGGGGACACGCACACACAGCGAGGGAGGGACACACACACACACAGTGAGGGAGGACACGCACACTCACAGCGAGGGGGGGACACGCACACACAGCGAGGGAGGGACACGCACACACACACAGCGAGGGAGGGACACACACACTCACAGCGAGGGTGGGACACACACACACACAGCGAGGGAGGGACACACACACACAGCGAGGGAGGGGCACACACACACACACAGCGAGGGAGGGACACACACACACACACAACGAGGGAGGGACACACGCACACACAACGAGGGAGGGACACGCACACACACAACGAGGGAGGGACACACGCACACACAGCGACGGAGGGACACGCACACACAAACAGCGAGGGAGAGACACACACACACACAGCGAGGGAGGTACACACACACACAGCGAGGGAGGGACACACAAACACACACACAGCGAGGGAGGGACACACACACACAGCGACGGAGGGACACACACACACACAGCGAGGGAGGGACACGCACACACACACAGCGAGGGAGGGACACACACACACACACAGCGAGGGAGGGACACACACACACACACAGCGAGGGAGGGACACAAACACAGCGAGGGAGGGACACACACACACACAGCGAGGGAGGGACACACACACACACAGCGAGGGAGGGACACACACACACAGCGAGGGAGGGACACACACACACACACACAGCGAGGGAGGGACACACACACACAGCGAGGGAGGGACACACACACACACACACAGCGAGGGAGGGACACACACACACAGCGAGGGAGGGACACACACACATACAGCGAGGGAGGGACACACAGACACAGCGAGGGAAGGACACACACAGCGAGAAAGGGACACGCACACACAGCGAGGGAGGGACACACACACACAGCGAGGGAGGGACACGCACACACAGCGAGGGAGGGACACGCACACACAGCGAGGGAGGGACACGCACACACAGCGAGGGAGGGACACGCACACACAGCGAGGGAGGGACACACACACACAGCGAGGGAGGGACACACACACACAGCGAGGGAGGGACACGCACACACAGCGAAGGAGGGACACACACACACAGCGAGGGAGGGACACACACACACAGCGAGGGAGGGACACACACACACACAGCGAGGGAGGGACACACAGACACAGCGAGGGAAGGACACACACAGCGAGAAAGGGACACGCACACACACAACGAGGGAGGGACACGCACACACAGCGAAGGAGGGACACACACACACAGCGAGGGAGGGACACACTCACACAGCGAGGGAGGGACACACACACACAGCGAGGGAGGGACACGCACACTCACAGCGAGGGGGGTCACGCACACACAGCGAGGGAGGGACACACACACTCACAGCGAGGGAGGGACACACACACTCACAGCGAGGGAGGGACACACACACTCACAGCGAGGGAGGGACACACACACACACACAGCGAGGGAGGGACACACACACACACAGCGAGGGAGGGACACATACACACAGCGAGGGAGGGACACACACACACAGCGAGGGAGGAACACACACACACACAGCGAGGGAGGAACACACACACACACACAGCGAGGGAGGGACACGCACACTCACAGCGAGGGGGGGACACGCACACACAGCGAGGGAGGGACACACACACTCACAGCGAGGGAGGGACACACACACTCACAGCGAGGGAGGGACATACACACACACACACAGCGAGGGAGGGACACACACACACAGCGAGGGAGGGACACATACACACAGCGAGGGAGGGACACACACACTCACAGCGAGGGAGGGACACACACACAGCGAGGGATGGGACACACACACACACACACACAGCGAGGGAGGGACACACAAACACACACACAGCGAGGGAGGGACACACACACACACACACAGCGAGGGAGGGACACACAAACACACACACAGCGAGGGAGCGACACACACACACACACACAGCGAGGGAGGGACACACACACACAGCGAGGGAGCGAAACACACACAGCGAGGGAGGGACACACACACACACACACAGCGAGGTAGGGGCACGCAAACTCACAGCGAGGGGGGGACACGCACACACAGCGAGGGAGGGACACACACACACACAGTGCGGGAGGACACGCACACTCACAGCGAGGGGGGGAACGCACACACAGCGAGGGAGGGACACGCACACACACACAGCGAGGGAGGGACACACACACTCACAGCGAGGGTGGGACACACACACACACAGCGAGGGAGTGACACACACACACAGCGAGGGAGGGGCACACACACACACACAGCGAGCGAGGGACACACACACACACACAACGAGGGAGGGACACACGCACACACAACGAGGGAGGGACACGCACACACACAACGAGGGAGGGACACACGCACACACAGCGAGGGAGGGACACGCACACACAAACAGCGAGGGAGAGACACACACACACACAGCGAGGGAGGTACACACACACACAGCGAGGGAGGGACACACAAACACACACACAGCGAGGGAGGGACACACACACACAGCGACGGAGGGACACACACACACACAGCGAGGGAGGGACACGCACACACACACAGCGAGGGAGGGACACACACACACACACACAGCGAGGGAGGGACACACACACACACACACAGCGAGGGAGGGACACAAACACAGCGAGGGAGGGACACACACACACACAGCGAGGGAGGGACACACACACACACAGCGAGGGAGGGACACACACACACAGCCAGGGAGGGACACACACACACACACACAGCGAGGGAGGGACACACACACACAGCGAGGGAGGGACACACACACACACACACAGCGAGGGAGGGACACACACACACAGTGAGGGAGGGACACACACACACACACACAGCGAGGGAGGGACACACAGACACAGCGAGGGAAGGACACACACAGCGAGAAAGGGACACGCACACACAGCGAGGGAGGGACACACACACACACAGCGAGGGAGGGACACGCACACTCACAGCGAGGGAGGGACACACACACACAGCGAGGGAGGGACACACACACACACAGCGAGGGAGGGACACACACACACACAGCGAGGGAGGGACACGCACACACAGCGAGGGAGGGACACACACACACACACACAGCGAGGGAGGGACACACACACACACAGCGAGGGAGGGACACGCACATTCACAGCGAGGGAGGGACACACACACTCACAGCGAGGGAGGGACACACACACACACAGCGAGGGAGGGACACACACACACAACGAGGGAGGGACACACACACACACAGCGAGGGAGGGACATGCACACACAGCGAGGGAGGGACACACACACACACAGCGAGGGAGGGACACACACACAGCGAGGGAGGGACACACACACACAGCGAGGGAGGGACACACACACACACACAGCGAGGGAGGGACACGCACATTCACAGCGAGGGGGGGACACGCACACACAGCGAGGGAGGGACACACACACACACACACACAGCGAGGGAGGGACACGCACACTCACAGCGAGGGGGGGACACGCACACACAGCGAGGGAGGGACACACACACACACAGCGAGGGAGGGACACGCACATTCACAGCGAGGGGGGGACACGCACATTCACAGCGAGGGAGGGACACACACACACTCACAGCGAGGGAGGGACACACACACACACAGCGAGGGAGGGACACGCACATACAGCGAGGGAGGGACACACACACACAGCGAGGGAGGGACACACACAGCGAGGGAGGGACACACGCAGCGAGGGAGGGACACACACACACAGCGAGGGAGGGACACACACAGCGAGGGAGGGACACACACACACAAACACCGAGGGAGAGACACACACACACACACACACACAGCGAGGGAGGGACACACACACACACACAGGGAGGGAGTGACACGCACACACAGCGAGGGAGGGACACACACACACACACAGGGAGGGAGTGACACGCACACACAGCGAGGGAGGGACACACACACACAGCGACGGAGGGACACACACACACACAGCGAGGGAGGGACACACACACACACACAGCGAGGGAGTGACACGCACACACAGCGAGGGAGGGACACTCACACACACACACACACAGCGAGGGAGTGACACGCACACACAGCGAGGGAGGGACACACACACACACACAGGGAGGGAGGGACACACACACACACACAGCGAGGGAGGGACACACACTCACAGCGAGGGAGGGACACACACGCACACACACAGGGAGGGACACGCACACACAGCGAGGGAGGGACACACATACACACACCGCGAGGGAGGGACACACACACACACAGCGAGGGAGGGACACACACACACACACACACAGCGAGGGAGGGACACACAGCGAGGGAGGGACACACACACAGCGAGGGAGGGACACACACACACACAGCGAGGGAAGGACACACAAAGCGAGAAAGGGACACGCACACACAGCGATGGAGGGACACACACACACACACAACGAGGGAGGGACACGCACACACAACGAGGGAAGGACACACACACACACAGCGAGGGAGGGCCACACACACACACACACCACGAGGGAGGGACACGCACACACACAGCGAGGGAGGGACACACACACACACACAGCGAGAGAGGGACACACACACACACACAGCGAGAGAGGGACACACACACACAGCGAGGGAGGGACACACACACACACACAGCGAGGGAGGGCCACACACACACACACCACGAGGGAGGGACACGCACACACACAGCGAGGGAGGGCCACACACACACACAGCGAGGGAGGGACACAAACACAGCGAGGGAGGGTCACACACACACACAGCGAGGGAGGGACACACACACACACAGCGAGGGAGGGACACACACACACAGCGAGGGAGGGACACACACACACACACAGCGAGGGAGGGACACGCACACACACAGCGAGGGAGGGCCACACATACACACAGCGAGGGAGGGACACAAACACAGCGAGGGAGGGACACACACACACACACACAGCGAGGGAGGGACACACACACACACACAGCGAGGGAGGGACACACACACAACGAGGGAGGGACACACACACACGGCGCGGGAGCGACACACACACACACACAGCGAGGGAGGGACACACACACAGCGAGGGAGGGACACACACACACAGTGAGGGAGGGACACACACACAGCGAGGGAGGGACACACACACAAACACAGCGAGGGAGCGACACACACACACAGCGAGGGAGCGACACACACACACAGCGAGGGAGGGACACACACACACAGCGAGGGAGGGACACACACACACACACAGCGTGGGAGGGACACACACTCACAGCGAGGGAGGGACACACACACAGCGAGGGAGGGACACACACACACAGCGAGGGAGGGACACACACACACAGCGAGGGAGGGACACACACACACACACAGCGTGGGAGGGACACACACTCACAGCGAGGGAGGGACACACACACAGCGAGGGAGGGACACACACACACAGCGAGGGAGGGACACACACACACAGCGAGGGAGGGACACACACACACACACAGCGAGGGAGGGACACACACACAGCGAGGGAGAGACACACACACACACAGCGAGGGAGGGACACACACAGCGAGGGAGGGACACACACACACACACACAGCGATGGAGGGACACACACAGCGAGGGAGGGACACACACACACACACAGCGAGGGAGGGACACACACACACACAGCGATGGAGGGACACACACACACACAGCGAGGGAGGGACACACACACACACAGCGAGGGAGGGACACACACACACCGCGAGGGAGGGACACACACACACAGCGAGGGAGGGACACACACACACAGCGAGGGAGGGACACACACACACACACCGCGAGGGAGGGACACACACACACACCGCGAGGGAGGGACACACACAGCGAGGGAGGGGGACACACACACACACAGCGAGGGAGGGACACGCACACACAGCGAGGGAGGGACACACACACAGCGAGGGTGGGACACACACACACACAGCGAGGGTGGGACACACACACACACAGCGAGGGAGGGACACACACACAGCGAGGGAGGGACAGACACACACACACACACAGCGAGGGAGGGACACACACAGCGAGGGAGGGACACACACACACACACACAGCGAGGGAGGGACACACACAGCGAGGGAGGGACACACACACACACACAGCGAGGGAGGGACACGCACACACAGCGAGGGAGGGACACACACACAGCGAGGGAGGGACACACACACACACACAGCGAGGGAAGGACACACACACACAACGAGGGAGGGACACACACACACACACAGCGAGGGACGGACACACACACAGCGAGGGAGGGACACACACACAGCGAGGGAGGGACACATACACAGCGAGGGAGGGACACACACACAGCGAGGGAGGGACACACATACACAGCGAGGGAGGGACACACACACAGCGAGGGAGGGACACACACACACACAACGAGGGAGGGACACACACACACGGCGAGGGAGGGACACACACACACAGCGAGGGAGCGACACACACACACAGCGAGGGAGGGACACACACACACACACAGCGAGGGAGGGACACACACACACAGCGAGGGAGGGACACACACACACACACAGCGAGGGAGGGACACACACTCACAGCGAGGGAGGGACACACACACAGCGAGGGAGGAACACACACACACACAGCGAGGGAGGGACACACACACACAGCGAGGGAGGGACACACACAGCGAGGGAGGGACACACACACACAGCGAGGGAGGGACACACACACAGCGAGGGAGGGACACACACACACAGCGAGGGAGGGACACACACACACACACAGCGAGGGAGGGACACACACTCACAGCGAGGGAGGGACACACACACACACACAGCGAGGGAGGGACACACACACACAGCGAGGGAGGGACACACACACACAGCGAGGGACGGACACACACACACACAGCGAGGGAGTGACACACACACACACAACGAGGGAGGGACACACACACTCACAGCGAGGAACGGACACACACACACAGCGAGGGAGGGACACACACACACACAGCGAGGGAGGGACACACACACACAGCGAGGGAGGGACACACACACAGCGAGGGAGGGACACACACACACAGCGAGGGAGGGACACACACTCACAGCGAGGGAGGGACACACACACACACAGCGAGGGAGGGACACACACACAAACACACACAACGAGGGAGGGACACACACACACAGCGAGGGAGGGACACACACACACACACACACACAGGGAGGTACACGCACACACAGCGAGGGAGGGACACACACACACAGCGAGGGAGGGACACACACACACACCGCGAGGGAGGGACACACACACACAGCGAGGGAGGGACACACACACACACACACACAACGAGGGAGGGACACACACACACAGCGAGGGAGGGACACACACACACACACACACACACAGGGAGGGACACGCGCACACAGCGAGGGAGGGACACACACACACACAGCGAGGGAGGGACACACACACACACAGCGAGGGAGGGACACACACACACACAAAGAGGGAGGGACACGCACACACAGAGGGAGGGACACACACACACAACGAGGGAGGGACACACACACACACAGCGAGGGAGAGACACGCACACACAGCGAGGGAGGGACACACACACACAGCGAGGGAGGGACACACACACACACAGCGAGGGAGGGACACACACACACAGCGAGGGAGGGACACACACACAGCGAGGGAGGGACACACACACACACACAGCGAGGGAGGGACACACACACACAGCGAGGGAGGGACACACACACAGCGAGGGAGGGACACGCACACACAGCGAGGGAGGGACACGCACACACACAGCGAGGGAGGGACACACACACGCACAGCGAGGGAGGGACTCACACACACAGCGAGGGAGGGACACACACACACACACAGCGAGGGAGGGGCACACACACAGCGAGGGAGGGACTCACACACACAGCGAGGGAGGGACACACACACACACACAGCGAGGGAGGGACACACACACAGCGAGGGAGGGACACACACACACACAGCGAGGGAGGGACACACACACACACACAGCGAGGGAGGGACACACACACAGAGAGGGAAGGACACACACAGACAGCGAGGGAGGGACACACACACACACACAGCGAGGGAGGGACACACACACAGCGAGGGAGGGACACACACACACACAGCGAGGGAGGGACACACACACAGCGAGGGAGGGACACACACACAGAGAGGGAAGGACACACACAGACAGCGAGGGAGGGCCACACACACACACACACAGCGAGGGAGGGACACACACACAGCGAGGGAGGGACACACACACACACAGCGAGGGAGGGACACACACACACACACAACGAGGGAGGGACACACACACACACACAACGAGGGAGGGACACACACACACCATGTGTGAGAGACACACACACACAGCGAGGGAGGGACACACACACACACACAGCGAGGGAGGGACACACACACAGCGAGGGAGGGACACACACACACACACAGCGAGGGAGGGACACACACAGACAGCGAGGGAAGGACACACACACTCACAGCGAAGGAGGGACACACACACACACAACGAGGGAGGGACACACACACACAGCGAGGGAGGGACACACACACACACAACGAGGGAGGGACACACACACACACACAGCGAGGGAGGGACACACACACAGCGAGGGAGGGACACACACAGACAGCGAGGGAGGGACACACACACTCACAGCGAGGGAGGGACACACACACACAGTGAGGGAGGGACACATACACACAGCGAGGGAGGGACACACACACACACCGCGAGGGAGGGACACACACACACACCGCGAGGGAGGGACACACACACACCGCGAGGGAGGGACACACACCGCGAGGGAGGGACACACACACACAGCGAGGGAGGGACACACACACAGCGAGGGAGGGACACACACACAGCGAGGGAGGGACACACACACTCACAGCGAGGGAGGGACACACACACACAGCGAGGGAGGGACACACACACACAGCGAGGGAGGGACACACGCACAGCGAGGTAGGGACACACACACAGCGAGGGAGGGACACACACACAGCGAGGGAGGGACACACACACAGCGAGGGAGGGACACACACACAGCGAGGGAGGAACACACACACTCACAGCGTGGGAGGGACACACACACACAGCGATGGAGGGACACACACACACACAGCGAGGGAGGGACACACACACACAGCGAGGGAGGGGCACACACACACACAGCGAGGGAGGGACACACACACACAGCGAGGGAGGGACACACACACAGCGAGGGAGGGACACACACAGAGCGAGGGAGGGACACACACACAGCGAGGGAGGGACACACACACACACACACAGCGAGGGAGGGACACACACAGCGAGGGAGGGACACACACACACACACAGCGAGGGAGGGACACGCACACACAGCGAGGGAGGGACACACACAGAGCGAGGGAGGGACACACACACAGCGAGGGAGGGACACACACACACACACAGCGAGGGAGGGACACACACAGCGAGGGAGGGACACACACACACACACAGCGAGGGAGGGACACGCACACACAGCGAGGGAGGGACACACACAAACAGCGAGGGTGGGACACACACACAGCGAGGGAGGGACACACACACAGCGAGGGAGGGACACACACACACACACCGCGAGGGAGGGACACACACAGCGAGGGAGGGACACACACACACACACACAGCGAGGGAGGGACACACACACACACACAGCGAGGGAGGGACACGCACACACAGCGAGGGAGGGACACACACACAGCGAGGGTGGGACACACACACACACAGCGAGGGTGGGACACACACACACACAGCGAGGGAGGGACACACACACAGCGAGGGAGGGACACACACACACACACAGCGAGGGAGGGACACACACAGCGAGGGAGGGACACACACAGCGAGGGAGGGACACACACAGCGAGGGAGGGACACACACACACACACAGCGAGGGAGGGACACGCACACACAGCGAGGGAGGGACACACACACAGCGAGGGAGGGACACACACACACACACAGCGAGGGAAGGACACACACACACAACGAGGGAGGGGCACACACACACACACACAGCGAGGGACGGACACACACACAGCGAGGGAGGGACATACACACAGCGAGGGAGGGACACATACACAGCGAGGGAGGGACACACACACAGCGAGGGAGGGACACACACACACAGCGAGGGAGGGACACACGCATACAGCGAGGGAGGGACACATACACAGCGAGGGACGGACACACACTCACAGCGAGGGACGGACACACACACACAGCGAGGGAGGGACACACACACACACAGCGAGGGAGGGACACACACACACAGCGAGGGAGGGACACACACACACAGCGAGGGAGGGACACACACTCACAGCGAGGGAGGGACACACACACACAGCGAGGGAGGGACACACACACACATACACACAACGAGGGAGGGACACACACACAGAGCGAGGGAGGGACACACACACACACACACACACACAGGGAGGGACACGCACACACAGCGAGGGAGGGACACACACACACAGCGAGGGAGGGACACACACACACACAGCGAGGGAGAGACACGCATACACAGCGAGGGAGGGACACACACACACACACAGCGAGGGAGGGACACACACACACACAGCGAGGGAGGGACACACACACACACAGCGAGGGAGGGACACACACACAGCGAGGGAGGGACACACACACACACACAGCGAGGGAGGGACACACACACACAGCGAGGGAGGGACACACACACAGCGAGGGAGGGACACGCACACACAGCGAGGGAGGGACACACACACACACAGCGAGGGAGGGACACACACACACACAGCGAGGGAGGGACACACACACAGCGAGGGATGGACTCACACACACAGCGAGGGAGGGACACACACACACACACACAGCGAGGGAGGGACACACACACAGCGAGGGAGGGACTCACACACACAGCGAGGGAGGGACACACACACACACACACAGCGAGGGAGGGACACACACACAGCGAGGGAGGGACACACACACACACAGCGAGGGAGGGACACACACACACACACACACAGCGAGGGAGGGACACACACACAGAGAGGGAAGGACACACACACACAACGAGGGAGGGGCACACACACACACACACAGCGAGGGACGGACACACACACAGCGAGGGAGGGACATACACACAGCGAGGGAGGGACACATACACAGCGAGGGAGGGACACACACACAGCGAGGGAGGGACACACACACACAGCGAGGGAGGGACACACGCATACAGCGAGGGAGGGACACATACACAGCGAGGGACGGACACACACTCACAGCGAGGGACGGACACACACACACAGCGAGGGAGGGACACACACACACACAGCGAGGGAGGGACACACACACACAGCGAGGGAGGGACACACACACACAGCGAGGGAGGGACACACACTCACAGCGAGGGAGGGACACACACACACAGCGAGGGAGGGACACACACACACACACACACAACGAGGGAGGGACACACACACAGAGCGAGGGAGGGACACACACACACACACACACACACAGGGAGGGACACGCACACACAGCGAGGGAGGGACACACACACACAGCGAGGGAGGGACACACACACACACAGCGAGGGAGAGACACGCATACACAGCGAGGGAGGGACACACACACACACACAGCGAGGGAGGGACACACACACACACAGCGAGGGAGGGACACACACACACACAGCGAGGGAGGGACACACACACAGCGAGGGAGGGACACACACACACACACAGCGAGGGAGGGACACACACACACAGCGAGGGAGGGACACACACACAGCGAGGGAGGGACACGCACACACAGCGAGGGAGGGACACACACACACACAGCGAGGGAGGGACACACACACACACAGCGAGGGAGGGACACACACACAGCGAGGGATGGACTCACACACACAGCGAGGGAGGGACACACACACACACACACAGCGAGGGAGGGACACACACACAGCGAGGGAGGGACTCACACACACAGCGAGGGAGGGACACACACACACACACACAGCGAGGGAGGGACACACACACAGCGAGGGAGGGACACACACACACACAGCGAGGGAGGGACACACACACACACACACACAGCGAGGGAGGGACACACACACAGAGAGGGAAGGACACACACAGACAGCGAGGGAGGGACACACACACACACACAGCGAGGGAGGGACACACACACAGCGAGGGAGGGACACACACACACACAGCGAGGGAGGGACACACACACAGCGAGGGAGGGACACACACACAGAGAGGGAAGGACACACACAGACAGCGAGGGAGGGCCACACACACAGCGAGGGAGGGACACACACACAGCGAGGGAGGGACACACACACACACAGCGAGGGAGGGACACACACACACACACAACGAGGGAGGGACACACACACACACAACGAGGGAGGGACACACACACACCGTGTGGGAGAGACACACACACAGCGAGGGAGGGACACACACACACACACAGCGAGGGAGGGACACACACACAGCGAGGGAGGGACACACACACACACAGCGAGGGAGGGACACACAAACAGCGAAGGAGGGACACACACAGACAGCGAGGGAGGGACACACACACTCACAGCGAGGGAGGGACACACACACACACAGCGAGGGAGGGACACACACACACAGCGAGGGAGGGACACACACACACACAACGAGGGAGGGACACACACACACACACAGCGAGGGAGGGACACACACACAGCGAGGGAGGGACACACACAGACAGCGAGGGAGGGACACACACACTCACAGCGAGGGAGGGACACACACACACAGTGAGGGAGGGACACACACACACACAGCGAGGGAGGGACACACACACACACCGCGAGGGAGGGACACACACACACACCGCGAGGGAGGGACACACACACACACCGCGAGGGAGGGACACACACCGCGAGGGAGGGACACACACACACAGCGAGGGAGGGACACACACACAGCGAGGGAGGGACACACACACAGCGAGGGAGGGACACACACACTCACAGCGAGGGAGGGACACACACACACAGCGAGGGAGGGACACACACACACAGCGAGGGAGGGACACACACACACATCGAGGGAGGGACACATACACACAGCGAGGGAGGGACACACACACACAGCGAGGGAGGGACACACACACAGCGAGGGAGGGACACACACACAGCGAGGGAGGGACACACACACAGCGCGGGAGGGACACACACACAGCGAGGGAGGAACACACACACTCACAGCGTGGGAGGGACACACACACACAGCGATGGAGGGACACACACACACACAGCGAGGGAGGGACACACACACACAGCGAGGGAGGGACACACACACACAGCGAGGGAGGGACACACACACACAGCGAGGGAGGGACACACACACAGCGAGGGAGGGACACACACAGAGCGAGGGAGGGACACACACACAGCGAGGGAGGGACACACACACACACACACACAGCGAGGGAGGGACACACACAGCGAGGGAGGGACACACACACACACACAGCGAGGGAGGGACACACACACACACACACAGCGAGGGAGGGACACACACACACAGCGAGGGAGGGACACACACACAAAGCGAGGGAGGGACACACACACAGCGAGGGAGGGACACACACACAGCGAGGGAGGGACACACACACACACACAGCGAGGGAGGGACACACACAGCGAGGGAGGGACACACACACACACACAGCGAGGGAGGGACACGCACAAACAGCGAGTGTGGGACACACACACAGCGAGGGAGCGACACACACACACACACAGCGAGGGAGGGACACACACAGCGAGGGAGGGACACACACACACACACAGCGAAGGAGGGACACACACAAACAGCGAGGGTGGGACACACACACAGCGAGGGAGGGACACACACACAGCGAGGGTGGGACACACACACACACACAGCGAGGGAGGGACACACACACACACAGCGAGGGAGGGACACACACACACACACAGCGAGGGAGGGACACACACACACAGCGAGGGAGGGACACACACACACACAAAGAGGGAGGGACACGCACACACAGAGGGAGGGACACACACATCCAGCGAGGGAGGGACACGCACACGCACACACACAACGAGGGAGGGACACACACACACACAGCGAGGGAGAGACACGCACACACAGCGAGGGAGGGACACACACACACACACAGCGAGGGAGGGACACACACACACACAGCGAGTGAGGGACACACACACACACAGCGAGTGAGGGACACACACACACACAGCGAGGGAGGGACACACACACAGCGAGGGAGGGACACACACACACACACAGCGAGGGAGGGACACACACACACAGCGAGGGAGGGACACACACACAGCGAGGGAGGGACACGCACACACAGCGAGGGAGGGACACGCACACACACAGCGAGGGAGGGACACACACACACACAGCGAGGGAGGGACACACACACAGCGAGGGAGGGACTCACACACACAACGAGGGAGGGACACACACACACACACAGCGAGGGAGGGACACACACACAGCGAGGGAGGGACTCACACACACAGCGAGGGAGGGACACACACACACACACAGCGAGGGAGGGACACACACACAGCGAGGGAGGGACACACACACACACAGCGAGGGAGGGACACACACACACACACAGCGAGGGAGGGACACACATACAGAGAGGGAAGGACACACACAGACAGCGAGGGAGGGACACACACACACACACAGCGAGGGAGGGACACACACACAGCGAGGGAGGGACACACACACACACAGCGAGGGAGGGACACACACACAGCGAGGGAGGGACACACACAGACAGCGAGGGAGGGACACACACACTCACAGCGAGGGAGGGACACACACACACACAACGAGGGAGGGACACACACACACAGCGAGGGAGGGACACACACACACACAACGAGGGAGGGACACACACACACACACACAGCGAGGGAGGGACACACACACAGCGAGGGAGGGACACACACAGACAGCGAGGGAGGGACACACACACTCACAGCGAGGGAGGGACACACACACACAGTGAGGGAGGGACACACACACACACAGCGAGGGAGGGACACACACACACACCGCGAGGGAGGGACACACACACACACCGCGAGGGAGGGACACACACACACACGGCGAGGGAGGGACACACACCGCGAGGGAGGGACACACACACACAGCGAGGGAGGGACACACACACAGCGAGGGAGGGACACACACACACACAGCGAGGGAGGGACACACACACTCACAGCGAGGGAGGGACACACACACAGCGAGGGAGGGACACACACACAGCGAGGGAGGGACACACACACACAGCGAGGGAGGGACAGACACACACAGCGAGGGAGGGACACACACACAGCGAGGGAGGGACACACACACAGCGAGGGAGGGACACACACACAGCGAGGGAGGGACACACACACAGCGAGGGAGGAACACACACACTCACAGCGTGGGAGGGACACACACACAGAACGATGGAGGGACACACACACACGCAGCGAGGGAGGGACACACACACACAGCGAGGGAGGGACACACACACACAGCGAGGGAGGGACACACACACAGCGAGGGAGGGACACACACAGAGCGAGGGAGGGACACACACACAGCGAGGGAGGGACACACACACACACACACACAGCGAGGGAGGGACACACACAGCGAGGGAGGGACACACACACACACACAGCGAGGGAGGGACACACACACACACACAGCGAGGGAGGGACACACACACACACAGCGAGGGAGGGACACACACACACACCGCGAGGGAGGGACACACACACAAAGCGAGGGAGGGACACACACACAGCCAGGGAGGGACACACACACAGCGAGGGAGGGACACACACACACACACAGCGAGGGAGGGACACACACAGCGAGGGAGGGACACACACACACAGCGAGGGAGGGACACACACACACAGCGAGGGAGGGACACACACACAGCGAGGGAGGGACACACACAGAGCGAGGGAGGGACACACACACAGCGAGGGAGGGACACACACACACACACACACAGCGAGGGAGGGACACACACACAGCGAGGGAGGGACACACACACACACAGCGAGGGAGGGACACACACACACACACAACGAGGGAGGGACACACACACACACAACGAGGGAGGGACACACACACACCGTGTGGGAGAGACACACACACAGCGAGGGAGGGACACACACACACACACAGCGAGGGAGGGACACACACACAGCGAGGGAGGGACACACACACACACAGCGAGGGAGGGACACACAAACAGCGAAGGAGGGACACACACAGACAGCGAGGGAGGGACACACACACTCACAGCGAGGGAGGGACACACACACACACAGCGAGGGAGGGACACACACACACAGCGAGGGAGGGACACACACACACACAACGAGGGAGGGACACACACACACACACAGCGAGGGAGGGACACACACACAGCGAGGGAGGGACACACACAGACAGCGAGGGAGGGACACACACACTCACAGCGAGGGAGGGACACACACACACAGTGAGGGAGGGACACACACACACACAGCGAGGGAGGGACACACACACACACCGCGAGGGAGGGACACACACACACACCGCGAGGGAGGGACACACACACACACCGCGAGGGAGGGACACACACCGCGAGGGAGGGACACACACACACAGCGAGGGAGGGACACACACACAGCGAGGGAGGGACACACACACAGCGAGGGAGGGACACACACACTCACAGCGAGGGAGGGACACACACACACAGCGAGGGAGGGACACACACACACAGCGAGGGAGGGACACACACACACATCGAGGGAGGGACACATACACACAGCGAGGGAGGGACACACACACACAGCGAGGGAGGGACACACACACAGCGAGGGAGGGACACACACACAGCGAGGGAGGGACACACACACAGCGCGGGAGGGACACACACACAGCGAGGGAGGAACACACACACTCACAGCGTGGGAGGGACACACACACACAGCGATGGAGGGACACACACACACACAGCGAGGGAGGGACACACACACACAGCGAGGGAGGGACACACACACACAGCGAGGGAGGGACACACACACACAGCGAGGGAGGGACACACACACAGCGAGGGAGGGACACACACAGAGCGAGGGAGGGACACACACACAGCGAGGGAGGGACACACACACACACACACACAGCGAGGGAGGGACACACACAGCGAGGGAGGGACACACACACACACACAGCGAGGGAGGGACACACACACACACACACAGCGAGGGAGGGACACACACACACAGCGAGGGAGGGACACACACACAAAGCGAGGGAGGGACACACACACAGCGAGGGAGGGACACACACACAGCGAGGGAGGGACACACACACACACACAGCGAGGGAGGGACACACACAGCGAGGGAGGGACACACACACACACACAGCGAGGGAGGGACACGCACAAACAGCGAGTGTGGGACACACACACAGCGAGGGAGCGACACACACACACACACAGCGAGGGAGGGACACACACAGCGAGGGAGGGACACACACACACACACAGCGAAGGAGGGACACACACAAACAGCGAGGGTGGGACACACACACAGCGAGGGAGGGACACACACACAGCGAGGGTGGGACACACACACACACACAGCGAGGGAGGGACACACACACACACAGCGAGGGAGGGACACACACACACACACAGCGAGGGAGGGACACACACACACAGCGAGGGAGGGACACACACACACACAAAGAGGGAGGGACACGCACACACAGAGGGAGGGACACACACATCCAGCGAGGGAGGGACACGCACACGCACACACACAACGAGGGAGGGACACACACACACACAGCGAGGGAGAGACACTCACACACAGCGAGGGAGGGACACACACACACACACAGCGAGGGAGGGACACACACACACACAGCGAGTGAGGGACACACACACACACAGCGAGTGAGGGACACACACACACACAGCGAGGGAGGGACACACACACAGCGAGGGAGGGACACACACACACACACAGCGAGGGAGGGACACACACACACAGCGAGGGAGGGACACACACACAGCGAGGGAGGGACACGCACACACAGCGAGGGAGGGACACGCACACACACAGCGAGGGAGGGACACACACACACACAGCGAGGGAGGGACACACACACAGCGAGGGAGGGACTCACACACACAACGAGGGAGGGACACACACACACACACAGCGAGGGAGGGACACACACACAGCGAGGGAGGGACTCACACACACAGCGAGGGAGGGACACACACACACACACAGCGAGGGAGGGACACACACACAGCGAGGGAGGGACACACACACACACAGCGAGGGAGGGACACACACACACACACAGCGAGGGAGGGACACACATACAGAGAGGGAAGGACACACACAGACAGCGAGGGAGGGACACACACACACACACAGCGAGGGAGGGACACACACACAGCGAGGGAGGGACACACACACACACAGCGAGGGAGGGACACACACACAGCGAGGGAGGGACACACACAGACAGCGAGGGAGGGACACACACACTCACAGCGAGGGAGGGACACACACACACACAACGAGGGAGGGACACACACACACAGCGAGGGAGGGACACACACACACACAACGAGGGAGGGACACACACACACACACACAGCGAGGGAGGGACACACACACAGCGAGGGAGGGACACACACAGACAGCGAGGGAGGGACACACACACTCACAGCGAGGGAGGGACACACACACACAGTGAGGGAGGGACACACACACACACAGCGAGGGAGGGACACACACACACACCGCGAGGGAGGGACACACACACACACCGCGAGGGAGGGACACACACACACACGGCGAGGGAGGGACACACACCGCGAGGGAGGGACACACACACACAGCGAGGGAGGGACACACACACAGCGAGGGAGGGACACACACACACACAGCGAGGGAGGGACACACACACTCACAGCGAGGGAGGGACACACACACAGCGAGGGAGGGACACACACACAGCGAGGGAGGGACACACACACACAGCGAGGGAGGGACAGACACACACAGCGAGGGAGGGACACACACACAGCGAGGGAGGGACACACACACAGCGAGGGAGGGACACACACACAGCGAGGGAGGGACACACACACAGCGAGGGAGGAACACACACACTCACAGCGTGGGAGGGACACACACACAGAACGATGGAGGGACACACACACACGCAGCGAGGGAGGGACACACACACACAGCGAGGGAGGGACACACACACACAGCGAGGGAGGGACACACACACAGCGAGGGAGGGACACACACAGAGCGAGGGAGGGACACACACACAGCGAGGGAGGGACACACACACACACACACACAGCGAGGGAGGGACACACACAGCGAGGGAGGGACACACACACACACACAGCGAGGGAGGGACACACACACACACACAGCGAGGGAGGGACACACACACACACAGCGAGGGAGGGACACACACACACACCGCGAGGGAGGGACACACACACAAAGCGAGGGAGGGACACACACACAGCCAGGGAGGGACACACACACAGCGAGGGAGGGACACACACACACACACAGCGAGGGAGGGACACACACAGCGAGGGAGGGACACACACACACACACAGCGGGGGAGGGACACGCACACACAGCGAGGGAGGGACACACACAAACAGCGAGGGTGGGACACACACACAGCGAGGGAGGGACACACACACAGCGAGTGAGGGACACACACACAGCGAGGGAGGGACACACACACACAGCGAGGGAGGGACACACACACAGCGAGGGAGGGACACACACACACACACAGCGAGGGAGGGACACACACACACAGCGAGGGAGGGACACACACACACACAAAACGAGGGAGGGACACACACACACAGCGAGGGAGGGACACACACACACACAAAACGAGGGAGGGACACACACACACAGCGAGGGAGGGACACACACACACACAAAAAGAGGGAGGGACACACACACACACAGCGAGGGAGGGACACACACACACACACACAGCGAGGGAGGGACACACACACACAGCGAGGGAGGGACACACACACACAGCGAGGGAGGGACACACACACACAGCGAGGGAGGGACACACACACACACAGCGAGGGAGGGACACACACACACACACAGCGAGGGAGGGACACACACACACGGCGAGGGAGGGACACACACACACACACAGCGAGGGAGGGACACACACACACACAACGAGGGAGGGACACACACACACATCGAGGGAGGGACACGCACACACGGCGAGGGAGGGACACACACACACACACACACACACAGCAAGGGAGGGATACACACACACACACAGCGAGGGAGGGACACACACACACAACGAGGGAGGGACACACACACACAGCGAAGGAGGGACACACACACACACAGCGAGGGAGGGACATGCACACACAGCGAGGGAGGGACACACACACACACAACGAGGGAGGGACACACACACACAGCGAGGGAGGGACACACACACACAGCGAGGGAGGGACACACACACACACAGCGAGGGAGGGACGCACACACACACACAACGAGGGAGGGACACACACACACAGCGAGGGAGGGACACACACACACACAGCGAGGGAGGGACACACACACACACACACAGCGAGGGAGGGACACACACACAGCGAGGGAGGGACACACACACACACAGCGAGGGAGGGACACACACACACACACACACAGCGAGGGAGGGACACACACACACAGCGAAGGAGGGACACACACACACAGCGAGGGAGGGACACACACACACACACACACAGCGAGGGAGGGACACACACACACAGCGAAGGAGGGACACACACACACAGCGAGGGAGGGACACACACACACAGCGAAGGAGGGATACACACACACAGCGAGGGAGGGACACACACACACACAGCGAGGGAGGGACACACACACACACACAGCGAGGGAGGGACACACACACAGCGAGGGAGGGACACACACACACACACAGCGAGGGAGGGACACACACACACACACACACACAGCGAGGGAGGGACACACACACAGCGAAGGAGGGACACACACACACAGCGAGGGAGGGACACACACACACAGCGAAGGAGGGACACACACACACAGCGAGGGGGGGACACACGCACACACACAGCGAGGGAGGGACACACACACACACACAGCGAGGGAGGGACACACACACACACAGCGAGGGAGGGACACACACAGCGAGGGAGGGACACACACACACAGCGAGGGAGGGACACACACACACACACAGCGAGGGAGGGACACACACACAGCGAGGGAGGGACACACACAGACAGCGAGGGAGGGACACACACACAGCGAGGGAGGGACACACACACAGCGAGGGAGGGACACACACACAGCGAGGGAGGGACACACACACCGCGAGGGAGGGACACACACACACAGCGAGGGAGGGACACACACAACAGCGAGGGAGGGACACACACACCGCGAGGGAGGGACACGCACACACAGCGAGGGAGGGACACACACACAGCGAGGGAGGGACACACACACAGCGAGGGAGAGACACACACACCGCGAGGGATGGACACACACACACAGCGAGGGAGGGACACACACACAGCGAGGGAGGGACACACACACACACCGCGAGGGAGGGACACACACACACACAACGAGGGAGGGACACACACACACACACAGCGAGGGAGGGACACACACACACACACCGAGGGAGGGACACACACACACACACAGCGAGGGAGGGGCACACACACACACAGCGAGGGAGGGACACACACACAGCGAGGGAGATTCACACACACACACACCGCGAGGAAGGGACACACACACACACACAGCGAGGGAGGGACACACACACACACACACAGCGAGGGAGGGACACACACAGCGAGGGAGGGACACACACACTCACAGCGAGGGAGGGACACACACACACACACACAGAGCGAGGGAGGGACACACACACACAGCGAAGGAGGGACACACACACACAGCGAGGGAGGGACACACACACACACACAGCGAGGGAGGGACACGCACACAGCGAGGGAGGGACACACACACACACACACAGCGAGGGAGGGACACACACACACAGTGAGGGAGGGAGACACACACACAGCGAGGGAGGGACACACACACACAGCGAGGGAGGGACACACACACACACACACAGCGAGGGAGGGACACACACACACACACAGCGAGGGAGGGACACACACAAACAGCGAGGGAGGGACACACACACACAGCGAGGGAGGGACACACACACACAGCGAGGGAGGGACACACACGCACACACACAACGAGGGAGGGACACACACACACATCGAGGGAGGGACACGCACACACACACACACAGCGAGGGAGGGATACACACACACACACAACGAGGGAGGGACACACACACACAGCGAGGGAGGGACACACACAGCGAGGGAGGGACACACACACACACACACAGCGAGGGAGGGACACACACACACAGCGAGGGAGGGACACACACACACAGCGAGGGAGGGACACACACACAGCGAGGGAGGGACACACACACACACACAGCGAGGGAGGGACACGCACACACACACAGCGAGGGAGGGACACACACACAGCGAGGGAGGGACACACACACACACAGCGAGGGAGGGACACACACACACACACACACAGCGAGGGAGGGACACACACACACAGCGAAGGAGGGACACACACACACAGCGAGGGAGGGACACACACACACACACAGCGAGGGAGGGACACACACACACACAGCGAGGGAGGGACACACACACACACAGCGAGGGAGGGACACACACACACAGCGAAGGAGGGACACACACAAACAGCGAGGGAGGGACACACACACACAGCGAGGGAGGGACACACACACACAGCGAGGGAGGGACACACACACACACACACACAGCGAGGGAGGGACACACACACACACAACGAGGGAGGGACACACACACACACACACACAGCGAGGGAGGGATACACACACACACAAAACGAGGGAGGGACACACAAACACATCGAGTGAGGGACACGCACACACACACACACGGCGAGGGAGGGACACACACACACACACAACGAGGGAGGGACACACACACACACACAGCGAGGGAGGGACACACACACACACAATGAGGGAGGGTCACACACACACATCGAGGGAGGGACACGCACACACGGCGAGGGAGGGACACACACACACACACAGCGAGGGAGGGACACACACACACACACAGCGAGGGAGGGACACACACACACACAACGAGGGAGACACACACACACACACACACACACACACACACACACAGCAAGGGAGGGACATGCACACACAGCGAGGGAGGGACACACACACACACACAGCGAGGGAGGGACACACACACAGCGAGGGAGGGACACACACACACACACACACACACAGCGAGGGAGGGACACACACACAACGAGGGAGGGACACACACACACAGCGAGGGAGGGACACACACACACACAGCGAGGGAGGGACACACACAAACGCAGCTAGGGAGGGACACACACACAACGAGGGAGGGACAGACACACACACAGCGAGGGAGGGACACAAACACAACGAGGGAGGGACACACACACACACACAGCGAGGGAGGGACACACACAAACACAGCGAGGGAGGGACACACACACAGCGAGGGAGGGACACACACACACAGCGAGGGAGGGACATGCACACACAGCGAGGGAGGGACACACACACACACAACGAGGGAGGGACACACACACACAGCGAGGGAGGGACACACACACACAGCGAGGGAGGGACACACACACACACAGCGAGGGAGGGACGCACACACACACACAACGAGGGAGGGACACACACACACAGCGAGGGAGGGACACACACACACACAGCGAGGGAGGGACACACACACACACACAGCGAGGGAGGGACACACACACAGCGAGGGAGGGACACACACACACACAGCGAGGGAGGGACACACACACACACACACACACAGCGAGGGAGGGACACACACACACAGCGAAGGAGGGACACACACACACAGCGAGGGAGGGACACACACACACACACACACAGCGAGGGAGGGACACACACACACAGCGAAGGAGGGACACACACACACAGCGAGGGAGGGACACACACACACAGCGAAGGAGGGATACACACACACAGCGAGGGAGGGACACACACACACACAGCGAGGGAGGGACACACACACACACACAGCGAGGGAGGGACACACACACAGCGAGGGAGGGACACACACACACACACAGCGAGGGAGGGACACACACACACACACACACAGCGAGGGAGGGACACACACACAGCGAAGGAGGGACACACACACACAGCGAGGGAGGGACACACACACACAGCGAAGGAGGGACACACACACACAGCGAGGGGGGGACACACGCACACACACAGCGAGGGAGGGACACACACACACACACAGCGAGGGAGGGACACACACACACACAGCGAGGGAGGGACACACACAGCGAGGGAGGGACACACACACACAGCGAGGGAGGGACACACACACACACACAGCGAGGGAGGGACACACACACAGCGAGGGAGGGACACACACAGACAGCGAGGGAGGGACACACACACAGCGAGGGAGGGACACACACACAGCGAGGGAGGGACACACACACAGCGAGGGAGGGACACACACACCGCGAGGGAGGGACACACACACACAGCGAGGGAGGGACACACACAACAGCGAGGGAGGGACACACACACCGCGAGGGAGGGACACGCACACACAGCGAGGGAGGGACACACACACAGCGAGGGAGGGACACACACACAGCGAGGGAGAGACACACACACCGCGAGGGATGGACACACACACACAGCGAGGGAGGGACACACACACAGCGAGGGAGGGACACACACACACACCGCGAGGGAGGGACACACACACACACAACGAGGGAGGGACACACACACACACACAGCGAGGGAGGGACACACACACACACACCGAGGGAGGGACACACACACACACACAGCGAGGGAGGGACACACACACACACAGCGAGGGAGGGACACACACACAGCGAGGGAGATTCACACACACACACACCGCGAGGAAGGGACACACACACACACACAGCGAGGGAGGGACACACACACACACACACAGCGAGGGAGGGACACACACAGCGAGGGAGGGACACACACACTCACAGCGAGGGAGGGACACACACACACACACACAGAGCGAGGGAGGGACACACACACACAGCGAAGGAGGGACACACACACACAGCGAGGGAGGGACACACACACACACACAGCGAGGGAGGGACACGCACACAGCGAGGGAGGGACACACACACACACACACAGCGAGGGAGGGACACACACACACAGTGAGGGAGGGAGACACACACACAGCGAGGGAGGGACACACACACACAGCGAGGGAGGGACACACACACACACACACAGCGAGGGAGGGACACACACACACACACAGCGAGGGAGGGACACACACAAACAGCGAGGGAGGGACACACACACACAGCGAGGGAGGGACACACACACACAGCGAGGGAGGGACACACACGCACACACACAACGAGGGAGGGACACACACACACATCGAGGGAGGGACACGCACACACACACACACAGCGAGGGAGGGATACACACACACACACAACGAGGGAGGGACACACACACACAGCGAGGGAGGGACACACACAGCGAGGGAGGGACACACACACACACACACAGCGAGGGAGGGACACACACACACAGCGAGGGAGGGACACACACACACAGCGAGGGAGGGACACACACACAGCGAGGGAGGGACACACACACACACACAGCGAGGGAGGGACACGCACACACACACAGCGAGGGAGGGACACACACACAGCGAGGGAGGGACACACACACACACAGCGAGGGAGGGACACACACACACACACACACAGCGAGGGAGGGACACACACACACAGCGAAGGAGGGACACACACACACAGCGAGGGAGGGACACACACACACACACAGCGAGGGAGGGACACACACACACACAGCGAGGGAGGGACACACACACACACAGCGAGGGAGGGACACACACACACAGCGAAGGAGGGACACACACAAACAGCGAGGGAGGGACACACACACACAGCGAGGGAGGGACACACACACACAGCGAGGGAGGGACACACACACACACACACACAGCGAGGGAGGGACACACACACACACAACGAGGGAGGGACACACACACACACACACACAGCGAGGGAGGGATACACACACACACAAAACGAGGGAGGGACACACAAACACATCGAGTGAGGGACACGCACACACACACACACGGCGAGGGAGGGACACACACACACACACAACGAGGGAGGGACACACACACACACACAGCGAGGGAGGGACACACACACACACAATGAGGGAGGGTCACACACACACATCGAGGGAGGGACACGCACACACGGCGAGGGAGGGACACACACACACACACAGCGAGGGAGGGACACACACACACACACAGCGAGGGAGGGACACACACACACACAACGAGGGAGACACACACACACACACACACACACACACACACACACAGCAAGGGAGGGTCATGCACACACAGCGAGGGAGGGACACACACACACACACAGCGAGGGAGGGACACACACACAGCGAGGGAGGGACACACACACACACACACACACACAGCGAGGGAGGGACACACACACAACGAGGGAGGGACACACACACACAGCGAGGGAGGGACACACACACACACAGCGAGGGAGGGACACACACAAACGCAGCTAGGGAGGGACACACACACAACGAGGGAGGGACAGACACACACACAGCGAGGGAGGGACACAAACACAACGAGGGAGGGACACACACACACACACAGCGAGGGAGGGACACACACAAACACAGCGAGGGAGGGACACACACACAGCGAGGGAGGGACACACACACACAGCGAGGGAGGGACACACACACACACAGCGAGGGAGGGACACACACACACACACACAGCGAGGGAGGGACACACACACACACAGCGAGGGAGGGACACACACACACGGCGAGGGAGGGACACACACAACGAGGGAGGGACACACACACACACACAGCGAGGGAGGGACACACACAGCGAGGGAGGGACACACACACACAGCGAGGGAGGGACACACACACACAGCGAGGGAGGGACACACACACACACAGCGAGGGAGGGACACACACACACAGCGAGGGAGGGACACACACACACAGCGAGGGAGGGACACACACACACCACGAGGGAGGGACACACACACACACAGCGAGGGAGGGACACACACACACACACGGCGAGGGAGGGACACACACAACGAGGGAGGGACACACACAACGAGGGAGGGACACACACACACAGCGAGGGAGGGACACACACACAGCGAGGGAGGGACACACACACAAAACGAGGGAGGGACACACACGCACACAGCGAGGGAGGGACACACACACACACACACAGCGAGGGAGGGACACACACACACACACACAACGAGGGAGGGACACACACACACACAGCGAGGGAGGGACACACACACACGGCGAGGGAGGGACACACACAACGAGGGAGGGACACACACACACACAGCGAGGGAGGGACACACACACACACACACACAGCGAGGGAGGGACACACACACACAACGAGGGAGGGACACACACACACACAGCGAGGGAGGGACACACACACACGGCGAGGGAGGGACACACACAACGAGGGAGGGACACACACACACACACAGCGAGGGAGGGACACACACACACACACACAGCGAGGGACGGACACACACACACACAGCGAGGGAGGGACACACACACACACACACAGCGAGGGAGGGACACACGCACACAGCGAGGGAGGGACACACACACACACAGCGAGGGAGGCACACACACACAGCGAGGGAGGGACACACACACACACAGCGAGGGAGGGACACACACACACACACACGGCGAGGGAGGGACACACACAACGAGGGAGGGACACACACACACACACACAGCGAGGGAGGGACACACACACACACACAGCGAGGGAGGGACACACACACACAACGAGGGAGGGACACACACACAGCGAGGGAGGGACACACACACAGCGAGGGAGGGACACACACACACAGCGAGGGAGGGACACACACACGAGGGAGGGACACACACACAGCGAGGGAGGGACACACACACACAGCGAGGGAGGGACACACACACTCACAGCGAGGGAGGAACACACACACACAGCGAGGGAGGGACACACACACTGCGAGGGAGGGACACACACACACAGCGAGGGAGGGACACGCGCACACACAGCGAGGGAGGGACACGCACACACATCGAGGGAGGGACACACACACTCACAGCGAGGGAGGGACACACACACAGCGAGGGAGGGACACACACACACAGCGAGGGAGGGACACGCACACTCACAGCGAGGGGGGACACGCACACACCGCGAGGGAGGGACACACGCACACACAGCGTGGGAGGGACACACGCACACACAGCGTGGGAGGGACACACACACACACCGCGAGGGAGGGACACACACAAACACAGCGAGGGAGGGACACACACACAGCGAGGGAGGGACACACACACACACACGAGGGAGGGACACACACACAGACCGCGAGGGAGGGACACACACAAACACAGCGAGGGAGGGACACACACACTGCGAGGGAGGGACACACACACACAGCGAGGGAGGGACACGCACACTCACAGCGAGGGAGGGACACACACACACACCGCGAGGGAGGGACACACACACACACCGCGAGGGAGGGACACACGCACACACAGCAAGGGAGGGACACGCACACTCACAGCGAGGGAGGGACACGCACATACAGCGAGGGAGGGACACACACACACAGCGAGGGAGGGACACACACAGCGAGGGAGGGACACACGCACACACAGCGAGGGAGGGACACGCACACACACACACACAGCGAGGGAGTGACACGCACACACAGCGAGGGAGGGATACACAAACACACACACAGCGAGGGAGGGACACACACAGCGAGGGAGGGACACACACACACAGTGAGGGAGGGACACACACACACACAGCGAGGGAGGGACACACACACACACCGCGAGGGAGGGACACACACACACACCGCGATGGAGGGACACACACACACACCGCGAGGGAGGGACACACACACACACACACACACCGCGAGGGAGGGACACACACACACACCGCGAGGGAGGGACACACACACACACCGCGAGGGAGGGACACACACACAGCGAGGGAGGGACACACACACAGCGAGGGAGGGACACACACACTCACAGCGAGGGAGGGACACACACACTCACAGCGAGGGAGGGACACACACACTCACAGCGAGGGAGGGACACACACACACACAGCGAGGGAGGGACACACACACACAGCGAGGGAGGGACACACACACACAGCGAGGGAGGGACACACACACAGCGAGGGAGGGACACACACACAGCGAGGGAGGGACACACACACAGCGAGGGAGGGACACACACACTCACAGCGTGGGAGGGACACACACACACAGCGAGGGAGGGACACACACACAGCGAGGGAGGAACACACACACTCACAGCGAGGGAGGGACGCACACACTCACAGCGAGGGAGGGACACACACACACACAGCGAGGGAGGGACACGCGCACACACAGCGAGGGAGGGACACGCACACACATCGAGGGAGGGACACACACACTCACAGCGAGGGAGGGACACACACACAGCGAGGGAGGGACACACACACACAGCGAGGGAGGGACACGCACACTCACAGCGAGGGGGGACACGCACACACCGCGAGGGAGGGACACACGCACACACAGCGTGGGAGGGACACACGCACACACAGCGTGGGAGGGACACACACACACACCGCGAGGGAGGGACACACACAAACACAGCGAGGGAGGGACACACACACAGCGAGGGAGGGACACACACACACACACGAGGGAGGGACACACACACAGACCGCGAGGGAGGGACACACACAAACACAGCGAGGGAGGGACACACACACAGCGAGGGAGGGACACACACACACAGCGAGGGAGGGACACGCACACTCACAGCGAGGGAGGGACACACACACACACCGCGAGGGAGGGACACACACACACACCGCGAGGGAGGGACACACGCACACACAGCAAGGGAGGGACACGCACACTCACAGCGAGGGAGGGACACGCACATACAGCGAGGGAGGGACACACACACACAGCGAGGGAGGGACACACACAGCGAGGGAGGGACACACGCACACACAGCGAGGGAGGGACACGCACACACACACACACAGCGAGGGAGTGACACGCACACACAGCGAGGGAGGGATACACAAACACACACACAGCGAGGGAGGGACACACACAGCGAGGGAGGGACACACACACACAGTGAGGGAGGGACACACACACACACAGCGAGGGAGGGACACACACACACACCGCGAGGGAGGGACACACACACACACCGCGATGGAGGGACACACACACACACCGCGAGGGAGGGACACACACACACACACACACACACCGCGAGGGAGGGACACACACACACACCGCGAGGGAGGGACACACACACACACCGCGAGGGAGGGACACACACACAGCGAGGGAGGGACACACACACAGCGAGGGAGGGACACACACACTCACAGCGAGGGAGGGACACACACACTCACAGCGAGGGAGGGACACACACACTCACAGCGAGGGAGGGACACACACACACACAGCGAGGGAGGGACACACACACACAGCGAGGGAGGGACACACACACACAGCGAGGGAGGGACACACACACAGCGAGGGAGGGACACACACACAGCGAGGGAGGGACACACACACAGCGAGGGAGGGACACACACACTCACAGCGTGGGAGGGACACACACACACAGCGAGGGAGGGACACACACACAGCGAGGGAGGAACACACACACTCACAGCGAGGGAGGGACGCACACACTCACAGCGAGGGAGGGACACACACACACACAGCGAGGGAGGGACACACACACACAGCGAGGGAGGGACACACACACACAGCGAGGGAGGGACACACACACAGCGAGGGAGGGACACACACACAGCGAGGGAGGGACACACACAGCGAGGGAGGGACACACACACTCACAGCGTGGGAGGGACACACACACACAGCGATGGAGGGACACACACACAGCGAGGGAGGGACACATACACACAGCGAGGGAGGGACACACACAGCGAGGGAGGGACACACACACACAGACAGCGAGGGAGGGACACGCACACACACAGCGAGGTAGGGACACACACACACAGCGAGTGAGGGACACACACACAGCGAGGGAGGGACACACACACAGCGAGGGAGGGACACACACACAGCGAGGGAGGGACACACACACACACACCGCGAGGGAGGGACACACACACAGCGAGGGAGGGACACACACACACTGCGAGGGAGGGACACACACACACACACCGCGAGGGAGGGACACACACACACACCGGGAGGGAGGGACACGCACACACAGCGAGGGAGGGACACACACACAGCGAGGGAGGGACACACACAGCGAGGGAGGGACACACACACACACACACAGCGAGGGAGGGACACGCACACACAGCGAGGGAGGGACACACACACAGCGAGGGTGGGACACACACACAGCGAGGGAGGGACACACACACACACACAGCGAGGGAGGGACACACACACACACACAGCGAGGGAGGGACACACACACACAGCGAGGGAGGGACACACACACACAGCGAGGGAGGGACACACACACACACACACAGCGAGGGAGGGACACACACACACACAACGAGGGAGGGACACACACACACATCGAGGGAGGGACACGCGCACACACACACACACACAGCGAGGGAGGGATACACACACACACACAACGAGGGAGGGACACACACACAGCGAGGGTGGGACACACACACAGCGAGGGAGGGACACACACACAGCGAGGGAGGGACACACACACACACACACAACGAGGGAGGGACACACACACACAGCGAGGGAGGGACACACACACAGCGAGGGTGGGACACACACACAGCGAGGGAGGGACACACACACACAGCGAGGGAGGGACACACACACAGCGAGGGAGGGACACACACACACACACACACAGCGAGGGAGGAACACACACACCAACACAGCGAGGGAGGGACACACACACACACACAGCGAGGGAGGGACACACACAGCGAGGGAGGGACACACACACACACAGCGAGGGAGGGACACACACACACAGCGAGGGAGGGACACACACACACACACAGCGAGGGAGGGACACACACACACACACAGCGAGGGAGGGACACACACACAGCGAGGGAGGGACACACACACACACAGCGAGGGAGGGACACACACACACACACAGCGAGGGAGGGACACACACACACAGCGAAGGAGGGACACACACACAGCGAGGGAGGGACACACACACACACACAGCGAGGGAGGGACACACACACACAGCGAAGGAGGGACACACACACACACACAGCGAGGGAGGGACACACACACAGCGAGGGAGGGACACACACACTCACAGCGAGGGAGGGACACACACACAGAGCGAGGGAGGGACACACACAGACAGCGAAGGAGGGACACACACACACAGCGAGGGAGGGACACACACACACACACAGCGAGGGAGGGACACACACACACACACAGCGAGGGAGGGACACACACAAACGGCGAGGGAGGGACACACACACACAGCGAGGGAGGGACACACACACACAGCGAGGGAGGGACACACACACACACACACAGCGAGGGAGGGACACCCACACACACAACGAGGGAGGGACACACACACACATCGAGGGAGGGACACGCACACACACACACACAGCGAGGGAGGGATACACACACACACACAACGAGGGAGGGACACACACACACAGCGAGGGTGGGACACACACACAGCGAGGGAGGGACACACACACAGCGAGGGAGGGACACACACACACACACAGAGCGAGGGAGGGACACACACACACAGCGAGGGAGGGACACACACACAGCGAGGGTGGGACACACACACAGCGAGGGAGGGACACACACACAGCGAGGGAGGGACACACACACACACACAGCGAGGGAGGGACACACACACACACACAGCGAGGGAGGGACACACACACACACACACACAGCGAGGGAGGGACACACACACAGCGAGGGAGGGACACACACACACACAGCGAGGGAGGGACACACACACACACACAGCGAGGGAGGGACACACACACACACACACAGCGAGGGAGGGACACACACACTCACAGCGAGGGAGGGACACACACACTCACAGCGAGGGAGGGACGGACACACACACAGCGAGGGAGGGACACACACACACAGCGAGGGAGGGACACACACACACAGCGAGGGAGGGACACACACACAGCGAGGGAGGGACACACACACAGCGAGGGAGGGACACACACACTCACAGCGTGGGAGGGACACACACACACAGCGAGGGAGGGACACACACACAGCGAGGGAGGGACACACACACTCACAGCGAGGGAGGGACGCACACACTCACAGCGAGGGAGGGACACACACACACACAGCGAGGGAGGGACACACACACACAGCGAGGGAGGGACACACACACACAGCGAGGGAGGGACACACACACAGCGAGGGAGGGACACACACACAGCGAGGGAGGGACACACACAGCGAGGGAGGGACACACCCACTCACAGCGTGGGAGGGACACACACACACAGCGATGGAGGGACACACACACAGCGAGGGAGGGACACATACACACAGCGAGGGAGGGACACACACAGCGAGGGAGGGACACACACACACACACAGCGAGGGAGGGACACGCACACACACAGCGAGGGAGGGACACACACACACAGCGAGTGAGGGACACACACACAGCGAGGGAGGGACACACACACAGCGAGGGAGGGACACACACACAGCGAGGGAGGGACACACACACACACCGCGAGGGAGGGACACACACACAGCGAGGGAGGGACACACACACGCAGCGAGGGAGGGACACACACACACACACCGCGAGGGAGGGACACACACACACACCGGGAGGGAGGGACACGCACACACAGCGAGGGAGGGACACACACACAGCGAGGGAGGGACACACACAGCGAGGGAGGGACACACACACACACACACAGCGAGGGAGGGACACGCACACACAGCGAGGGAGGGACACACACACAGCGAGGGTGGGACACACACACAGCGAGGGAGGGACACACACACACACACAGCGAGGGAGGGACACACACACACACACAGCGAGGGAGGGACACACACACAGAGCGAGGGAGGGACACACACACACAGCGAGGGAGGGACACACACACACACACACAGCGAGGGAGGGACACACACACACACAACGAGGGAGGGACACACACACACATCGAGGGAGGGACACGCGCACACACACACACACAGCGAGGGAGGGATACACACACACACACAACGAGGGAGGGACACACACACAGCGAGGGTGGGACACACACACAGCGAGGGAGGGACACACACACAGCGAGGTAGGGACACACACACACACACACACAACGAGGGAGGGACACACACACACAGCGAGGGAGGGACACACACACAGCGAGGGTGGGACACACACACAGCGAGGGAGGGACACACACACACAGCGAGGGAGGGACACACACACAGCGAGGGAGGGACACACACACACACACACACAGCGAGGGAGGGACACACACACACACACAGCGAGGGAGGGACACACACACACACACAGCGAGGGAGGGACACACACAGCGAGGGAGGGACACACACACACACAGCGAGGGAGGGACACACACACACACAGCGAGGGAGGGTCACACACACACACACAGCGAGGGAGGGACACACACACACACACAGCGAGGGAGGGACACACACACAGCGAGGGAGGGACACACACACACACAGCGAGGGAGGGACACACACACACACACAGCGAGGGAGGGACACACACACACAGCGAAGGAGGGACACACACACAGCGAGGGAGGGACACACACACACACACAGCGAGGGAGGGACACACACACACAGCGAAGGAGGGACACACACACACACACAGCGAGGGAGGGACACACACACAGCGAGGGAGGGACACACACACTCACAGCGAGGGAGGGACACACACACACACACACACAGAGCGAGGGAGGGACACACACACACAGCGAAGGAGGGACACACACACACAGCGAGGGAGGGACACACACACACACACAGCGAGGGAGGGACACACACACACACACAGCGAGGGAGGGACACACACACACACAACGAGGGAGGGACACACACACACATCGAGGGAGGGATACGCACACACACACACACAGCGAGGGAGGGATACACACACACACACAACGAGGGAGGGACACACACACACAGCGAGGGTGCGACACACACACAGCGAGGGAGGGACACACACACAGCGAGGGAGGGACACACACACACACACACACAGCGAGGGAGGGACACACACACACAGCGAGGGAGGGACACACACACAGCGAGGGTGGGACACACACACAGCGAGGGAGGGACACACACACAGCGAGGGAGGGACACACACACACACACAGCGAGGGAGGGACACACACACACACACAGCGAGGGAGGGACACACACACACACACACAGCGAGGGAGGGACACACACACAGCGAGGGAGGGACACACACACACACAGCGAGGGAGGGACACACACACACACACACACAGCGAGGGAAGGACACACACACACAGCGAGGGAGGGACACACACACAGCGAGGGAGGGACACACACACAGCGAGGGAGGGACACACACACACACACAGCGAGGGAGGGACACACACACACACAGCGAGGGAGGGACACACACACACACACACAGCGAGGGAGGGACACACACATACACAGCGAGGGAGGGACACACACACACACACACACACAGCGAGGGAAGGACACACACACACAGCGAGGGAGGGACACACACACAGCGAGGGAGGGACACACACACACACAGCGAGGGAGGGACACACACACACACACACGGCGAGGGAGGGACACACACAACGAGGGAGGGACACACACACACACACACAGCGAGGGAGGGACACACACACACACACACAGCGAGGGAGGGACACACACACACAACGAGGGAGGGACACACACACACAGCGAGGGAGGGACACACACACACAGCGAGGGAGGGACACACACAACGAGGGAGGGACACACACACACACACACAGCGAGGGAGGGACACACACACAGCGAGGGACGGACACACACACACACACACAGCGAGGGAGGGACACACACACACAGCGAGGGAGGGACACACACACGAGGGAGGGACACACACACACAGCGAGGGAGGGACACACACACACAGCGAGGGAGGGACACACACACTCACAGCGAGGGAGGAACACACACACACAGCGAGGGAGGGACACACACACTCACAGCGAGGGAGGGACACACACAGAGCGAGGGAGGGACACACACACACAGCGAGGGAGGGACACGCGCACACACCGCGAGGGAGGGACACGCACACACAGCGAGGGAGGGACACACACACTCACAGCGAGGGAGGGACACACACACAGCGAGGGAGGGACACACACACTCACAGCGAGGGGGGACACGCACACACCGCGAGGGAGGGACACACGCACACACAGCGTGGGATGGACACACGCACACACAGCGTGGGAGGGACACACACACACACCGCGAGGGAGGGACACACACAAACACAGCGAGGGAGGGACACACACACAGCGAGGGAGGGGCACACACACACACACGAGGGAGGGACACACACACAGACCGCGAGGGAGGGACACACACAAACACAGCGAGGGAGGGACACACACACAGCGAGGGAGGGACACACACACACAGCGAGGGAGGGACACGCACACTCACAGCGAGGGAGGGACACACACACACACCGCGAGGGAGGGACACACGCACACACAGCAAGGGAGGGACACGCACACTCACAGCGAGGGAGGGACACACGCACACACAGCAAGGGAGGGACACGCACACTCACAGCGAGGGAGGGACACACACACACACAGCGAGGGAGGGACACACACACACAGCGAGGGAGGGACATGCACACACAGCAAGGGAGGGGCACGCACACACACAGCGAGGGAGGGACACGCACATAAAGCGAGGGAGGGACACACACACACAGCGAGGGAGGGACACACACAACGAGGGAGGGACACACGCACACACAGCGAGGGAGGGACACGCACACACAGCGAGGGAGGGACACGCACACACACACACAGCGAGGGAGTGACACGCACACACAGCGAGGGAGGGATACACAAACACACACACAGCGAGGGAGGGACACACACAGCGAGGGAGGGACACACACACACAGTGAGGGAGGGACACACACACACACAGCGAGGGAGGGACACACACACACACCGCGAGGGAGGGACACACACATACACCGCGAGGGAGGGACACACACACACACCGCGAGGGAGGGACACACACACACAGCGAGGGAGGGACACACACACAGCGAGGGAGGGACACACACACAGCGAGGGAGGGACACACACACAGCGAGGGAGGGACACACACACTCACAGCGAGGGAGGGACACACACACTCACAGCGAGGGAGGGACACACACACACACAGCGAGGGAGGGACACACACACACAGCGAGGGAGGGACACACACACACAGCGAGGGAGGGACACACACACAGCGAGGGAGGGACACACACACAGCGAGGGAGGGACACACACACTCACAGCGTGGGAGGAACACACACACACAGCGAGGGAGGGACACACACACAGCGAGGGAGGGACACACACACTCACAGCGAGGGAGGGACACACACACTCACAGCGAGGGAGGGACACACACACACACAGCGAGGGAGGGACACACACACACACAGCGAGGGAGGGACACACACACAGTGAGGGAGGGACACACACACAGCGAGGGAGGGACACACACACAGCGAGTGAGGGACACACACACTCACAGCGTGGGAGGGACACACACACACAGCGATGGAGGGACACACACACAGCGAGGGAGGGACACATACACACAGCGAGGGAGGGACACACACAGCGAGGGAGGGACACACACACACACACAGCGAGGGAGGGACACGCACACACACAGCGAGGGAGGGACACACACACACAGCGAGGGAGGGACACACACACAGCGAGGGAGGGACACACACACAGCGAGGGAGGGACACACACACACACCGCGAGGGAGGGACACACACACACAGCGAGGGAGGGACACACACACACACCGCGAGGGAGGGACACACACACACAGCGAGGGAGGGACACACACACACACACCGCGAGGGAGGGACACACACACACACCGCGAGGGAGGGACACACACACACAGCGAGGGAGGGACACACACACAGCGAGGGAGGGACACACACACACACACCGCGAGGGAGGGACACACACACACACCGCGAGGGAGGGACACGCACACACAGCGAGGGAGGGACACACACACAGCGAGGGAGGGACACACACACACACACAGCGAGGGAGGGACACACACAGCGAGGGAGGGACACACACACACACACACAGCGAGGGAGGGACACGCACACACAGCGAGGGAGGGACACACACACAGCGAGGGTGGGACACACACACAGCGAGGGAGGGACACACACACACACACAGCGAGGGAGGGACACACACACACACACAGCGAGGGAGGGACACACACACAGCGAGGGAGGGACACACACACACACACACAGCGAGGGAGGGACACACACACACACACAGCGAGGGAGGGACACACACACACACACAGCGAGGGAGGGACACACACACAGCGAGGGAGGGACACACACACTCACAGCGAGGGAGGGACACACACACACACACACAGAGCGAGGGAGGGACACACACACACAGCGAAGGAGGGACACACACACACAGCGAGGGAGGGACACACACACACACACAGCGAGGGAGGGACACACACACACACAGCGAGGGAGGGACACACACACACACACACAGCGAGGGAGGGACACACACACACACACAGCGAGGGAGGGACACACACAAACGGCGAGGGAGGGACACACACACACAGCGAGGGAGGGACACACACACACAGCGAGGGAGGGACACACACACAGCGAGGGAGGGACACACACACACACACAGCGAGGGAGGGACACACACACACACACAGCGAGGGAGGGACACACACACACACAGCGAGGGAGGGACACACACACACACACACACACTGCGAGGGAAGGACACACACACACAGCGAGGGAGGGACACACACACAGCGAGGGAGGGACACACACACACACAGCGAGGGAGGGACACACACACACACACACGGCGAGGGAGGGACACACACAACGAGGGAGGGACACACACACACACACAGCGAGGGAGGGACACACACACACACACACACAGCGAGGGAGGGACACACACACACAACGAGGGAGGGACACACTCACACAGCGAGGGAGGGACACACACACACAGCGAGGGAGGGACACACACAACGAGGGAGGGACACACACACACACACAGCGAGGGAGGGACACACACACAGCGAGGGACGGACACACACACACACACACAGCGAGGGAGGGACACACACACACAGCGAGGGAGGGACACACACACGAGGGAGGGACACACACACACAGCGAGGGAGGGACACACACACACAGCGAGGGAGGGACACACACACTCACAGCGAGGGAGGAACACACACACACAGCGAGGGAGGGACACACACACTCACAGCGAGGGAGGGACACACACAGAGCGAGGGAGGGACACACACACACAGCGAGGGAGGGACACGCGCACACACAGCGAGGGAGGGACACGCACACACAGCGAGGGAGGGACACACACACTCACAGCGAGGGAGGGACACACACACAGCGAGGGAGGGACACACACACTCACAGCGAGGGGGGACACGCACACACCGCGAGGGAGGGACACACGCACACACAGCGTGGGAGGGACACACGCACACACAGCGTGGGAGGGACACACACACACACCGCGAGGGAGGGACACACACAAACACAGCGAGGGAGGGACACACACACAGCGAGGGAGGGACACACACACACACACGAGGGAGGGACACACACACAGACCGCGAGGGAGGGACACACACAAACACAGCGAGGGAGGGACACACACACAGCGAGGGAGGGACACACACACACAGCGAGGGAGGGACACGCACACTCACAGCGAGGGAGGGACACACACACACACCGCGAGGGAGGGACACACGCACACACAGCAAGGGAGGGACACGCACACTCACAGCGAGGGAGGGACACACACACACAGCGAGGGAGGGACACACGCACACACAGCGAGGGAGGGACACACGCACACACAGCGAGGGAGGGACACACACACACAGCGAGGGAGGGACACACACACAGCGAGGGAGGGACACACACACACACACAGCGAGGGAGGGACACACACACACACACAGCGAGGGAGGGACACACACACGCACACACAGCGAGGGAGGGACACACACACACACAGCGAGGGAGGGACACACACACACACACACACACACAGCGAGGGAAGGACACACACACACAGCGAGGGAGGGACACACACACAGCGAGGGAGGGACACACACACACACAGCGAGGGAGGGACACACACACACACACACGGCGAGGGAGGGACACACACAACGAGGGAGGGACACACACACACACACACAGCGAGGGAGGGACACACACACACACACACAGCGAGGGAGGGACACACACACACAACGAGGGAGGGACACACACACACAGCGTGGGAGGGACACACACACAGCGAGGGAGGGACACACACAACGAGGGAGGGACACACACACACACACACAGCGAGGGAGGGACACACACACAGCGAGGGACGGACACACACACACACACACAGCGAGGGAGGGACACACACACACAGCGAGGGAGGGACACACACACGAGGGAGGGACACACACACACAGCGAGGGAGGGACACACACACACAGCGAGGGAGGGACACACACACTCACAGCGAGGGAGGAACACACACACACAGCGAGGGAGGGACACACACACTCACAGCGAGGGAGGGACACACACAGAGCGAGGGAGGGACACACACATACAGCGAGGGAGGGACACGCGCACACACAGCGAGGGAGGGACACGCACACACAGCGAGGGAGGGACACACACACTCACAGCGAGGGAGGGACACACACACAGCGAGGGAGGGACACACACACTCACAGCGAGGGGGGACACGCACACACCGCGAGGGAGGGACACACGCACACACAGCGTGGGAGGGACACACGCACACACAGCGTGGGAGGGACACACACACACACCGCGAGGGAGGGACACACACAAACACAGCGAGGGAGGGACACACACACAGCGAGGGAGGGACACACACACACACACGAGGGAGGGACACACACACAGACCGCGAGGGAGGGACACACACAAACACAGCGAGGGAGGGACACACACACAGCGAGGGAGGGACACACACACACAGCGAGGGAGGGACACGCACACTCACAGCGAGGGAGGGACACACACACACACCGCGAGGGAGGGACACACGCACACACAGCAAGGGAGGGACACGCACACTCACAGCGAGGGAGGGACACACGCACACACAGCAAGGGAGGGACACGCACACTCACAGCGAGGGAGGGACACACACACACACAGCGAGGGAGGGACACACACACACAGCGAGGGAGGGACATGCACACACAGCAAGGGAGGGGCACGCACACACACAGCGAGGGAGGGACACGCACATACAGCGAGGGAGGGACACACACACACAGCGAGGGAGGGACACACACAACGAGGGAGGGACACACGCGCACACAGCGAGGGAGGGACACGCACACACAGCGAGGGAGGGACACGCACACACACACACAGCGAGGGAGTGACACGCACACACAGCGAGGGAGGGATACACAAACACACACACAGCGAGGGAGGGACACACACAGCGAGGGAGGGACACACACACACAGTGAGGGAGGGACACACACACACACAGCGAGGGAGGGACACACACACACACCGCGAGGGAGGGACACACACATACACCGCGAGGGAGGGACACACACACACACCGCGAGGGAGGGACACACACACACAGCGAGGGAGGGACACACACACAGCGAGGGAGGGACACACACACAGCGAGGGAGGGACACACACACAGCGAGGGAGGGACACACACACTCACAGCGAGGGAGGGACACACACACTCACAGCGAGGAAGGGACACACACACACACAGCGAGGGAGGGACACACACACACAGCGAGGGAGGGACACACACACAGAGCGAGGGAGGGACACACACACAGCGAGGGAGGGACACACACACAGCGAGGGAGGGACACACACACTCACAGCGTGGGAGGGACACACACACACACAGCGAGGGAGGGACACACACACAGCGAGGGAGGGACACACACACTCACAGCGAGGGAGGGACACACACACTCACAGCGAGGGAGGGACACTCACACACACAGCGAGGGAGGGACACACACACACACAGCGAGGGAGGGACACACACACAGTGAGGGAGGGACACACACACAGCGAGGGAGGGACACACACACAGCGAGGGAACGACACACACACTCACAGCGTGGGAGGGACACACACACACAGCGATGGAGGGACACACACACAGCGAGGGAGGGACACATACACACAGCGAGGGAGGGACACACACAGCGAGGGAGGGACACACACACACACACAGCGAGGGAGGGACACGCACACACACAGCGAGGGAGGGACACACACACACAGCGAGGGAGGGACACACACACAGCGAGGGAGGGACACACACACAGCGAGGGAGGGACACACACACACACCGCGAGGGAGGGACACACACACACAGCGAGGGAGGGACACACACACACACCGCGAGGGAGGGACACACACACACAGCGAGGGAGGGACACACACACACACACCGCGAGGGAGGGACACACACACACACCGCGAGGGAGGGACACACACACACAGCGAGGGAGGGACACACACACAGCGAGGGAGGGACACACACACACACACCGCGAGGGAGGGACACACACACACACCGCGAGGGAGGGACACGCACACACAGCGAGGGAGGGACACACACACAGCGAGGGAGGGACACACACACACACACAGCGAGGGAGGGACACACACAGCGAGGGAGGGACACACACAAACACACACAGTGAGGGAGGGACACGCACACACAGCGAGGGTGGGACACACACACAGCGAGGGAGGGACACACACACACACACAGCGAGGGAGGGACACACACACACACACACAGCGAGGGAGGGACACACACACAGCGAGGGAGGGACACACACACACACACACAGCGAGGGAGGGACACACACACACACACAGCGAGGGAGGGACACACACACACACACAGCGAGGGAGGGACACACACACAGCGAGGGAGGGACACACACACTCACAGCGAGGGAGGGACACACACACACACACACAGAGCGAGGGAGGGACACACACACACAGCGAAGGAGGGACACACACACACAGCGAGGGAGGGACACACACACACACACAGCGAGGGAGGGACACACACACACACAGCGAGGGAGGGACACACACACACACAGCGAGGGAGGGACACACACACACACACAGCGAGGGAGGGACACACACAAACGGCGAGGGAGGGACACACACACACAGCGAGGGAGGGACACACACACGCAGCGAGGGAGGGACACACACACACACACACAGCGAGGGAGGGACACACACACACACAACGAGGGAGGGACACACACACACATCGAGGGAGGGACACGCACACACACACACACACAGCGAGGGAGGGATACACACACACACACAACGAGGGAGGGACACACACACACAGCGAGGGTGGGACACACACACAGCGAGGGAGGGACACACACACAGCGAGGGAGGGACACACACACACACACACCGCGAGGGAGGGACACACACACACAGCGAGGGAGGGACACACACACAGCGAGGGTGGGACACACACACAGCGAGGGAGGGACACACACACACAGCGAGGGAGGGACACACACACAGCGAGGGAGGGACACACACACACACACACACAGCGAGGGAGGGACACACACACACACACAGCGAGGGAGGGACACACACACAGCCAGGGAGGGACACACACACACACAGCGAGGGAGGGACACACACACACACACACACAGCGAGGGAGGGACACACACACACACAGCGAGGGAGGGACACACACACACACACAGCGAGGGAGGGACACACACACAGCGAGGGAGGGACACACACACACACACACACAGCGAGGGAGGGACAAACACACAGCGAAGGAGGGACACACACACAGCGAGGGAGGGACACACACGCACACACACAGCGAGGGAGGGACACACACACACACAGCGAGGGAGGGACACACACACACACACAGCGAGGGAGGGACACACACACACAGCGAAGGAGGGACACACACACACACACAGCGAGGGAGGGACACACACACAGCGAGGGAGGGACACACACACACACACACACAGAGCGAGGGAGGGACACACACACACAGCGAGGGAGGGACACACACACACACACAGCGAGGGAGGGACACACACAAACACAGCGAGGGAGGGACACACACACACACACAGCGAGGGAGGGACACACACAAACGGCGAGGGAGGGACACACACACACACAGCGAGGGAGGGACACACACACACACACAGCGAGGGAGGGACACACACAAACGGCGAGGGAGGGACACACACACACAGCGAGGGAGGGACACACACACACAGCGAGGGAGGGACACACACACACACACACAGCGAGGGAGGGACACACACACACACACAGCGAGGGAGGGACACACACACACAGCGAAGGAGGGACACACACACACACACAGCGAGGGAGGGACACACACACAGCGAGGGAGGGACACACACACACACACACACAGAGCGAGGGAGGGACACACACACACAGCGAAGGAGGGACACACACACACAGCGAGGCAGGGACACACACACACACACAGCGAGGGAGGGACACACACACACACAGCGAGGGAGGGACACACACACACACACAGCGAGGGAGGGACACACACAAACGGCGAGGGAGGGACACACACACACAGCGAGGGAGGGACACACACACACAGCGAGGGAGGGACACACACACACACAGCGAGGGAGGGACACACACACACACACAGCGAGGGAGGGACACACACACACACAACGAGGGAGGGACACACACACACATCGAGGGAGGCACACGCAAACACACACACACAGCGAGGGAGGGATACACACACACACACAACGAGGGAGGGACACACACACACAGCGAGGGTGGGACACACACACAGCGAGGGAGGGACACACACACAGCGAGGGAGGGACACACACACACACACACACAGCGAGGGAGGGACACACACACACAGCGAGGGAGGGACACACACACAGTGAGGGTGGGACACACACACAGCGAGGGAGGGACACACACACACAGCGAGGGAGGGACACACACACAGCGAGGGAGGGACACACACACACACACAGCGAGGGAGGGACACACACACACACACAGCGAGGGAGGTACACACACACACACACAGAGCGAGGGAGGGACACACACACAGCGAGGGAGGGACACACACACACACAGCGAGGGAGGGACACACACACACACACACACAGCGAGGGAAGGACACACACACACAGCGAAGGAGGGACACACACACACAGCGAGGGAGGGACACACACACACACACAGCGAGGGAGGGACACACACACACACAGCGAGGGAGGGACACACACACACACACAGCGAGGGAGGGACACACACACACAGCGAAGGAGGGACACACACAAACAGCGAGGGAGGGACACACACACACACACAGCGAGGGAGGGACACACACACACACAGCGAGGGAGGGACACACACACACACACAGCGAGGGAGGGACACACACACACAGCGAAGGAGGGACACACACAAACAGCGAGGGAGGGACACACACACAGCGAGGGAGGGACACACACACACAGCGAGGGAGGGACACACACACACACACACAGCGAGGGAGGGACACACACACACAACGAGGGAGGGACACACACACACATCGAGGGAGGGACACGCACACACGGTGAGGGAGGGACACACACACACACACAGCGAGGGAGGGACACACACACACACAACGAGGGAGGGACACACACACACAGCGAAGGAGGGACACAAACACACATACACACACACACACACAGCGAGGGAGGGACATGCACACAGCGAGGGAGGGACACACACACACACAGCGAGGGAGGGACACATACACACACACACACACAGCGAGGGAGGGACACACACACACACAGCGAGGGAGGGACACACACACACACACACACACAGCGAGGGAGGGACACACACACACACACACACACAGCGAGGGAGGGACACACACACACACAGCGAGGGAGGGACACACACACACACACAACGAGGGAGGGACACACACACACAGCGAGGGAGGGACACACACACACACAGCGAGGGAGGGACACACACAAACGCAGCGAGGGAGGGACACACACATACAACGAGTGAGGGACACACACACACACACACACACAGCGAGGGAGGGACACACACAAACACAGCGAGGGAGGGACACACACACAGCGAGGGAGGGACACACACACACAGCGAGGGAGGGACACACACACACAGCGAGGGAGGGACACACACACACACACACACAGCGAGGGAGGGACACACACACACACACAGCGAGGGAGGGACACACACATACGGCGAGGGAGGGACACACACAACGAGGGAGGGACACACACACACACACAGCGAGGGAGGGACACACACACACAGCGAGGGAGGGACACACACTCACAGCGAGGGAGGGACACACACACACTCACACAGCGAGGGAGGGACACACACACACAGCGAGGGAGGGACACACACACACAGCGAGGGAGGGACACACACACACACACAGCGAGGGAGGGACACACACACACAGCGAGGGAGGGACACACACACACATCGAGAGAGGGACACACACACACAGCGAGGGAGGGACACACACACAGCGAGGGAGGGACACACACACACAACGAGGGAGGGACACACACACACACAGCGAGGGAGGGACACACACACACACACACGGCGAGGGAGGGACACACACAACGAGGGAGGGACACACACACACACACACAGCGAGGGAGGGACACACACACACACAGCGAGGGAGGGACACACACACACACAGCGAGGGAGGGACACACACACACGGCGAGGGAGAGACACACACAACGAGGGAGGGACACACACACACACACAGCGAGGGAGGGACACACACACACACAGCGAGGGAGGGACACACACACACACAGCGAGGGAGGGACACACACACAGCGAGGGAGGGACACACACACACACAGCGAGGGAGGGACACACACACACACACGGCGAGGGAGGGACACACACAACGAGGGAGGGACACACACACACACACAGCGAGGGAGGGACACACACACACACACACAGCGAGGGAGGGACACACACACACACACAGCGAAGGAGGGACACACACACACAACGAGGGAGGGACACACACACACAGCGAGGGAGGGACACACACACACACACAGCGAGGGAGGGACACACACAACGAGGGAGGGACACACACACACACACACAGCGAGGGAGGGACACACACACAGCGAGGGAGGGACACACACACACACACACACAGCGAGGGAGTGACACACACACACAGCGAGGGAGGGACACACACACGAGGGAGGGACACACACACACAGCGAGGGAGGGACACACACACTCACAGCGAGGGAGGGACACACACACACACAGCGAGGGAGGGACACACACACTCACAGCGAGGGAGGGACACACACACAGCGAGGGAGGGACACACACACACAGCGAGGGAGGGACACGCGCACACACAGCGAGGAAGGGACACACACACTCACAGCGAGGGAGGGACACACACACAGCGAGGGAGGGACACACACACACAGCGAGGGAGGGACACGCACACTCACAGCGAGGGGGGACACGCACACACCGCGAGGGAGGGACACACGCACACACAGCAAGGGAGGGACACACACACACACCGCGAGGGAGGGACACACACAAACACAGCGAGGGAGGGACACACACACAGCGAGGGAGGGACACACACACAGCGAGGGAGGGACACACACACACAGCGAGGGAGGGACACGCACACTCACAGCGAGGGAGGGACACGCTCACTCACAGCGAGGGAGGGACACACGCACACACAGCAAGGGAGGGACACGCACACTCACAGCGAGGGAGGGACACACACACACACAGCGAGGGAGGGACACACACACACAGCGAGGGAGGGACATGCACACACAGCAAGGGAGGGACACGCACACACACAGCGAGGGAGGGACACGCACATACAGCGAGGGAGGGACACACACACACAGCGAGGGAGGGACACACACAGCGAGGGAGGGACACACGCACACACAGCGAGGGAGGGACACGCACACACAGCGAGGGAGGGACACGCACACACACACACACAGCGAGGGAGTGACACGCACACACGGCAAGGGAGGGATACACAAACACACACACAGCGAGGGAGGGACACACACAGCGAGGGAGGGACACACACACACAGCGACGGAGGGACACACACACACACACAGCGAGGGAGGGACACGCACACACACAGCGAGGGAGTGACACGCACACACAGCGAGGGAGGGACACACACACACACACAGCGAGGGAGTGACACGCAAACTCACAGCGAGGGAGGGACACACACACACAGCGAGGGAGGGACACACACACACACACAGCGAGGGAGGAACACGCACACACAGCGAGGGAGGGACACACACTCACAGCGAGGGAGGGACACACACTCACAGCGAGGGAGGGACACACACACACACACACAGCGAGGGAGGGACACACACACACAGCGAGGGAGGGACACACATACACACAAAGCGAGGGAGGGACACACACTCACAGCGAGGGAGGGACACACACTCACAGCGAGGGAGGGACACACACACACAGCGAGGGAGGGACACACACACACACAGCGAGGGAGGGACACACACACACACACACACACAGCGAGGGAGGAACACGCACACACAGCGAGGGAGGGACACACACTCACAGCGAGGGAGGGACACACACACACACACACAACGAGGGAGGGACACACACACACACACACACACAACGAGGGAGGGACACACACACACACACAGCGAGGGAGGGACACACACACACACACAACGAGGGAGGGACACACACACACACACAACGAGGGAGGGACACACACACACACAGGGAGGGACACACACACACACACAGCGAGGGAGGGACACACACACGCAGCGAGGGAGGGACACACACACACAGCGAGGGAGGGACACACACACACACGCGAGGGAGGGACACACACACACAGCGAGGGAGGGACACTCACACAGCGAGGGAGGGACACTCACACAGCGAGGGAGGGACACACACACACACACACACACACAGCGAGGGAGGGACACACACACACAGAGGGAGGGACACACACATACAGCGAGGGAGGGACACGCACACGCACACACAGCGAGGGAGGGACAGACACACACACAGCGAGGTAGTGACACGCACACACAGCGAGGGAGGGACACACACACACAGCGAGGGAGGGACACACACACACAGCGAGGGAGGGACACACACAGCGAGGGAGGAACACACACACACACAGCGAGGGAGGGACACACGCACACACAGCGAGGGAGGGACACACACACACACACAGCGAGGGAGGGACACACACACAGCGAGGGAGGGACACACACACACAGAGCGAGGGAGGGACACACACACACAACGAGGGAGGGACACACACACACAGCGAGGGAGGGACACACACACACGGCGAGGGAGGGACACACACACACACACACGGCGAGGGAGGGACACACACACACACACACAGCGAGGGAGGGACACACACACACAGCGAGGGAGGGACACACACACACACACACAGCGAGTGAGGGACACACACACACACACAGCGAGGGAGGGACACACACACACAGCGAGGGAGGGACACACACACACACACACACAGCGAGGGAGGGACACACACACACACACAACGAGGGAGGGACACACACACACAGCGAGGGAGGGACACACACACACACAGCGAGGGAGGGACACACACACACACAGCGAGGGAGGGACACACACACACACACAACGAGGGAGGGACACACACACACAGCGAGGGAGGGAAACACACACACAGCGAGGGAGGGACACACACACAGCGAGGGAGGGACACACACACAAAACGAGGGAGGGACACACACACACACACAGCGAGGGAGGGACACACACACACACACACAGCGAGGGAGGGACACACACACACACAGCGAGGGAGGGACACACACACACGGCGAGGGAGAGACACACACAACGAGGGAGGGACACACACACACACACAGCGAGGGAGGGACACACACACACACACACAGCGAGGGAGGGACACACACACACACAGCGAGGGAGGGACACACACACAGCGAGGGAGGGACACACACACACACACAGCGAGGGAGGGACACACACACACACACACAGCGAGGGAGGGACACACACACACACACAGCGAAGGAGGGACACACACACACAACGAGGGAGGGACACACACACACAGCGAGGGAGGGACACACACACACACACAGCGAGGGAGGGACACACACAACGAGGGAGGGACACACACACACACACACACAGCGAGGGAGGGACACACACACAGCGAGGGAGGGACACACACACACACACACACAGCGAGGGAGGGACACACACACACAGCGAGGGAGGGACACACACACGAGGGAGGGACACACACACACAGCGAGGGAGGGACACACACACTCACAGCGAGGGAGGGACACACACACACACAGCGAGGGAGGGACACACACACTCACAGCGAGGGAGGGACACACACACAGCGAGGGAGGGACACACACACACAGCGAGGGAGGGACACGCGCACACACAGCGAGGGAGGGACACACACACTCACAGCGAGGGAGGGACACACACACAGCGAGGGAGGGACACACACTCACAGCGAGGGGGGACACGCACACACCGCGAGGGAGGGACACACGCACACACAGCAAGGGAGGGACACACACACACACCGCGAGGGAGGGACACACACAAACACAGCGAGGGAGGGACACACACACAGCGAGGGAGGGACACACACACAGCGAGGGAGGGACACACACACACAGCGAGGGAGGGACACGCACACTCACAGCGAGGGAGGGACACGCACACTCACAGCGAGGGAGGGACACACGCACACACAGCAAGGGAGGGACACGCACACTCACAGCGTGGGAGGGACACACACACACACAGCGAGGGAGGGACACACACACACAGCGAGGGAGGGACATGCACACACAGCAAGGGAGGGACACGCACACACACAGCGAGGGAGGGACACGCACACTCACAGCGAGGGAGGGACACACGCACACACAGCAAGGGAGGGACACGCACACTCACAGCGAGGGAGGGACACACACACACACAGCGAGGGAGGGACACACACACACAGCGAGGGAGGGACATGCACACACAGCAAGGGAGGGACACGCACACACACAGCGAGGGAGGGACACGCACATACAGCGAGGGAGGGACACACACACACAGCGAGGGAGGGACACACACAGCGAGGGAGGGACACACGCACACACAGCGAGGGAGGGACACGCACACACAGCGAGGGAGGGACACGCACACACACACACACAGCGAGGGAGTGACACGCACACACGGCAAGGGAGGGATACACAAAACACACACACAGCGAGGGAGGGACACACACAGCGAGGGAGGGACACACACACACAGCGACGGAGGGACACACACACACACACAGCGAGGGAGGGACACGCACACACACAGCGAGGGAGTGACACGCACACACAGCGAGGGAGGGACACACACACACACACAGCGAGGGAGTGACACGCAAACTCACAGCGAGGGAGGGACACACACACACAGCGAGGGAGGGACACACACACACACACAGCGAGGGAGGAACACGCACACACAGCGAGGGAGGGACACACACTCACAGCGAGGGAGGGACACACACTCACAGCGAGGGAGGGACACACACACACACACACACACAGCGAGGGAGGGACACACACACACAGCGAGGGAGGGACACACATACACACAAAGCGAGGGAGGGACACACACTCACAGCGAGGGAGGGACACACACTCACAGCGAGGGAGGGACACACACACACAGCGAGGGAGGGACACACACACACACAGCGAGGGAGGGACACACACACACACACACACACAGCGAGGGAGGAACACGCACACACAGCGAGGGAGGGACACACACTCACAGCGAGGGAGGGACACACACACACACACAACGAGGGAGGGACACACACACACACACACACACAACGAGGGAGGGACACACACACACACACAGCGAGGGAGGGACACACACACACACACAACGAGGGAGGGACACACACACACACACAACGAGGGAGGGACACACACACACACACAGGGAGGGACACACACACACACACAGCGAGGGAGGGACACACACACACAGCGAGGGAGGGACACACACACACAGCGAGGGAGGGACACACACACACACGCGAGGGAGGGACACACACACACAGCGAGGGAGGGACACTCACACAGCGAGGGAGGGACACACACACACACACACACACACAGCGAGGGAGGGACACACACACACAGAGGGAGGGACACACACATACAGCGAGGGAGGGACACGCACACGCACACACAGCGAGGGAGGGACACACACACACACAGCGAGGTAGTGACACGCACACACAGCGAGGGAGGGACACACACACACAGCGAGGGAGGGACACACACACACAGCGAGGGAGGGACACACACAGCGAGGGAGGAACACACACACACACAGCGAGGGAGGGACACACGCACACACAGCGAGGGAGGGACACACACACACACACAGCGAGGGAGGGACACACACACAGCGAGGGAGGGACACACACACACAGAGCGAGGGAGGGACACACACACACAACGAGGGAGGGACACACACACAGCGAGGGAGGGACACACACACACGGCGAGGGAGGGACACACACACACACACACACGGCGAGGGAGGGACACACACACACACACACAGCGAGGGAGGGACACACACACACAGCGAGGGAGGGACACACACACACACACACAGCGAGGGAGGGACACACACACACACACAGCGAGGGAGGGACACACACACACAGCGAGGGAGGGACACACACACACACACACACAGCGAGGGAGGGACACACACACACACACAACGAGGGAGGGACACACACACACAGCGAGGGAGGGACACACACACACACAGCGAGGGAGGGACACACACACACACAGCGAGGGAGGGACACACACACACACACAACGAGGGAGGGACACACACACACAGCGAGGGAGGGACACACACACACAGCGAGGGAGGGACACACACACAGCGAGGGAGGGACACACACACAAAACGAGGGAGGGACACACACACACACACAGCGAGGGAGGGACACACACACACACACACAGCGAGGGAGGGACACACACACACACAGCGAGGGAGGGACACACACACACGGCGAGGGAGAGACACACACAACGAGGGAGGGACACACACACACACACAGCGAGGGAGGGACACACACACACACACACAGCGAGGGAGGGACACACACACACACAGCGAGGGAGGGACACACACACAGCGAGGGAGGGACACACACACACACACAGCGAGGGAGGGACACACACACACACACACAGCGAGGGAGGGACACACACACACACACAGCGAAGGAGATACCCACACACACAACGAGGGAGGGACACACACACACAGCGAGGGAGGGACACACACACACACACAGCGAGGGAGGGACACACACAACGAGGGAGGGACACACACACACACACACACAGCGAGGGAGGGACACACACACAGCGAGGGAGGGACACACACACACACAGCGAGGGAGGGACACACACACACAGCGAGGGAGGGACACACACACGAGGGAGGGACACACACACACAGCGAGGGAGGGACACACACACTCACAGCGAGGGAGGGACACACACACACACAGCGAGGGAGGGACACACACACTCACAGCGAGGGAGGGACACACACACAGCGAGGGAGGGACACACACACAGCGAGGGAGGGACACGCGCACACACAGCGAGGGAGGGACACACACACTCACAGCGAGGGAGGGACACACACACAGCGAGGGAGGGACACACACTCACAGCGAGGGGGGACACGCACACACCGCGAGGGAGGGACACACGCACACACAGCAAGGGAGGGACACACACACAGCGAGGGAGGGACACACACACAGCGAGGGAGGGACACACACACACAGCGAGGGAGGGACACGCACACTCACAGCGAGGGAGGGACACGCACACTCACAGCGAGGGAGGGACACACGCACACACAGCAAGGGAGGGACACGCACACTCACAGCGAGGGAGGGACACACACACACACAGCGAGGGAGGGACACACACACACAGCGAGGGAGGGACATGCACACACAGCAAGGGAGGGACACGCACACACACAGCGAGGGAGGGACACGCACATACAGCGAGGGAGGGACACACACACACAGCGAGGGAGGGACACACACAGCGAGGGAGGGACACACGCACACACAGCGAGGGAGGGACACGCACACACAGCGAGGGAGGGACACGCACACACACACACACAGCGAGGGAGTGACACGCACACACGGCAAGGAAGGGATACACAAACACACACACAGCGAGGGAGGGACACACACAGCGAGGGAGGGACACACACACACAGCGACGGAGGGACACACACACACACACAGCGAGGGAGGGACACGCACACACACAGCGAGGGAGTGACACGCACACACAGCGAGGGAGGGACACACACACACACACAGCGAGGGAGTGACACGCAAACTCACAGCGAGTAAGGGACACACACACACATCGAGGGAGGGACACACACACACACACAGCGAGGGAGGAACACGCACACACAGCGAGGGAGGGACACACACTCACAGCGAGGGAGGGACACACACTCACAGCGAGGGAGGGACACACACACACACACACACAGCGAGGGAGGGACACACACACACAGCGAGGGAGGGACACACATACACACAAAGCGAGGAAGGGACACACACTCACAGCGAGGGAGGGACACACACTCACAGCGAGGGAGGGACACACACACACAGCGAGGGAGGGACACACACACACACAGCGAGGGAGGGACACACACACACACACACACACACAGCGAGGGAGGAACACGCACACACAGCGAGGGAGGGACACACACTCACAGCGAGGGAGGGACACACACACACACACAACGAGGGAGGGACACACACACACACACACACAACGAGGGAGGGACACACACACACACACAGCGAGGGAGGGACACACACACACACACAACGAGGGAGGGACACACACACACACACAACGAGGGAGGGACACACACACACACACACAACGAGGGAGGGACACACACACACACAGGGAGGGACACACACACACACACAGCGAGGGAGGGACACACACACACAGCGAGGGAGGGACACACACACACAGCGAGGGAGGGACACACACACACACCGCGAGGGAGGGACACACACACACAGCGAGGGAGGGACACTCACACAGCGAGGGAGGGACACTCACACAGCGAGGGAGGGACACACACACACACACACACACACACACACAGCGAGGGAGGGACACACACACACAGAGGGAGGGACACACACATACAGCGAGTGAGGGACACGCACACGCACACACAGCGAGGGAGGGACACACACACACACAGCGAGGTAGTGACACGCACACACAGCGAGGGAGGGACACACACACACAGCGAGGGAGGGACACACACACACAGCGAGGGAGGGACACACACAGCGAGGGAGGAACACACACACACACAGCGAGGGAGGGACACACACACACACACAGCGAGGGAGGGACACACACACACAGCGAGGGAAGGGACACACACACACACAGCGTGGGAGGGACACACACACACAACGAGGGAGGGACACACACACACAGCGAGGGAGGGACACACACACACGGCGAGGGAGGGACACACACACACACACACACGGCGAGGGAGGTACACACACACACACACACAGCGAGGGAGGGACACACACACACAGCGAGGGAGGGACACACACACACACACACAGCGAGGGAGGGACACACACACACACACAGCGAGGGAGGGACACACACACACAGCGAGGGAGGGACACACACACACACACACACAGCGAGGGAGGGACACACACACACACACAACGAGGGAGGGACACACACACACAGCGAGGGAGGGACACACACACACACAGCGAGGGAGGGACACACACACACACAGCGAGGGAGGGACACACACACACACAGCGAGGGAGGGACACACACACACACACAACGAGGGAGGGACACACACACACAGCGAGGGAGGGACACACACACACAGCGAGGGAGGGACACACACACAGCGAGGGAGGGACACACACACAAAACGAGGGAGGGACACACACACAGCGAGGGAGGGACACACACACACACACAGCGATGGAGGGACACACACACACACACACAGCGAGGGAGGGACACACACACACACACAGCGAGGGAGGGACACGCACACAGCGAGGGAGGGACACACACACACACAAAACGAGGGAGGGACACCCACACACACACAACGAGGGAGGGACACACACACGGCGAGGGAGGGACACATACACACAACGAGGGAGGGACACACACACACAACGAGGGAGGGACACACACACACACACGGCGAGGGAGGGACACACACACACACACAACGAGGGAGGGACACACACACACACACAGCGAGGGAGGGACACACACAGAGCGAGGGAGGGACACACACAAACACAACGAGGGAGGGACACAAACACAACGAGGGAGGGACACACACACACACACACAGCGAGGGAGGGACACACACACACACAGCGAGGGAGGGACACACACACACAGCGAGGGAGAGACACACACACACGGCGAGGGAGGGACACACACAACGAGGGAGGGACACACACACACACAGCGAGGGAGGGACACACACACACAACGAGGGAGGGACACACACACACACAGCGAGGGAGGGACACACACACAAACGAGGGAGGGACACACACACAGCGAGGGAGGGACACATACACACACACAGCGAGGGTGGGACACACACACGGCGAGGGAGTGACACACACACAGCGAGGGAGGGACACACACACACAGCGAGGGAGGGACACACACACACACACACAGCGAGGGAGGGACACACACACACAGCGAGGGAGGGACACACACACACACACAGCGAGGGAGGGACACACACACACACACAGCGAGGGAGGGACACACACTCACAGCGAGGGAGGGACACACACTCACAGCGAGGGAGGGACACACACACACAGCGAGGGAGGGACACACACACACACAGCGAGGGAGGGACACACACACACACACACACACAGCGAGGGAGGAACACGCACACTCACAGCGAGGGGGGACACGCACACACCGCGAGGGAGGGACACACGCACACACAGCAAGGGAGGGACACACACACACACCGCGAGGGAGGGACACACACAAACACAGCGAGGGAGGGACACACACACAGCGAGGGAGGGACACACACACACAGCGAGGGAGGGACACGCACACTCACAGCGAGGGAGGGACACGCACACTCACAGCGAGGGAGGGACACACGCACACACAGCAAGGGAGGGACACGCACACTCACAGCGAGGGAGGGACACACACACACAAAGCGAGGGAGGGACACACACACACACAGCGAGGGAGGGACATGCACACACAGCAAGGGAGGGACACGCACACACACAGCGAGGGAGGGACACGCACATACAGCGAGGGAGGGACACACACACACAGCGAGGGAGGGACACACACACAGCGAGGGAGGGACACACGCACACACAGCGAGGGAGGGACACGCACACACAGCGAGGGAGGGACACGCACACACACACACACAGCGAGGGAGTGACACGCACACACGGCGAGGGAGGGATACACAAACACACACACAGCGAGGGAGGGACACAGACAGCGAGGGAGGGACACACACACACAGCGAGGGAGGGACACGCACACACACAGCGAGGGAGTGACACGCACACACAGCGAGGGAGGGACACACACACACACACAGCGAGGGAGTGACACGCACACTCACAGCGAGGGAGGGACACACACACACAGCGAGGGAGGGACACACACACACACACACACACAGCGAGGGAGGAACACGCACACACAGCGAGGGAGGGACACACACTCACAGCGAGGGAGGGACACACACACACACACACACACACACAGCGAGGGAGGGACACACACACACAGCGAGGGAGGGACACACACACACACACACAGCGAGGGAGGAACACGCACACACAGCGAGGGAGGGACACACACTCACAGCGAGGGAGGGACACACACTCACAGCGAGGGAGGGACACACACACACAGCGAGGGAGGGACACACACACACACAGCGAGGGAGGGACACACACACACACACACACAGCGAGGGAGGAACACGCACACACAGCGAGGGAGGGACACACACTCACAGCGAGGGAGGGACACACACACACACACAACGAGGGAGGGACACACACACACACACACAACGAGGGAGGGACACACACACACACACAGCGAGGGAGGGACACACACACACACACAACGAGGGAGGGACACACACACACACACAACGAGGGAGGGACACACACACACACAACGAGGGAGGGACACACACACACACAGGGAGGGACACACACACACACACAGCGAGGGAGGGACACACACACACAGCGAGGGAGGGACACACACACACAGCGAGGGAGGGACACACACACACACCGCGAGGGAGGGACACACACACACAGCGAGGGAGGGACACTCACACAGCGAGGGAGGGACACTCACACAGCGAGGGAGGGACACACACACACACACACACACACACACACAGCGAGGGAGGGACACACACACACAGAGGGAGGGACACACACATACAGCGAGGGAGGGACACGCACACGCACACACAGCGAGGGAGGGACACACACACACACAGCGAGGTAGTGACACGCACACACAGCGAGGGAGGGACACACACACACAGCGAGGGAGGGACACACACACACAGCGAGGGAGGGACACACACACACAGCGAGGGAGGGACACACACAGCGAGGGAGGAACACACACACACACAGCGAGGGAGGGACACACACACACACAGCGAGGGAGGGACACACACACACACACAGCGAGGGAGGGACACACACACAGCGAGGGAGGGACACACACACACACAGCGAGGGAGGGACACACACACACACACAGCGAGGGAGGGACACACACACAGCGAGGGAGGGACACACACACACAACGAGGGAGGGACACACACACACAGCGAGGGAGGGACACACACACAGAGCGAGGGAGGGACACACACACACACAACGAGGGAGGGACACACACACAGCGAGGGAGGGACACACACACACACAACGAGGGAGGGACACACACACACAGCGAGGGAGGGACACACACACACAGCGAGGGAGGGACAAGCACACACAGCGAGGGAGGGACACACACAGACACAGCGAGGGAGGCACACACACACACAGCGAGGGAGGGACACACACACACAGCGAGGGAGGGACAAGCACACACAGCGAGGGAGGGACAAGCACACACAGCGAGGGAGGGACACACACACACACACACACACACAGCGATGGAGGGACACACACACACACAGCGAGGGAGGGACACACACACACAGCGAGGGAGGGACACGCACACACAGCGAGGGAGGGACACACACACACACCGCGAGGGAGGGACACACACACACAGCGAGGGAGGGACACATACACACAGCGAGGGAGGGACACACACACAGCGAAGGAGGGACACACACACCGCGAGGGAGGGACACACACACACAGCGAGGGAGGGACACACACACAAAACGAGGGAGGGACACACACACAGCGAGGGAGGGACACACACACACACACAGCGAGGGAGGGACACACACACGGCGAGGGAGGGACACACACACACACACACAGCGAGGGAGGGACACACACACACAGCGAGGGAGGGACACACACACACACACACAGCGAGGGAGGGACACACACACACAGCGAGGGAGGGACACACACACACACACAGCGAGGGATGGACACACACACACAGCGAGGGAGGGACACACACACACAGCGAGGGAGGGACACACACACACACACAGCGAGGGAGGGACACACACACACAGCGAGGGAGGGACACACACACACACACACACACAGCGAGGGAGGGACACACACACACACACAGCGAGGGAGGGACACACACACACACAGCGAGGGAGGGACACACACACACACAGCGAGGGAGGGACACACACACACACACAACGAGGGAGGGACACACACACAGCGAGGGAGGGACACACACACACAGCGAGGGAGGGACACACACACAGAAGGGAGGGACACACACACAAAACGAGGGAGGGACACACACACAGCGAGGGAGGGACACACACACACAGCGAGGGAGGGACACACACACACACACACAGCGAGGGAGGGACACACACGCAGCGAGGGAGGGACACACACACACACAAAACGAGGGAGGGACACACACACACACACACAACGAGGGAGGGACACACACACGGCGAGGGAGGGACACACACACGGCGAGGGAGGGACACACACACACACACAGCGAGGGACACACACACACACACAGCGAGGGAGGGACACACACATACACACAACGAGGGAGGGACACACACACACAGCGAGGGAGGGACACACACACACACAGCGAGGGAGGGACACACACACACAGCGAGGGAGGGACACACACACACACACACAGCGAGGGAGGGACACACACACACACACAACGAGGGAGGGACACACACACACAGCGAGGGAGGGACACACACACACAGCGAGGGAGGGACACACACACACAACGAGGGAGGGACACACACACACAACGAGGGAGGGACACACACACACACACGGCGATATAGGGACACACACACACACACAACGAGGGAGGGACACACACACACAGCGAGGGAGGGACACACACACAGCGAGGGAGGGACACACACAAACACAGCGAGGGTGGGACACAAACACAACGAGGGAGGGACACACACACACACACACAGCGAGGGAGGGACACACACACAGCGAGGGAGGGACACACACACACACACACAGCGAGGGAGAGACACACACACGGCGAGGGAGGGACACACACAACGAGGGAGGGACACACACACACACAGCGAGGGAGGGACACACACACACAACGAGGGAGGGACACACACACACACAGCGAGGGAGGGACACACACACAAAACGAGGGAGGGACACACACACAGCGAGGGAGGGACACATACACACACACAGCGAGGGTGGGACACACACACGGCGAGCGAGGGACACACACACACACACACAGCGAGGGAGGGACACACGCACACAGCGAGGGAGGGACACACACACACACACAGCGAGGGAGGGACACACACACACAGCGAGGGAGGGACACACACACACAGCGAGGGAGGGACACACACACACACAGCGAGGGAGGGACACACACACACACACAGCGAGGGAGGGACACACACACACAGCGAGGGAGGGACACACACACACACAGGGAGGGACACACACACACAGCGAGGGAGGGACACACACACACACACACAGCGAGGGAGGGACACACACACACACACAACGAGGGAGGGACACACACACACAGCGAGGGAGGGACACACACACACACAGCGAGGGAGGGACACACACACACACAGCGAGGGAGGGACACGCACACACACAGCGAGGGAGGGACACACACACACACACAACGAGGGAGGGACACACACACACAGCGAGGGAGGGACACACACACACAGCGAGGGAGGGACACACACACAGCGAGGGAGGGACACACACACAAAACGAGGGAGGGACACACACACAGCGAGGGAGGGACACACACACACACACAGCGAGGGAGGGACACACACACACACACAGCGAGGGAGGGACACACACACAGCGAGGGAGGGACACACACACACACAAAACGAGGGAGGGACACACACACACACACAACGAGGGAGGGACACACACACGGCGAGGGAGGGACACACACACGGCGAGGGAGGGACACACACACACACAGCGAGGGACACACACACACACACAGCGAGGGAGGGACACACACACAACGAGGGAGGGACACACACACACAGCGAGGGAGGGACACACACAGCGAGGGAGGGACACACACACACACAGCGAGGGAGGGACACACACACACAGCGAGGGAGGGACACACACACACACACACAACGAGGGAGGGACACACACACACAGCGAGGGAGGGACACACACACACAACGAGGGAGGGACACACACACACAACGAGGGAGGGACACCGACACACACACGGCGAGGGAGGGACACACACACACACACAACGAGGGAGGGACACACACACACACACAACGAGGCAGGGACACACACACACACACAGCGAGGGAGGGACACACACACAGCGAGGGAGGGACACACACAAACACAGCGAGGGAGGGACACAAACACAACGAGGGAGGGACACACACACACACACACACAGCGAGGGAGGGACACACACACACACAGCGAGGGAGGGACACACACACACACACACAGCGAGGGAGAGACACACACACACGGCGAGGGAGGGACACACACAACGAGGGAGGGACACACACACACACAGCGAGGGAGGGACACACACACACAACGAGGGAGGGACACACACACACACACAGCGAGGGAGGGACACACACATACAGCGAGGGAGGGACACACACACACACAGCGAGGGAGGGACACGCACACACACACAGCGAGGGAGGGACACGCACACACACACAGCGAGGGAGGGACACACACACAGCGAGGGAGGGACACACACACACACTGCGAGGGAGTGACACACACACACAGCGAGGGAGGGACACACACACACACATAGCGAGGGAGGGACACACACACACACAGCGAGGGAGGGACACACACACACAGCGAGGGAGGGACACACACACACAGCGAGGGAGGGACACACACACACACACAGCGAGGGAGGGACACACACACACAGACAGCGAGGGAGGGACACACACACAGCGAGGGAGGGACACACACACACACACAGCGAGGGAGGGACACAAACACACACACAGCGAGGGAGGGACACACACACACACACAGCGAGGGAGGGACACACACTCACACACACAGCGAGGGAGGGACACACACACACACACAGCGAGGGAGGGACACACACACACGGCGAGCGAGGGACACACACAACGAGGGAGGGACACACACACACACACAGCGAGGGAGTGACACACACACACACAGCGAGGGAGGGACACACACACACACACAGCGAGGGAGGGACACACACACACAACGAGGGAGGGACACACACACACAGCGAGGGAGGGACACACACACACACACAGCGAGGGAGGGACACACACACACACACAGCGAGGGAGGGACACACACACACAACGAGGGAGGGACACACACACACAGCGAGGGAGGGACACACACACACACACACACACACACACAGCGAGGGAGGGACACACACACAGCGAGGGAGGGACACACACACACACACAGCGAGGGAGGGACACACACACAGCGAGGGAGGGACACACACACACAACGAGGGAGGGACACACACAGCGAGGGAGGGACACACACACAGCGAGGGAGGGACACACACACACAGCGAGGGAGGGACACACACACACAGCGAGGGAGGGAAACACACACACACACAGCGAGGGAGGGACACACACACACACACACAGCGAGGGAGGGACACACACACACACAGCGAGGGAGGGACACACACAAACACACACACAGCGAGGGAGGGACACACACACACAGCGAGGGAGGGACACACACACAACGAGGGAGGGACACACACAGCGAGGGAGGGACACGCACACTCACAGCGAGGGGGGACACGCACACACAGCGAGGGAGGGACACACACACACACACACACACACAGCGAGGGAGGGACACACACACACACTCACAGCGAGGGAGGGACACACACACACACAGCGAGGGAGGGACACACACACAGCGAGGGAGGGACACACACACACACAGCGAGGGAGGGACACACACAGCGAGGGAGGGACACACACACACACAACGAGGGAGGGACACGCACACACAGAGGGAGGGACACACACACACAGCGAGGGAGCGACACACACACAGACACACAGCGAGGGAGTGACACGCACACACAGCGAGGTAGGGACACACACACACACAGCGAGGGAGGGACACACACACACACAACGAGGGAGGGACACGCACACACAGAGGGAGGGGGACACACACACAGCGAGGGAGGGACACACACACACAGCGAGGGAGGGACACACACACACACAGCGAGGGAGGGACACACACACACAGCGAGGGAGGGACACACACACACACAGCGAGGGAGGAACACGCACACACACACAGCGAGGGAGGGACACGCACACACACAGCGAGGGAGTGACACGCACACACAGCGAGGGAGGGACACACACTCACAGCGAGGGAGGGACACACACACACAGCGAGGGAGGGACACACACACAGCGAGGGAGGGACAGACACACACAGCGACGGAGGGACACACACACACAGCGAGGGAGGGACACACACTCACAGCGAGGGAGGGACACACACACACACAGCGAGTGAGGGACACACACACAGAGCGAGGGAGGGACACACACACACAGCGAGGGAGGGACACACACACACACACAGCGAGGGAGGAGGACACACACTCACAGCGAGGGAGGGACACACACTCACAGCGAGGGAGGGACACACACAGCGAGGGAGGGACACACACACACACAGCGAGGGAGGGACACACACACACACAGCGAGGGAGGGACACACACACACAGCGAGGGAGGGACACACACACACAGCGAGGGAGGGACAGACACACACAGCGAGGGAGGGACACACACACACACAGCGAGGGAGGAACACGCACACACAGCGAGGGAGGGACACACACTCACAGCGAGGGAGGGACACACACTCACAGCGAGGGAGGGACACACACACACACAGCGAGGGAGGGACACACATACACAGCGAGGGAGGGACACACACACACAGCGAGGGAGGGACACACACACACACACAGCGAGGGAGGAGGACACACACTCACAGCGAGGGAGGGACACACACACACACACAGCGAGGGAGGGACACACACACACACACAGAGGGAGGGACACGCACACACACAGGGAGGGACACGCACACACAGCGAGGGAGGGACACAAACACAACGAGGGAGGGACACACACACACACCCACACCGCGAGGGAGGGACACACACACACAGCGAGGGAGGGACACACACACACACACAGCGATGGAGGGACACACACACACACACAGAGGGAGGGACACGCACACACACACAGCGAGGGAGGGACACACACACACACAGCGAGGGAGTGACACGCACACACAGCGAGGGAGGGACACACACACAGCGAGGGAGGGACACACACAAACACAGCGAGGGAGGGACACAAACAGAACGAGGGAGGGACACACACACACACACACACAGCGAGGGAGGGACACACACAAACACAGCGAGGGAGGGACACACACACACACACGCAGCGAGGGAGGGACACACACACACACACACACAGCGAGGGAGGGACACACACACACACAGCGAGGGAGAGACACACACACACGGCGAGGGAGGGACACACACAACGAGGGAGGGACACACACACACACACACAGCGAGGGGGACACACACACACACAACGAGGGAGGGACACACACACACACAGCGAGGGAGGGACACACACACAGCGAGGGAGGGACACACACACACAGCGAGGGAGGGACACACACACACAGCGAGGGAGGGACACACACAGCGAGGGAGGGACACACACACACACAGCGAGGGAGGGACACACACACACACAGCGAGGGAGTGACACACACACACACACAGCGAGGGAGGGACACACACACACACACAGCGAGGGAGGGACACACACACACACACAGCGAGGGAGGGACACACACACACACACAGCGAGGGAGGGACACACACACAGCGAGGGAGGGACACACACACACAGCGAGGGAGGGACACACACACACAGCGAGGGAGTGACACACACACACAGCGAGGGAGGGACACACACACACACACAGCGAGGGAGGGACACACACACACACACAGCGAGGGAGGGTCACACACACACACACACAGCGAGGGAGGGACACACACACACGGCGAGGGAGGGACACACACAACGAGGGAGGGACACACACACACACACAGCGAGGGAGGGACACACACACACACAGCGAGGGAGGGACACACACACACACAGCGAGGGAGGGACACACACACACAGTGAGGGAGGGACACACACACACACACAGCGAGGGAGGGACACACACACACACACAGCGAGGGAGGGACACACACACACACACAGCGAGGGAGGGACACACACTCACAGCGAGGGGGGTACACGCACACACACACACAGCGAGGGAGGGACACACACACGCAGTGAGGGAGGGACACACACACACAACGAGGGAGGGATACACACACAGAGAGAGGGAGGGACACACACACACACACACACAGCGAGGGAGGGACACACACACACAGCGAGGGAGGGACACACACACACACAGCGAGGGAGGGACACACACACACACAGCGAGGGAGGGACACACACACAGCGAGGGAGGGACACACACACACACACACACAGCGAGGGAGGGACACGCACACAGCGAGGGAGGGACACACACACACACACACACACACAGCGAGGGAGGGACACGCACACACACAGCGAGGGAGGGACACACACACACACACAGCGAGGGAGGGACACACACACACAACGAGGGAGGGACACACACACACACAGCGAGGGAGGGACACACACACAGCGAGGGAGGGACACACACACACACACAGCGAGGGAGGGACACACACACACACACACAGCGAGGGAGGGACACACACACACACACACAGCGAGGGAGGGACACACACACACACAGCGAGGGAGGGACACACACACACACACACACACAGCGAGGGAGGGACACACACACACAGCGAGGGAGGGACACACACACACAGCGAGGGAGGGACACACACAGCGAGGGAGGGACACACACACACACAGCGAGGGAGGGACACACACACACACAACGAGGGAGGGACACGCACACACAGAGGGAGGGACACACACACAGCGAGGGAGGGACACACACACACACACAGCGAGGGAGGGACACGCACACAGCGAGGGAGGGACACACACACACACACACACACAGCGAGGGAGGGACACGCACACACACAGCGAGGGAGGGACACACACACACACACAGCGAGGGAGGGACACACACACACAACGAGGGAGGGACACACACACACACAGCGAGGGAGGGACACACACACAGCGAGGGAGGGACACACACACACACACAGCGAGGGAGGGACACACACACACACACAGCGAGGGAGGGACACACACACACACAGCGAGGGAGGGACACACACACACACACACACAGCGAGGGAGGGACACACACACACAGCGAGGGAGGGACACACACACACAGCGAGGGAGGGACACACACAGCGAGGGAGGGACACACACACACACAGCGAGGGAGGGACACACACACACACAACGAGGGAGGGACACGCACACACAGAGGGAGGGACACACACACACAGCGAGGGAGGGACACACACACACACACACAGCGAGGGAGTGACACGCACACACAGCGAGGGAGGGACACACACACACACAGCGAGGGAGGGACACACACACACACAACGAGGGAGGGACACGCACACACAGAGGGAGGGACACGCACACACAGCGAGGGAGGGACACACACACACAGCGACGGAGGGACACACACACACAGCGACGGAGGGACACACACACACACACAGCGAGGGAGGGACACGCACACACACACAGCGAGGGAGGGACACGCACACACACAGCGAGGGAGTGACACACACACACAGCGAGGGAGGGACACACACACACAGCGAGGGAGGGACACACACACACAGCGAGGGAGGGACACACACTCACAGCGAGGGAGGGACACACACACACAGCGAGGGAGGGACGCACACACACAGACAGCGAGGGAGGGACACACACACACACACAGCGAGGGAGGAGCACGCACACACACAGCGAGGGAGGGACACACACACACACAGCGAGGGAGGGACACACACACACAGCGAGGGAGGGACACACACACACAGCGAGGGAGGGACACACACACAGCGAGGGAGGAACACACACACACACACAGCGAGGGAGGGACACACACTCACAGCGAGGGAGGGACACACACACACACACGAGGGAGGGACACACACACACACACAACGAGGGAGGGACACACACACACACAGCGAGGGAGGGACACACACACACACACAGCGAGGGAGGGACACACACACACACAGCGAGGGAGTGACACGCACACACAGCGAGGGAGGGACACACACACAGCGAGGGAGGGACACACACACAGCGAGGGAGGGACACACACACACACACACACAGAGCGAGGGAGGGACACACACACACACACACAGAGGGAGGGACACATACATACAGCGAGGGAGGGACACGCACACACACACAGCGAGGGAGTGACACGCACACACAGCGAGGGAGAGACACACACACAGCGAGGGAGGGACACACACACACAGCGAGGGAGGGACACACACACAGCGAGGGAGGGACACACACACACAAAACGAGGGAGGGACACACACACACACAGCGAGGGAGGGACACACACAGAGCGAGGGAGGGACACACACACACACACACAGCGAGGGAGGGACACACACAGCGAGGGAGGGACACACACACAGCGAGGGAGGGACACACACACACAGCGAGGGAGGGACACACACAGCGAGGGAGGGACACACACACAGCGAGGGAGGGACACACACACAGCGAGGGAGGGACACACACACACAGCGAGGGAGGGACACACACAAACACAGCGAGGGAGGGACACACACACAACGAGGGAGGGACACACACACACACACACAGCGAGGGAGGGACACGCACACACACACAGCGAGGGAGGGACACGCACACACACAGCGAGGGAGTGACACACACACACAGCGAGGGAGGGACACACACACACAGCGAGGGAGGGACACACACACACAGCGAGGGAGGGACACACACTCACAGCGAGGGAGGGACACACACACACAGCGAGGGAGGGACACACACACACAGCGAGGGAGGGACGCACACACACAGACAGCGAGGGAGGGACACACACACACACACAGCGAGGGAGGAGCACGCACACACACAGCGAGGGAGGGACACACACACACACAGCGAGGGAGGGACACACACACACAGCGAGGGAGGGACACACACACACAGCGAGGGAGGGACACACACACAGCGAGGGAGGAACACACACACACACAGCGAGGGAGGGACACACACTCACAGCGAGGGAGGGACACACACACACACACGAGGGAGGGACACACACACACACACAACGAGGGAGGGACACACACACACACAGCGAGGGAGGGACACACACACACACACAGCGAGGGAGGGACACACACACACACAGCGAGGGAGTGACACGCACACACAGCGAGGGAGGGACACACACACAGCGAGGGAGGGACACACACACAGCGAGGGAGGGACACACACACACACACACACAGAGCGAGGGAGGGACACACACACACACACACACAGAGGGAGGGACACATACATACAGCGAGGGAGGGACACGCACACACACACAGCGAGGGAGTGACACGCACACACAGCGAGGGAGAGACACACACACAGCGAGGGAGGGACACACACACACAGCGAGGGAGGGACACACACACAGCGAGGGAGGGACACACACACACAAAACGAGGGAGGGACACACACACACACAGCGAGGGAGGGACACACGCAGAGCGAGGGAGGGACACACACACACACACACAGCGAGGGAGGGACACACACAGCGAGGGAGGGACACACACAGCGAGGGAGGGACACACACACACAGCGAGGGAGGGACACACACAGCGAGGGAGGGACACACACACAGCGAGGGAGGGACACACACACAGCGAGGGAGGGACACACACACACAGCGAGGGAGGGACACACACAAACACAGCGAGGGAGGGACACACACACAACGAGGGAGGGACACACACACACACACACAGCGAGGGAGGGACACACACAAACACAGCGAGGGAGGGACACAAACACAACGAGGGAGGGACACACACACACACACACAGCGAGGGAGGGCCACACACACACACACAGCGAGGGAGGGACACACACACACTGCGAGGGAGGGACACACACAGCGAGGGAGGGACACACACACACACACACAACGAGGGAGGGACACACACACAACGAGGGAGGGACACACACACACAACGAGGGAGGGACACACACACAGCGAGGGAGGGACACACACACACAGCGAGGGAGGGACACACACACACACAGCGAGGGAGGGACACACACACACAGCGAGGGAGGGACACACACACACACACGAGGGAGGGACACACACACACAGCGAGGGAGGGACACACACACACAGCGAGGGAGGGACACACACACACAAAACGTGGGAGGGATACACACACAACGAGGGAGGGACACACACACACAGCGAGGGAGGGACACACACAGACACACAACGAGGGAGGGACACACACACACGGCGAGGGAGGGACACACACACACACACACCCAGCGATGGAGGGACACACACACACACAACGAGGGAGGGACACACACACAGCGAGGGAGGGACACACACACACAGCGAGGGAGGGACACACACACACACAGCGAGGGAGGGACACACACACAGCGAGGGAGGGACACACACACACAGCGAGGGAGGGACACACACACACACACGAGGGAGGGACACACACACACAGCGAGGGAGGGACACACACACACAGCGAGGGAGGGACACACACACAGCGAGGGAGGCACACACACACAGCGAGGGAGGCACACACACACACACAACGGGGGAGGGACACACACACACACAGCGAGGGGGGGCACACACACAGCGAGGGAGGGACACACACACAGCGAGGGAGGGACAGACACACACAGCGAGGGAGGGACACACACACACACAAACACAGCGAGGGAGGGACACACACACACACACAGCGAGGGAGGGACACACACACACAGCGAGGGAGGGACACACACCAACACAGCGAGGGAGGGACACACAAACACAGCAAGGGAGGGACACCCACACTCATAGCGAGGGATGTACACACACACACACACACAGCGAGGGAGGGACACACACGCACACAGCGAGGGTGGGACACGCATACACACAGCGAGGGAGGGACACACACACAGCGAGGGAGGGACACGCACACACACAGCGAGGGAGGGACACACACACAGCGAGGGAGGGACACACACACACAGCGAGGGAGGGACACGCACACACACACAGCGAGGGAGGGACACACACACACACAGCGAGGGAGGGACACACACACACACAGCGAGGGAGGGACACACACACACAGCGAGGGAGGGACACACACACACAGCGAGGGAGGGACACACACACACAGCGAGGGAGGGACACACACACAGCGAGGGAGGGACACGCACACACACAGCGAGGGAGGGACACACACACTCAGCGAGGGAGGGACACACACACAGCGAGGGAGGGACACACACACAGCGAGGGAGGGACACGCACACACACAGGGAGGGACACGCACACACAGCGAGGGAGGGACACGCACACACAGCGAGGGAGGGACACGCACACACAGCGAGGGAGGGACACACACACACACACAGCGAGGGAGGGACACACACACACACAGCGAGGGAGTGACACGCACACACAGCGAGGGAGGGACACACACACAGCGAGGGAGGGACACACACACACAGCGAGGGAGGGACACACACACACACACAGAGGGAGGGACACATACATACAGCGAGGGAGGGACACGCACACACACACAGCGAGGGAGGGACACACACACACACAGCGAGGGAGTGACACGCACACACAACGAGGGAGGGACACACACACAGCGAGGGAGGGACACACACACAGCGAGGGAGGGACACACACACACACACACACAGAGCGAGGGAGGGACACACACACACACACACAGAGGGAGGGACACATACATACAGCGAGGGAGGGACACGCACACACGCACAGCGAGGGAGTGACACGCACACACAGCGAGGGAGAGACACACACACAGCGAGGGAGGGACACACACACACAGCGAGGGAGGGACACACACACAGCGAGGGAGGGACACACACACACAAAACGAGGGAGGGACACACACACACACAGCGAGGGAGGGACACACACAGAGCGAGGGAGGGACACACACACACACACACAGCGAGGGAGGGACACACACAGCGAGGGAGGGACACACACACAGCGAGGGAGGGACACACACACACACAGCGAGGGAGGGACACACACAGCGAGGGAGGGACACACACACAGCGAGGGAGGGACACACACACAGCGAGGGAGGGACACACACACACAGCGAGGGAGGGACACACACAAACACAGCGAGGGAGGGACACACACACAACGAGGGAGGGACACACACACACACACACAGCGAGGGAGGGACACACACAAACACAGCTAGGGAGGGACACAAACACAACGAGGGAGGGACACACACACAAACACACAGCGAGGGAGGGCCACACACACACACACAGCGAGGGAGGGACACACACACACTGCGAGGGAGGGACACACACAGCGAGGGAGGGACACACACACACACACACAACGAGGGAGGGACACACACACAACGAGGGAGGGACACACACACACAACGAGGGAGGGACACACACACAGCGAGGGAGGCACACACACACACACAGCGAGGGAGGGACACACACACACACAGCGAGGGAGGGACACACACACACAGCGAGGGAGGGACACACACACACACACGAGGGAGGGACACACACACACAGCGAGGGAGGGACACACACACACAGCGAGGGAGGGACACACACACACAAAACGTGGGAGGGATACACACACAACGAGGGAGGGACACACACACACAGCGAGGGAGGGACACACACACACACACAACGAGGGAGGGACACACACACACGGCGAGGGAGGGACACACACACACACACACCCAGCGATGGAGGGACACACACACACACAACGAGGGAGGGACACACACACAGCGAGGGAGGGACACACACACACAGCGAGGGAGGGACACACACACACACAGCGAGGGAGGGACACACACACAGCGAGGGAGGGACACACACACACAGCGAGGGAGGGACACACACACACACACGAGGGAGGGACACACACACACAGCGAGGGAGGGACACACACACACAGCGAGGGAGGGACACACACACAGCGAGGGAGGCACACACACACAGCGAGGGAGGCACACACACACACACACACAGCGAGGGAGGGACAGACACACACAGCGAGGGAGGGACACACACACACACAAACACAGCGAGGGAGGGACACACACACACACACAGCGAGGGAGGGACACACACACACAGCGAGGGAGGGACACACACCAACACAGCGAGGGAGGGACACACAAACACAGCAAGGGAGGGACACCCACACTCATAGCGAGGGATGTACACACACACACACACACACAGCGAGGGAGGGACACACACGCACACAGCGAGGGTGGGACACGCATACACACAGCGAGGGAGGGACACACACACAGCGAGGAAGGGACACGCACACACACAGCGAGGGAGGGACACACACACAGCGAGGGAGGGACACACACACACAGCGAGGGAGGGACACACACACACACAGCGAGGGAGGGACACACACACACAGCGAGGGAGGGACACACACACACAGCGAGGGAGGGACACACACACACAGCGAGGGAGGGACACACACACAGCGAGGGAGGGACACGCACACACACAGCGAGGGAGGGACACACACACTCAGCGAGGGAGGGACACACACACAGCGAGGGAGGGACACACACACAGCGAGGGAGGGACACGCACACACACAGGGAGGGACACGCACACACAGCGAGGGAGGGACACGCACACACAGCGAGGGAGGGACACGCACACACAGCGAGGGAGGGACACACACACACACACAGCGAGGGAGGGACACACACACACACAGCGAGGGAGTGACACGCACACACAGCGAGGGAGGGACACACACACAGCGAGGGAGGGACACACACACACAGCGAGGGAGGGACACACACACACACACAGAGGGAGGGACACATACATACAGCGAGGGAGGGACACGCACACACACACAGCGAGGGAGGGACACACACACACACAGCGAGGGAGTGACACGCACACACAGCGAGGGAGGGACACACACACAGCGAGGGAGGGACACACACACACACACAGCGAGGGAGGGACACACACACACAAACAGCGAGGGAGGGACACACACACACAGCGAGGGAGGGACACACACACACACACAGCGAGGGAGTGACACGCACACACAGCGAGGGAGGGACACACACACACACACACAGCGAGGGAGGGATACACACACACACACAGCGAGGGAGGGACACACACACACACACAGCGAGGGAGGGACACACACACAGCGATGGAGGGACACACACAGACAGCGAGGGAGGGACACACACACAACGAGGGAGGGAGACACACACACACAACGAGGGAGGGACACACACACACACAACGAGGGAGGGACACACACACGGCGAGGGAGCGACACACACACACAGCGAGGGAGGGACACACACACACAGCGAGGGAGGGACACACACACACAGCGAGGGAGGGACACACACACACAGCGAGGGAGGGACATGCACACACAGCGAGGGAGGGACACACACACACACAACGAGGGAGGAACACACACACACAGCGAGGGAGGGACACACACACACACACAGCGAGGGAGGGACACACACACACACAGCGAGGGAGGGAGGGACACACACACGGCGAGGGAGGGACACACACACACAGCGAGGGAGGGACACACACACACAAAACGAGGGAGGGACACACACACACACAAAACGAGGGAGGGACACACACAGAGCGAGGGAGGGACACACACACACACACAGCGAGGGAGGGACATACACAGCGAGGGAGGGACACACACACAGCGAGGGAGGGACACACACACACACACAAACACAGCGAGGGAGGGACACACACAAACACAGCGAGGGAGGGACACACACACAACGAGGGAGGGACACACACACACACACAGCGAGGGAGGGACACACACAAACACAGCGAGGGAGGGACACAAACACAACGAGGGAGGGACACACACACACACACACAGCGAGGGAGGGCCACACACACACAGAGAGGGAGGGACACACACACAGACACAGAGCGAGGGAGGGACACACACACACACACAGCGAGGGAGGGACACACACACACTGCGAGGGAGGGACACACACAGCGAGGGAGGGACACACACACACACACACAGCGAGGGAGGGACACACACACACAGCGAGGGAGGGACACACACACACACACAACGAGGGAGGGACACACACACAACGAGGGAGGGACACACACACAGCGAGGGAGGGACACACACACACACACACACACAACGAGGGAGGGACACAGACACACGGCGAGGGAGGGACACACACACACACACACACACCCAGCGATGGAGGGACACACACACACACAACGAGGGAGGGACACACACACAGCGAGGGAGGGACACACACACACAGCGAGGGAGGAACACACACACACACACAGCGAGGGAGGGACACACACACACACAGCGAGGGAGGGACACACACACAGCGAGGGAGGGACACACACACACAGCGAGGGAGGGACACACACACACACACACGAGGGAGGGACACACACACACAGCGAGGGAGGGACACACACACACAGCGAGGGAGGGACACACACACAGCGAGGGAGGGACACACACACACAAAACGTGGGAGGAATACACAAACACACAGCGAGGGAGGGACACACACACAGCGAGGGAGGCACACACACACAGCGAGGGAGGCACACACACTCACACAACGAGGGAGGGACACACACACACACAGCGAGGGGGGGACACACACACAGCGAGGGAGGGACAGACACACACAGCGAGGGAGGGACACACACACACACAAACACAGCGATGGAGGGACACACACAAACACAGTGAGGGAGGGACACACACACACAGCGAGGGAGGGACACACACCAACACAGCGAGGGAGGGACACACATACACACAGCGAGGGAGGGACACACACACACAGCGAGGGAGGGACACACAAACACAGCAAGGGAGGGACACCCACACTCGTAGCGAGGGATGTACACACACACACACACAGCGAGGGAGGCACACACACACACAACGAGGGAGGGACACACACACACACAGCGAGGGGGGGACACACACACAGCGAGGGAGGGACAGACACACACAGCGAGGGACGGACACACACACACAGCGAGGGAGGGACACACACACACACAGCGAGGGAGGGACACACACACACAGCGAGGGAAGGGCACACACACAGTGAGGGAGGGACACACACACACACAGCGAGGGAGGGACACACACACACAGCGAGGGAGGGGCACACACACAGCGAGGGAGGGGCACACACACAGCGAGGGAGGGACACACACACAGCGAGGGAGGGACACACACACACAGCGAGGGAGGGACACGCACACAGTGAGGGAGGGACACGCACACACAGCGAGGGAGGGACACACACACACAGCGAGGGAGGGACACGCACACAGTGAGGGAGGGACACGCACACACAGCGAGGGAGGGACACGCACACACAGCGAGGGAGGGACACGCACACACAGCGAGGGAGGGACACGCACACACACACAGCGAGGGAGGGACACGCACACACACACAGCGAGGGAGGGACACACACACACAGTGAGGGAGGGACACGCACACACAGCGAGGGAGGGACACACACACACACACAGCGAGGGAGGGACACACACACACAGTGAGGGAGGGACACACACACACAGTGAGGGAGGGACACACACACACAGCGAGGGAGGGACACGCACACACAGCGAGGGAGGGACACGCACACACACAGCGAGGGAGGGACACACACACAGCGAGGGAGGGACACACACACACACAGCGAGGGAGGGACACACACACAGCGAGGGAGGGACACACACACAGTGAGGGAGGGACACACACAGTGAGGGAGGGACACACGCACAGTGAGGGAGGGACACACACACACAGCGAGGGAGGGACACGCACACACACACAGCGAGGGAGGGACACACACACACAGCGAGGGAGGGACACGCACACACACACATCGAGGGAGGGACATGCACACACACACAGCGAGGGAGGGACACACACACACAGCGAGGGAGGGACACACACACAGCGAGGGAGGGACACACACACACAGCGAGGGAGGGACACACACACAGTGAGGGAGGGACACACACACACAGCGAGGGAGGGACACGCACACACAGCGAGGGAGGGACACGCACACACACAGCGAGGGAGGGACACGCACACACAGCGAGGGAGGGACACACACACAGCGAGGGAGGGACACACACACACACAGCGAGGGAGGGACACACACACAGTGAGGGAGGGACACACACACAGTGAGGGAGGGACACACACGCACACAGCGAGGGTGGGACACGCACACACACAGCGAGGGAGGGACACACACACAGCGAGGGAGGGACACGCACACACACAGCGAGGGAGGGACACACACACACACAGCGAGCGAGGGACACACACACAGTGAGGGAGGGACACACACACACAGCGAGGGAGGGACACGCACACACAGCGAGGGAGGGACACGCACACACACAGCGAGGGAGGGACACGCACACACAGCGAGGGAGGGACACGCACACACACAGCGAGGGAGGGACACACACACAGCGAGGGAGGGACACACACACAGCGAGGGAGGGACACACACACACACACCGAGGGTTGGGACACACACACAGCGAGGGAGGGACACACACACACAGCGAGGGAAGGACACACACACAGCGAGGGAGGGACACGCACACACACACAGCGAGGGAGGGACACACACACACACAGCGAGGGAGGGACACACACACACAGCGAGGGAGGGACACACACACACAGCGAGGGAGGGACACACACACAGCGAGGGAGGGACACGCACACACACAGCGAGGGAGGGACACACACACTCAGCGAGGGAGGGACACACACACAGCGAGGGAGGGACACGCACACAGCGAGGGAGGGACACGCACACACACACAGCGAGGGAGGGACACACACACACACAGCGAGTGAGGGACACACACACTCAGCGAGGGAGGGACACACACACAGCGAGGGAGGGACACGCACACACACACAGCGAGGGAGGGACACACACACACACAGCGAGGGAGGGACACACACACACACAGTGAGGGAGCGACACACACAAACACACACAGCGAGGGAGGGACACACACACACACAGCGAAGCAGAGGCAACATACACACACACAGAGCGAGGGAGGGACACACACAGACACAGCGAGGGAAGGACATGCACACACACAGCGTGGGAGGGACATGCACACACAGTGAGGGAGCGACACACACAAACACACACAGCGAGGGAGGGACACACACACACACACACACACACACACACGGCGAGAGGGGACACGCACAGACACGGCAAGGATGGGACACACACAGACTCACAGCAAGGGGGTCATGCACTCACACAGCGAGGGGAGATGAGCTCACACCGTGATGGGGATATACACAAAGACAAGGGAGGGACACACACACACACACACACACACAAGGCGAGGGAGGGACACGCACACATACACACAGTTAAGGGGATACACGCAGACACGCAGCGAGGAAGGGACACACATACTCACACACACACAGCGAGGGAAGAACACTCACATACACTACAACAGGGACACACATACTCACAGCAAGAGGGGGGCACGCACACACAGCCAGGAAGGGACATGCACACACAGTGAGGGAGAGACAAACACAAACACACACAGACACACAGAGCGAGGGGAAGACACGCGCACACACAGCGAATGGGGGACACGCGCGCGCACACAGCGAGTGGGGGACACGCGCGCGCGCATAGCGAGTGAGGGACATGCCCACGCACAGCGAGTGGGGACACACGCGCGCGCACAGCGAGTGGGGGACACGCAGGCGCGCACAGCGAGCGGAGGACACGCGCGCGCACACCGAGTGGGGGACACGCACGCGCACAGCGAGGGAGGGACACACACACACAACGAGGGAGGGACACACACACACACACAGCGAGGGAGGGACACACACACACAGCGAGGGAGGGACACACACACACAGCGAGGGAGGGACACACACACACAGCGAGGGAGGGACACACACACAGCGAGGGAGGGACACACACACACACAGCGAGGGAGGGACACACACACACACAGCGAGGGAGGGACACACACACACACAGCGAGGGAGGAACACACACACACAGCGAGGGAGGGACACACACACACACAGCGAGGGAGGGACACACACACACACACAGCGAGGGAGGGACACACACATACGGCGAGGGAGGGACACACACACACACAGCGAGGGAGGGACACACACACACGGCGAGGGAGGGACACACACACACACAGCGAGGGAGGGACACACACACACAGCGAGGGAGGGACACACACACACACACACAGCGAGGGAGGGACACACACACACACACACAGCGAGGGAGGGACACACACACACAGCGAGGGAGGGACACACACACACACACAACGAGGGAGGGACACACATACACACACAGCGAGGGAGGGACACGCACACACACACACAGCGAGGGAGGGACACGCACACACACAGCGAGGGTGGGACACACACACAGCGAGGGAGGGACACACACACAGCGAGGGAGGGACACACATACAGTGAGGGAGGGACACACACACACAGCGAGGGAGGAACACACACACACAGCGAGGGAGGGACACACACACACAAAACGAGGGAGGGACACACACACACACAGCGAGGGAGGGACACACACAGAGCGAGGGAGGGACACACACACACACACAGCGAGGGAGGGACACACACAGCGAGGGAGGGACACACACACACACACACAGCGAGGGAGGGACACACACACACACAAACACAGCGAGGGAGGGACACACACAAACACAGCGAGGGAGGGACACACACACACACACACACACAGCGAGGGAGGGACACACACAAACACAGCGATGGAGGGACACACACACAACGAGGGAGGGACAGACACACACACAGCGAGTGATGGACACACAAACACAGCAAGGGAGGGACACACACAAACACAGCGAGGGAGGGACACAAACACAACGAGGGAGGGACACGCACACACACACACAGCGAGGGAGGGCCACACACACACAGCGAGGGAGGGACACACACACAGACACAGAGCGAGGGAGGGACACACACACACACACAGCGAGGGAGGGACACACACACACGACGAGGGAGGGACACACACAGCGAGGGAGGGACACACACACACACACACAGCGAGGGAGGGACACACACACACACACACACAGCGAGGGAGGGACACACACACACACACAACGAGGGAGGGACACACACACAACGAGGGAGGGACACACACACACAGCGAGGGAGGGACACACACACACACAGCGAGGGAGGGACACACACACACACAGCGAGGGAGGGACACACACACACAGTGAGGGAGGGACACACACACACACAGCGAGGGAGGGACACACACACACGGCGAGGGAGGGACACACACACACAGCGAGGGAGGGACAAACACACACAGTGAGGGAGGGACACACACACAGTGAGGGAGGGACACACACGCACACAGCGAGGGAGGGACACACACGCACACAGCGAGGGAGGGACACACACACACAGCGAGGGAGGGACACACACACACAGCGAGGGAGGGACACACACACCGTGAGGGAGGGACACACACGCACACAGCGAGGGAGGTACACACACACACACAGCGAGGGAGGGACACACATACACAGCGAGGGAGGGACACACACACAGTGAGGGAGGGACACACACACAGTGAGGGAGGGACACACACGCACACAGCGAGGGAGGGACACACACACAGCGAGGGAGGGACACGCACACACAGCGAGGGAGGGACACGCACACACAGCGAGGGAGGGACACGCACACACAGCGAGGGAGGGACACGCACTCACAGCGAGGCAGGGACACACACACACAGCGAGGGAGGGATACACACACACAGCGAGGGAGGGACACACACACAGCGAGGGAGGGACACACACACACACAAACACAGCGAGGGAGGGACACACACAAACACAGTGAGGGAGGGACACACACCAACACAGCGAGGGAGGGACACACATACACACAGCGAGGGAGTGACACACACACACAGCGAGGGAGGGACACACACCAACACAGCGAGGGAGGGACACACATACACACAGCGAGGGAGGGACACACACACACAGCGAGGGAGGGACTCACAAACACAGCAAGGGAGGGACACACACACAGCGAGGGAGGGACACACACACACACAGCGAGGGAGGGACACACACACACAGCGAGGGAGGGACACACAAACACAGCGAGGGATGTACACACACACACACACACAGCGAGGGAGGCACACACACACACAACGAGGGAGGGACACACACACACACAGCGAGGGGGGGACACACACACAGCGAGGGACGGACACACACACACACACAGCGAGGGAGGGACACACACAGCGAGGGAGGGGCACACACACAGCGAGGGAGGGGCACACACACAGTGAGGGAGGGACACACACACAGCGAGGGAGGGACACACACACAGCGAGGGAGTGGCACACACACAGCGAGGGAGGGACACACACACACAGCGAGGGAGGGACACACACACACAGCGAGGGAGGGACACGCACACAGTGAGGGAGGGACACGCACACACAGCGAGGGAGGGACACACACACACAGCGAGGGAGGGACACGTACACAGTGAGGGAGGGACACGCACACACAGCGAGGGAGGGACACACACACAGCGAGGGAAGGACACACACACACAGCGAGGGAGGGACACACACACACAGCGAGGGAGGGACACACACACAGCGAGGGAGGGACACACACACAGTGAGGGAGGGACACACACACAGTGAGGGAGGGACACACGCACAGTGAGGGAGGGACACACACACACAGCAAGGGAGGGACACGCACACACACACAGCGAGGGAGGGACACACACACAGCGAGGGAGGGACACGCACACACACACAGCGAGGGAGGGACACGCACACACACACAGCGAGGGAGGGACACACACACACAGCGAGGGAGGGACACACACACAGCGAGGGAGGGACACACACACACACAGCGAGGGAGGGACACACACACACACAGCGAGGGAGGGACACACACACTCACAGCGAGGGAGGGACACACACACTCACAGCGAGGGAGGGACACACACACACAGCGAGGGAGAGACACGCACACACACAGCGAGGGAGGGACACACACACAGCGAGGGAGGGACACACACACACACAGCGAGGGAAGGACATGCACACACACAGCGTGGGAGGGACATGCACACACAGTGAGGGAGCGACACACACAAACACACACAGCGAGGGAGGGACACACACACACACACACACACACACACACGGCGAGAGGGGACACGCACAGCCACGGCAAGGATGGGACACACACAGACTCACAGCAAGGGGGTCATGCACTCACACAGCGAGGGGAGATGAGCTCACACCGTGATGGGGATATACACAAAGAGCAAGGGAGGGACACACACACACACACACACAAGGCGAGGGAGGGACACGCACACATACACACAGTTAAGGGGATACACGCAGACACGCAGCGAGGAAGGGACACACATACTCACACACACACAGCGAGGGAAGGACACTCACATACACTACAACAGGGACACACATACTCACAGCAAGAGGGGGGCACGCACACACAGCCAGGAAGGGACATGCACACACAGTGAGGGAGAGACAAACACAAACACACACACACACACAGAGCGAGGGGGAGACACGCGCACACACAGCGAATGGGGGACACGCGCGCGCGCACAGCGAGTGAGGGACATGCCCACGCACAGCGAGTGGGGGACACGCAGGCGCGCACAGCGAGTGGGGGACACGCGCGCGCACACCGAGTGGGGGACACGCACGCGCACAGCGAGTGGGGGACACACACACACAGCGAGGGAGGGACACACACACACAGCGAGGGAGGGACACACACACACAGCGAGGGAGGGACACACACACAGCGAGGGAGGGACACACACACACACAGCGAGGGAGGGACACACACACACACAGCGAGGGAGGGACACACACACACACACAGCGAGGGAGGGACACACACACACAGTGAGGGAGGGACACACACACACACAGCGAGGGAGGGACACACACACACGGCGAGGGAGGGACACACACACACAGCGAGGGAGGGACACACACGCACACAGCGAGGGAGGGACACACACACGCACAGCGAGGGAGGGACACACACACACGGCGAGGGAGGGACACACACACACACACAGCGAGGGAGGGACACACACACAGTGAGGGAGGGACACACACGCACACAGCGAGGGAGGGACACACACACACACAGCGAGGGAGGGACACACACACACAGCGAGGGAGGGACACACACACAGTGAGGGAGGGACACACACGCACACAGCGAGGGAGGGACACACACACACAGCGAGGGAGGGACACACACACAGTGAGGGAGTGACACACACGCACACACAGCGAGGGAGGGACACGCACACACAGCGAGGGAGGGACACGCACACACAGCGAGGGAGGGACACGCACACACAGCGAGGGAGGGACACGCACACACAGCGAGGGAGGGACACGCACTCACAGCGAGGGAGGGACACACACACAGTGAGGGAGGGACACGCACACACACACAGCGAGGGAGGGACACGCACACACACACAGCGAGGGAGGGACACACACACACAGCGAGGGAGGGACACACACACAGCGAGGGAGGGACACACACACACACAGCGAGGGAGGGACACACACACACACAGCGAGGGAGGGACACACAAACTCACAGCGAGGGAGGGACACACACACTCACAGCGAGGGAGGGACACACACACACAGCGAGGGAGGGACACGCACACACACAGCGAGGGAGGGACACACACACAGCGAGGGAGGGACACACACACACACAGCGAGGGAAGGACATGCACACACACAGCGTGGGAGGGACATGCACACACAGTGAGGGAGCGACACACACAAACACACACAGCGAGGGAGGGACACACACACACACACACACACACACACACGGCGAGAGGGGACACGCACAGCCACGGCAAGGATGGGACACACACAGACTCACAGCAAGGGGGTCATGCACTCACACAGCGAGGGGAGATGAGCTCACACCGTGATGGGGATATACACAAAGAGCAAGGGAGGGACACACACACACACACACACACAAGGCGAGGGAGGGACACGCACACATACACACAGTTAAGGGGATACACGCAGACACGCAGCGAGGAAGGGACACACATACTCACACACACACAGCGAGGGAAGGACACTCACATAGACTACAACAGGGACACACATACTCACAGCAAGAGGGGGGCACGCACACACAGCCAGGAAGGGACATGCACACACAGTGAGGGAGAGACAAACACAAACACACACACACACACAGAGCGAGGGGGAGACACGCGCACACACAGCGAATGGGGGACACGCGCGCGCGCACAGCGAGTGAGGGACATGCCCACGCACAGCGAGTGGGGGACACGCAGGCGCGCACAGCGAGTGGGGGACACGCGCGCGCACACCGAGTGGGGGACACGCACGCGCACAGCGAGTGGGGGACACACACACACAGCGAGGGAGGGACACACACACACAGCGAGGGAGGGACACACACACACAGCGAGGGAGGGACAAACACACAGCGAGGGAGGGACACACACACACACAGCGAGGGAGGGACACACACACACACAGCAAGGGAGGGACACACACACACACACAGCGAGGGAGGGACACACACACACAGTGAGGGAGGGACACACACACACACAGCGAGGGAGGGACACACACACACGGCGAGGGAGGGACACACACACACAGCGAGGGAGGGACACGCACACAGTGAGGGAGGGACACACACGCACACAGCGAGGGAGGGACACACACACGCACAGCGAGGGAGGGACACACACACACGGCGAGGGAGGGACACACACACACAGCGAGGGAGGGACACACACACACAGCGAGGGAGGGACACGCACACAGTGAGGGAGGGACACACGCACACAGCGAGGGAGGGACACACACACACAGCGAGGGAGGGACACACACACACACACAGCGAGGGAGGGACACACACACACAGCGAGGGAGGGACACACACGCACACAGCGAGGGAGGGACACACACACACACAGCGAGGCAGGGACACACACACACAGCGAGGGAGGGACACACACACAGTGAGGGAGGGACACACACGCACACAGCGAGGGAGGGACACACACACACAGCGAGGGAGGGACACACACACAGTGAGGGAGTGACACACACGCACACACAGCGAGGGAGGGACACGCACACACAGCGAGGGAGGGACACGCACACACAGCGAGGGAGGGACACGCACACACAGCGAGGGAGGGACACGCACTCACAGCGAGGGAGGGACACACACACAGTGAGGGAGGGACACACACAGCGAGGGAGGGACACACACACAGTGAGGGAGGGACACACACGCACACAGCGAGGGTGGGACACGCACACACAGCGAGGGAGGGACACGCACACACAGCGAGGGAGGGACACGCACACACAGCGAGGGAGGGACACACACACACGGCGAGGGAGGGACACACACACACAGCGAGGGAGGGACACGCACACAGCGAGGGAGGGACACACACACACAGCGAGGGAGGGACACGCACACAGTGAGGGAGGGACACACACGCACACAGCGAGGGAGGGACACACACACACAGCGAGGGAGGGACACACACACACACACAGCGAGGGAGGGACACACACACACAGCGAGGGAGGGACACACACGCACACAGCGAGGGAGGGACACACACACACACAGCGAGGGAGGGACACACACACACAGCGAGGGAGGGACACACACACAGTGAGGGAGGGACACACACGCACACAGCGAGGGAGGGACACACACACACAGCGAGGGAGGGACACACACACAGTGAGGGAGTGACACACACGCACACACAGCGAGGGAGGGACACGCACACACAGCGAGGGAGGGACACGCACACACAGCGAGGGAGGGACACGCACACACAGCGAGGGAGGGACACGCACTCACAGCGAGGGAGGGACACACACACAGTGAGGGAGGGACACACACACAGCGAGGGAGGGACACACACACAGTGAGGGAGGGACACACACACAGTGAGGGAGGGACACACACACAGCGAGGGAGGGACACACACACAGTGAGGGAGGGACACACACGCACACAGCGAGGGTGGGACACGCACACACAGCGAGGGAGGGACACGCACACACAGCGAGGGAGGGACACGCACACACAGCGAGGGAGGGACACACACACACAGCGAGGGAGGGACACACACACACAGAGAGGGAGGGACACACACACACAGAGAGGGAGGGACACACACACACAGCGAGGGAGGGACACACACACACAGCGAGGGAGGGACACACACACAGCGAGGGTGGGACACACACACACAGCGAGGGAGGGACATGCACACAGCGAGGGAGGGACACGCACACAGTGAGGGAGGGACACACACACACAGCGAGGGAGGGACACACACACAGTGAGGGAGGGACACACACACACAGCGAGGGAGGGACACACACACAGCGAGGGAGGGACACACACACAGCGAGGGAGGGAAACACACACACAGCGAGGGAGGGACACACACACACACACAGCGAGGGAGGGACACACACACACACACAGCGAGGGAGGGACACACACACACACAGCGAGGGAGGGACAGGCACACACACAGCGAGGGAGGGACACACACACACACACAGCGATGGAGGGACACACACACACACACAGCGAGGGAGGGACACACACACACACACAGCGAGGGAGGGACACACACACACACACAGCGAGGGAGGGACACACACACAGTGAGGGAGGGACACACACGCACACAGCGAGGGTGGGACACGCACACACAGCGAGGGAGGGACACGCACACACAGCGAGGGAGGGACACGCACACACAGCGATGGAGGGACACACACACACAGCGAGGGAGGGACACACACACACAGAGAGGGAGGGACACACACACACAGAGAGGGAGGGACACACACACACAGCGAGGGAGGGACACACACACACAGCGACGGAGGGACACACACACAGCGAGGGTGGGACACACACACACAGCGAGGGAGGGACATGCACACAGCGAGGGAGGGACACGCACACAGTGAGGGAGGGACACACACACACAGCGAGGGAGGGACACACACACAGTGAGGGAGGGACACACACACACAGCGAGGGAGGGACACACACACAGCGAGGGAGGGACACACACACAGCGAGGGAGGGAAACACACACACAGCGAGGGAGGGACACACACACACACACAGCGAGGGAGGGACACACACACACACAGCGAGGGAGGGACAGGCACACACACAGCGAGGGAGGGACACACACACACACACAGCGATGGAGGGACACACACACACACACAGCGATGGAGGGACACACACACACACACAGCGAGGGAGGGACACACACACACACACAGCGAGGGAGGGACACACACACACACACACAGCGAGGGAGTGACACACACACACACACAGCGAGGGAGGGACACACACGCACACACACAGCGAGGGAGGGACACACACGCACACACACAGCGAGGGAGGGACACACACACAGCGAGGGAGGGACACACACACAGCGAGGGAGGGACACACACACACACACAGCGAGGGAGTGACACACACACACACACACAGCGAGGGAGGGACACACACGCACACACACAGCGAGGGAGGGACACACACGCACACACACAGCGAGGGAGGGACACACACACAGTGAGGGAGGGACACACACACAGCGAGGGAGGGACACACACACAGCGAGGGAGGGACACACACACACACACACACAGCGAGGGAGGGACACACACACACACACAGCGAGGGAGGGACACACACACACACACACACACAGCGAGGGAGGGACACGCACACACACACAGCGAGGGAGGGACACGCACACACACTGCGAGGGAAGGACACACACACAGCGAGGGAGGGACACACACACACACAGCGAGGGAGGGACACACACACACAGCGAGGGAGGGACACACACACACACAGCGAGGGAGGGACACACACACACACACAGCGAGGGAGGGACACACACACACACAGCGAGGGAGGGACACACACACACACACAGCGAGGGAGGGACACACACACACACACACACAGCGAGGGAGGGACACGCACACACACACAGCGAGGGAGGGACACGCACACACACTGCGAGGGAAGGACACACACACAGCGAGGGAGGGACACACACACACACAGCGAGGGAGGGGGACACACACACACACAGCGAGGGAGGGACACGCACACACACACAGCGAGGGAGGGACACACACACACACACAGCGAGGGAGGGACACGCACACACACAGCGAGGGTGGGACACACACACAGCGAGGGAGGGACACACACACAGCGAGGGAGGGACACACACACACAGTGAGGGAGGGACACACACACACAGTGAGGGAGGGACACACACACACACACAGCGAGGGAGGGACACACACACACAGCGAGGGAGGGACACACACACACAGCGAGGGAGGGACACACACACACACAGCGAGGGTGGGACACACACACAGCGAGGGAGGGACACACACACAGCGAGGGAGGGACACACACACACAGTGAGGGAGGGACACACACACACACACAGCGAGGGAGGGACACACACACACAGCGAGGGAGGGACACACACACACAGCGAGGGAGGGACACACACACACAGCGAGGGAGGGACACACACACACACAGTGAGGGAGGGACACACACACACACACAGCGAGGGAGGGACACACACACACAGCGAGGGAGGCACACACACACACAGCGAGGGAGGGACACACACACACAGCGAGGGAGGGACACATACACACACACAAAGCATGAGGGACACTCACGCACAGCGAGTGGGGGACACACACACACACAGCGAGGGAGGGACAGGCACACACACAGCGAGGGAGGGACACGCACACACACAACGAGGGAGGGACACGCACACACACAGCGAGGGAGGGACACACACACAGCGAGGGAGGGACACACACACAGCAAGGGAGGGACACACACACAGCAAGGGAGGGACACACACACAGCGAGGGAGGGACAGGCACACACACAGCGAGGGAGGGACACACACACAGCGAGGGAGGGACACACACACAGCAAGGGAGGGACACACGCACACAGCGAGGGTGGGACACGCACACACACAGCGAGGGAGGGACACACACACACACAGTGAGGGAGGGACACATGCACACACAGCGAGGGAGGGACACACGCACACACAGCGAGGGAGGGACACACGCACACAGCGAGGGAGGGACACACACACACAGCAAGGGAGTGACACATACACACAGCATGAGGGACACGCACACGCACAGCGAGTGGGGGACACGCAGACGCACAGCGAGTGGGGGACACGCAGACGCACAGCGAGTGGGGGACACGCAGACGCACAGCGAGTGGGGGACAAGCACACGCACAGCAAGGGAGGGACACACACGCACACAGTGAGTGGGACACGCACACACTGCAAGTGTGAGGGACACGCGCGCGCGCACAGCGAGTGAGGGACACACCCATGCACAGCGAGTGGGGGACACGCAGGCGCGCAAAGCGAGTGGGGGACACGCGTGCGCACAGCGAGTGGGGGACACGCACGCGCACAGCGAGTGGGGGACACGCACGCGCACAGCGAGTGGGGGACATGCACGCGCACAGCGAGTGGGGGACACGCACGCGCACAGCGAGTGGGGGACAAGCACACGCACAGCGAGGGAGGGACACACACACACGCACAGCGAGGGAGGGACACACACACACACACAGCGAGGGAGGGACACGCACACACACACAGCGAGGGAGGGACACACACACACAGCGAGGGAGGGACACACACACACAGCGAGGGAGGAACACACACACACACACAGCAAGGGAGGGACACACACACACACACAGCGAGGGAGGGACACACACGCACACACACAGCGAGGGAGGGACACGCACACACACAGCGAGGGAGGGACACACACACACAGCGAGGGAGGGACACGCACACAGCGAGGGAGGGACACGCACACACAGCGAGGGAGGGACACACACACACACACAGCGAGGGAGGGACACGCACACACAGCAAGGGAGGGACACACACAGCGAGGGAGGGACACACACACACACACAGCGAGGGAGGGACACACACACACACACAGCGAGGGAGGGACACACACAGCGAGGGAGGGACACACACACACAGCGAGGGAGGGACACACACACAGCGAGGGAGGGACACGCACACACACACAGTGAGGGAGGGACACACACACACACAGCGAGGGAGGGACACACACACACACAGTGAGGGAGCGACACACACAAACACACACAGCGAGGGAGGGACACACACACACACACACAGCGAAGCAGAGGCAACATACACACACACAGAGCGAGGGAGGGACACACACACACACAGCGTGGGAGGGACACACACACACACACAGCGAGGGAGGGACACACACACACACACAGCGAGGGAGGGACACGCACACACACTGCGAGGGAAGGACACACACACAGCGAGGGAGGGACACACACACACACAGCGAGGGAGGGACACACACACACACACAGCGACGGAGGGACACACACACACACAGCGAGGGAGGGACACGCACACACACACAGCGAGGGAGGGACACGCACACACACACAGCGAGGGAGGGACACGCACACACACAGCGAGGGTGGGACACACACACAGCGAGGGAGGGACACACACACAGCGAGGGAGGGACACACACACACAGTGAGGGAGGGACACACACACACAGCGAGGGAGGGACACACACACACAGCGAGGGAGGGACACACACACACAGCGAGGGAGGGACACATACACACACACAAAGCATGAGGGACACTCACGCACAGCGAGTGGGGGACACACACACACACAGCGAGGGAGGGACAGGCACACACAGCGAGGGAGGGACAGGCACACACACAGCGAGGGAGGGACAGGCACACACACAACGAGGGAGGGACACACACACACACAACGAGGGAGGGACACGCACACACACAACGAGGGAGGGACACGCACACACACAACGAGGGAGGGACACGCACACACACAACGAGGGAGGGACAGGCACACACACAGCGAGGAAGGGACACGCACACACACAACGAGGGAGGGACACGCACACACACAACGAGGGAGGGACACGCACACACACAACGAGGGAGGGACAGGCACACACACAGCGAGGGAGGGACAGGCACACACACAGCGAGGGAGGGACACGCACACACACAACGAGGGAGGGACGCGCACACACACAGCGAGGGTAGGACACACACACACAGCGAGGTAGGGACAGGCACACACACAGCGAGGGAGGGACACACACACAGCAAGGGAGGGACACACACACAGCAAGGGTGGGACACGCACACACACAGCGAGGGAGGGACACACACACACACAGTGAGGGAGGGACACACGCACACACAGCGAGGGAGGGACACACGCACACAGCGAGGGAGGGACACACACACACAGCAAGGGAGTGACACATACACACAGCATGAGGGACACGCACACGCACAGCGAGTGGGGGACACGCAGACGCACAGCGAGTGGGGGACAAGCACACGCACAGCAAGGGAGGGACACACACGCACACAGTGAAGGCGACACGCACACACTGCAAGTGTGAGGGACACGCGCGCGCGCACAGCGAGTGAGGGACACGCCCACGCACAGCGAGTGGGGGACACGCAGGCGCGCACAGCGAGTGGGGGACACGCCCACGCACAGCGAGTGGGGAACACGCAGGCGCGCACAGCGAGTGGGGGACACGCAGGCGCGCACAGCGAGTGGGGGACACGCGCGCGCACAGCGAGTGGGGGACACGCGCGCGCACAGCGAGTGGGGGACACGCGCGCGCACAGCGAGTGGGGGACACGCACACGCACAGCGAGGGAGGGACACACACACACACACACACACAGTGAGTGGGACATGCACTCACAGCGAGGGAGGGACACGCACACACACACAGCGAGGGAGGGACACACACACACAGCGAGGGAGGGACACACACACAGCGAGGGAGGGACACACACACACACACAGCGAGGGAGGGACACGCACACACACAGCGAGGGAGGGACACACACGCACACACACAGCGAGGGAGGGACACGCACACACACAGCGAGGGAGGGACACGCACACACACAGCGAGGGAGGGACACACACGCACACACACAGCGAGGGAGGGACACACACGCACACACACAGCGAGGGAGGGACACACACACAGCGAGGGAGGGACACACACACAGCGAGGGAGGGACACACACACACACACAGCGAGGGAGGGACACACACAGCAAGGGAGGTACACACACACACACACAGCGAGGGAGGGACACACACGCACACACACAGCGAGGGAGGGACACACACGCACACACACAGCGAGGGAGGGACACACACACAGTGAGGGAGGGACACACACACAGCGAGGGAGGGACACACACACACAGCAAGGGAGTGACACATACACACAGCATGAGGGACACGCACACGCACAGCGAGTGGGGGACACGCAGACACACAGCGAGTGGGGGACAAGCACACGCACAGCAAGGGAGGGACACACACGCACACAGTGAGTGCGACACGCACACACTGCGAGTGTGAGGGACACGCGCGCGCGCACAGCGAGTGAGGGACACGCCCACGCACAGCGAGTGGGGGACACGCAGGCGCGCACAGCGAGTGGGGGACACGCCCACGCACAGCGAGTGGGGGACACGCAGGCGCGCACAGCGAGTGGGGGACACGCAGGCGCGCACAGCGAGTGGGGGACACGCGCGCGCACAGCGAGTGGGGGACACGCGCGCGCACAGCGAGTGGGGGACACGCGCGCGCACAGCGAGTGGGGGACACGCGCGCGCACAGCGAGTGGGGGACACGCACACGCACAGCGAGGGAGGGACACACACACACAGTGAGTGGGACATGCACTCACAGCGAGGGAGGGACACGCACACACACACAGCGAGGGAGGGACACACACACACAGCGAGGGAGGGACACACACACAGCGAGGGAGGGACACACACACACACACAGCGAGGGAGGGACACGCACACACACAGCGAGGGAGGGACACACACGCACACACACAGCGAGGGAGGGACACGCACACACACAGCGAGTGAGGGACACGCACACACACAGCGAGGGAGGGACACAGACGCACACACACAGCGAGGGAGGGACACACACGCACACACACAGCGAGGGAGGGACACACACACAGCGAGGGAGGGACACACACACAGCGAGGGAGGGACACACACACACACACAGCGAGGGAGGGACACACACAGCAAGGGAGGGACACACACACACACACAGCGAGGGAGGGACACACACGCACACACACAGCGAGGGAGGGACACACACGCACACACACAGCGAGGGAGGGACACACACACAGTGAGGGAGGGACACACACACAGCGAGGGAGACACACACACACACACACAGCGAGGGAGGGACACACACAGCGAGGGAGGGACACACACACACAGCGAGGGAGTGACACATACACACACACAGCATGAGGGACACGCACACGCACAGCGAGTGAGGGACACGCACACGCACAGCGAGTGGGGGACACGCACACGCACAGCGAGTGGGGGACAAGCACACGCACAGCAAGGGAGGGACACACACGCACACAGTGAGTGGGACACGCACACACTGCAAGTGTGAGAAACACGCGCGCGCGCACAGCGAGTGAGGGACACGCCCATGCACAGCGAGTGAGGGACACGCAGGCGCGCACAGCGAGTGGGGGACACGCAGGCGCGCACAGCGAGTGGGGGACACGCGCGCGCACAGCGAGTGGGGGACACGCGCGCGCACAGCGAGTGAGAGACACGCCCACGCACAGCGAGTGGGGGACACGCAGGCGCGCACAGCGAGTGGGGGACACGCGCGCGCACAGCGAGTGGGGGACACGCGCGCGCACAGCGAGTGGGGGACACGCGCGCGCACAGCGAGTGGGGGACACGCACGCGCACAGCGAGTGGGGGACAAGCACACGCACAGCGAGGGAAGGACACACACACACACAGCGAGGGAGGGACACACACACACACAGCGAGGGAGGGACACACACACACACAGCGAGGGAGGGACACACACACAGTGAGGGAGGGACACACACACAGTGAGGGAGGGACACACACACACACACAGCGAGGGAGGGACACACACACACACAGCGAGGGAGGGACACACACACAGCGAGGGAGGGACACACACACACACAGCGAGGGAGGGACACACACACAGCGAGGGAGGGACACACACACACACAGCGAGGGAGGGACACACACACAGTGAGGGAGGGACACGCACACACAGCGAGGGAGGGACACGCACACACACAACGAGGGAGGGAGACGCACACACACACAGCGAGGGAGGGACACACACACAGCGAGGGAGGGACACACAAACACACAGCGAGGGAGGGACACACACACACACAGCGAGGGAGGGACACGCACACACACAGCGAGGGAGGGACACGCACACACAGCGAGGGAGGGACACGCACACACACAGCGAGGGAGGGACACACACAGAGCGAGGGAGGGACACACACACAGCGAGGGAGGGACACACACACAGTGAGGGAGGGACACACACACAGTGAGGGAGGGACCCACACGCACACAGCGAGGGTGGGACACGCACACACACAGCGAGGGAGGGACACACACACAGCGAGGGAGGGACACGCACACACACAGCGAGGGAGGGACACACACACACAGCGAGGGAGGGACACACACACAGCGAGGGAGGGACACGCGCACACACACACAGCGAGGGAGGGACACGCACACACACAGCGAGGGAGGGACACACACACAGTGAGGGAGGGACACACACACACACACAGCGAGGGAGGGACACACACAGCGAGGGAGGGACACACACACACACACAGCGAGGGAGGGACACACACACAGCGAGGGAGGGACACACACACACAGCGAGGGAGGGACACACACACAGCGAGGGAGGGACACACACACACACACAGCGAGGGAGGGACACGCACACACACAGTGAGGGAGGGACACACACACAGCGAGGGAGGGACACACACACACAGCGAGGGAGGGACACACACACACACAGCGAGGGAGGGACACACACACAGCGAGGGAGGGACACGCACACACACACACAGCGAGGGAGGGACACACACACACACAGCGAGGGAGGGACACACACACAGCGAGGGAGGGACACGCACACACACACAGCGAGGGAGGGACACACACACACACAGCGAAGTTGGGACACACACACACAGCGAGGGAGGGACACACACACAGCGAGGGAGGGACACGCACACACACACAGCGAGGGAGGGACACACACACACACAGTGAGGGAGCGACACACAAACACACACAGCGAGGGAGGGACACACACACACACACACAGCGAAGCAGAGGCAACATACACACACACAGAGCGAGGGAGGGACACACACAGACACAGCGAGGGAAGGACATGCACACACACAGCGTGGGAGGGACATGCACACACAGTGAGGGAGCGACACACACAAACACACACAGCGAGGGAGGGACACACACACACACACACACACACACACACACACACACGGCGAGAGGGGACACGCACAGACACGGCAAGGATGGGACACACACAGACTCACAGCAAGGGGGTCATGCACTCACACAGCGAGGGGAGATGAGCTCACACCGTGATGGGGATATACACAAAGAGCAAGGGAGGGAAACACACACACACACACACACACAAGGCGAGGGAGGGACACGCACACATACACACAGTTAAGGGGATACACGCAGACACGCAGCGAGGAAGGGACACACATACTCACACACACACAGCGAGGGAAGGACACTCACATACACTACAACAGGGACACACATACTCACAGCAAGAGGGGGGCACGCACACACAGCCAGGAAGGGACATGCACACACAGTGAGGGAGCGACAAACACAAACACAAACACACACACAGAGCGAGGGGGAGACACGCGCACACACAGCGAATGGGGGACACGCGCGCGCACACAGCGAGTGGGGGACACGCGCGCGCGCACAGCGAGTGAGGGACATGCCCACGCACAGCGAGTGGGGACAAACGCGCGCGCACAGCGAGTGGGGGACACGCAGGCGCGCACAGCGAGTGGGGGACACGCGCGCGCACACCGAGTGGGGGACACGCACACGCACAGCAAGTGGGGGACACGCACACACAGCGAGGGAGGGACACACACAACAGCGAGGGAGGGACACACACACACACAGCGAGGGAGCGACACACACACACACAGCGAGGGAGGGACACACACACACACAGCGAGGGAGGGACACACACACACACAGCGAGGGAGGGACACACACACACACACACTCACAGCGAGGGAGGGACACACACAACAGCGAGGGAGGGACACACACACACAGCGAAGGAGGGACACACACACACACAGCGAGGGAGGGACACACACACACAGCGTGGGAGGGACACACACACACAGCGAGGGAGGGACACACACAGCGAGGGAGGGACACACACACACACACACAGCGAGGGAGGGACACACACACACACACACAGCGAGGGAGGGACGCACACACACAGCGAGGGAGGGACACACACACACAGCGAGGGAGGGACACACACACACAGCGAGGGAGGGACACACACACACAGTGAGGGAGGGACACACACACACACAGCGATGGAGGGACACACACACACACAGCGAGGGAGGGACACACACACACGGCGAGGGAGGGACACACACACACACAGCGAGGGAGGGACAAACACACACAGCGAGGGAGGGACACGCACACAGTGAGGGAGGGACACACACGCACACAGCGAGGGAGGGACACACACACACAGCGAGGGAGGGACACACACACACAGCGAGGGAGGGACACACACACACACAGCGAGGGAGGGACACACACACACAGCGAGGGAGGGACACACACACACAGCGAGGGAGGGACACACACACAGTGAGGGAGTGACACACACGCACACACAGCGAGGGAGGGACACGCACACACAGCGAGGGACGGACACGCACACATAGCGAGGGAGGGACACGCACACAACGAGGGAGGGACACACACACACAGTGAGGGAGTGACACACACGCATACACAGCGAGGGAGGGACACGCACACACAGCGAGGGAGGGACACACACACAGTGAGGGAGGGACACACACACACAGCGAGGGAGGGACACACACACAGTGAGGGAGGGACACACACGCACACAGCGAGGGTGGGACACGCACATACAGCGAGGGAGGGACACGCACACACAGCGAGGGAGGGACACGCACACACACACAGCGAGGGAGGGACACGCACACACAGCGAGGGAGGGACACACACACACAGCGAGTGAGGGACACACACACACAGCGAGGGAGGGACACACACACACACAGAGGGAGGGACACACACACACAGCGAGGGAGGGACACACACACACAGCGAGGGAGGGACACACACACACAGTGAGGGAGTGACACACACGCACACACCGCGAGGGAGGGACACACACACACAGTGAGGGAGTGACACACACACACACACACAGCGAGGGAGGGACACACACTCACAGCGAGGGAGGGACACACACACACACAGCGAGGGAGGGACACACACAACAGCGAGGGAGGGACACACACACACAGCGAGGGAGGGACACACACACACACAGCGAGGGAGGGACACACACACACAGCGAGGGAGGGACACACACACACAGCGAGGGAGGGACACACACACACAGCGTGGGAGGGACACACACACACAGCGAGGGAGGGACACACACACACAGCGAGGGAGGGACACACACACACACACACACAGCGAGGGAGGGACACACACACACACACACACAGCGAGGGAGGGACACACACACACAGCGAGGGAGGGACACACACAGCGAGGGAGGGACACACACACACACAGCGAGGGAGGGACACACACACACAGCGAGGGAGGGACACACACACACAGCGAGGGAGGGACACACACACACACACAGCGAGGGAGGGACACACACACACACAGCGAGGGAGGGACACACACACACGGCGAGGGAGGGACACACACTCACACAGCGAGGGAGGGACAAACACACACAGCGAGGGAGGGACACGCACACAGTGAGGGAGGGACACACACGCACACAGCGAGGGAGGGACACACACACACAGCGAGGGAGGGACACACACACACAGCGAGGGAGGGACACACACACACACAGCGAGGGAGGGACACACACACACAGCGAGGGAGGGACACACACACACAGCGAGGGAGGGACACACACACAGTGAGGGAGTGACACACACGCACACACAGCGAGGGAGGGACACACACACACAGCGAGGGAGGGACACACACACACAGCGAGGGAGGGACACACACACAGTGAGGGAGTGACACACACGCACACACAGCGAGGGAGGGACACGCACACACAGCGAGGGAGGGACACGCACACACAGCGAGGGACGGACACGCACACATAGCGAGGGAGGGACACGCACACAACGAGGGAGGGACACACACACACAGTGAGGGAGTGACACACACGCATACACAGCGAGGGAGGGACACGCACACACAGCGAGGGAGGGACACACACACAGTGAGGGAGGGACACACACACACAGCGAGGGAGGGACACACACACAGTGAGGGAGGGACACACACGCACACAGCGAGGGTGGGACACGCACATACAGCGAGGGAGGGACACGCACACACAGCGAGGGAGGGACACGCACACACACACAGCGAGGGAGGGACACGCACACACAGCGAGGGAGGGACACACACACACAGCGAGGGAGGGACACACACACACAGCGAGGGAGGGACACACACACACAGAGAGGGAGGGACACACACACACAGTGAGGGAGTGACACACACGCACACACCGCGAGGGAGGGACACACACACACAGTGAGGGAGTGACACACACACACACACAGCGAGGGAGGGACACACACTCACAGCGAGGGAGGGACACACACACACACAGCGAGGGAGGGACACACACAACAGCGAGGGAGGGACACACACACACAGCGAGGGAGGGACACACACACACACAGCGAGGGAGGGACACACACACACACCGAGGGAGGGACACACACACACAGCGAGGGAGGGACACACACACACAGCGTGGGAGGGACACACACACACAGCGAGGGAGGGACACACACACACAGCGAGGGAGGGACACACACACACACACACAGCGAGGGAGGGACACACACACACACACACAGCGAGGGAGGGACACACACACACAGCGAGGGAGGGACACACACACACAGCGAGGGAGGGACACACACACACACAGCGAGGGAGGGACACACACACACAGCGAGGGAGGGACACACACACACAGCGAGGGAGGGACACACACACACACAGCGAGGGAGGGACACACACACACACAGCGAGGGAGGGACACACACACACGGCGAGGGAGGGACACACACTCACACAGCGAGGGAGGGACAAACACACACAGCGAGGGAGGGACACGCACACAGTGAGGGAGGGACACACACGCACACAGCGAGGGAGGGACACACACACACAGCGAGGGAGGGACACACACACACATCGAGGGAGGGACACACACACACACAGCGAGGGAGGGACACACACACACAGCGAGGGAGGGACACACACACACAGCGGGGGAGGGACACACACACAGTGAGGGAGTGACACACACGCACACACAGCGAGGGAGGGACACACACACACAGCGAGGGAGGGACACACACACACAGCGAGGGAGGGACACGCACATACAGCGAGGGAGGGACACGCACACACAGCGAGGGAGGGACACGCACACACAGCGAGGGAGGGACACACACACAGTGAGGGAGGGACACACACACACAGCGAGGGAGGGACACACACACAGTGAGGGAGGGACACACACGCACACAGCGAGGGTGGGACACGCACACACAGCGAGGGAGGGACACACACACACAGCGAGGGAGGGACACACACACACAGTGAGGGAGTGACACACACGCACACACCGCGAGGGAGGGACACACACACACAGCGAGGGAGGGACACACACACACACACAGCGAGGGAGGGACACACACTCACAGCGAGGGAGGGACACACACACACACAGCGAGGGAGGGACACACACAACAGCGAGGGAGGGACACACACACACAGCGAGGGAGGGACACACACACACACAGCGAGGGAGGGACACACACACACAGCGAGGGAGGGACACACACACACAGCGAGGGAGGGACACACACACACAGCGTGGGAGGGACACACACACACAGCGAGGGAGGGACACACACACACAGCGAGGGAGGGACACACACACACACACACAGCGAGGGAGGGACACACACACACACACACAGCGAGGGAGGGACACACACACACAGCGAGGGAGGGACACACACACACAGCGAGGGAGGGACACACACACACAGCGAGGGAGGGACACACACACACACAGTGAGGGAGGGACACACACACACACAGCGAGGGACGGACACACACACACACAGCGAGGGAGGGACACACACACACGGCGAGGGAGGGACACACACTCACACAGCGAGGGAGGGACAAACACACACAGCGAGGGAGGGACACGCACACAGTGAGGGAGGGACACACACGCACACATCGAGGGAGGGACACACACACACAGCGAGGGAGGGACACACACACACAGCGAGGGAGGGACACACACACACACAGCGAGGGAGGGACACACACACACAGCGAGGGAGGGACACACACACACAGCGAGGGAGGGACACACACACAGTGAGGGAGTGACACACACGCACACACAGCGAGGGAGGGACACGCACACACAGCGAGGGAGGGACACGCACACACAGCGAGGGAGGGACACACACACACAGCGTGGGAGGGACACACACACACAGCGAGCGAGGGACACACACACACAGCGAGGGAGGGACACACACACACACACAGCGAGGGAGGGACACACACACACACAGCGAGGGAGGGACACACACACACAGCGAGGGAGGGACACACACACACAGCGAGGGAGGGACACACACACACAGCGAGGGAGGGACACACACACACACAGTGAGGGAGGGACACACACACACACAGCGAGGGAGGGACACACACACACACAGCGAGGGAGGGACACACACACACGGCGAGGGAGGGACACACACTCACACAGCGAGGGAGGGACAAACACACACAGCGAGGGAGGGACACGCACACAGTGAGGGAGGGACACACACGCACACAGCGAGGGAGGGACACACACACACAGCGAGGGAGGGACACACACACACAGCGAGGGAGGGACACACACACACACAGCGAGGGAGGGACACACACACACAGCGAGGGAGGGACACACACACACAGCGAGGGAGGGACACACACACAGTGAGGGAGTGACACACACGCACACACAGCGAGGGGGGGACACGCACACACAGCGAGGGAGGGACACGCACACACAGCGAGGGAGGGACACGCACACACAGCGAGGGAGGGACACGCACACAACGAGGGAGGGACACACACACACAGTGAGGGAGTGACACACACGCACACACAGCGAGGGAGGGACACGCACACACAGCGAGGGAGGGACACACACACAGTGAGGGAGGGACACACACACACAGCGAGGGAGGGACACACACACAGTGAGGGAGGGACACACACGCACACAGCGAGGGTGGGACACGCACACACAGCGAGGGAGGGACACGCACACACAGCGAGGGAGGGACACGCACACACAGCGAGGGAGGGACACGCACACACAGCGAGGGAGGGACACACACACACAGCGAGGGAGGGACACGCACACACAGCGAGGGAGGGACACACACACACAGAGAGGGAGGGACACACACACACAGCGAGGGAGGGACACACACACACAGCGAGGGAGGGACACACACACACAGCGAAGGAGGGACACACACACAGCGAGGGAGGGACACACACACACAGTGAGGGAGTGACACACACACACACACAGCGAGGGAGGGACACACACACACACAGCGAGGGTGGGACACACACACACAGCGAGGGAGGGACATGCACACAGCGAGGGAGGGACACACACACAGTGAGGGAGGGACACACACACACAGCGAGGGAGGGACACACACACAGTGAGGGAGGGACACACACACACAGCGAGGGAGGGACACACACACAGCGAGGGAGGGACACACACACAGCGAGGGAGGGACACACACACAGCGAGGGAGGGAAACACACACACAGCGAGGGAGGGACACACACACACACAGCGAGGGAGGGACACACACACACACACACACACACACACAGCGAGGGAGGGACACACACACAGCGAGGGAGGGACACACACACACACACAGCGAGGGAGGGACACACACACACAGCGAGGGAGGGACACACACACACAGCGAGGGAGTGACACACACACACAGCGAGCGTGGGACACACACACACAGCGAGGGTGGGACACGCACACACACAACGAGGGAGGGACACACACACACACACAGCGAGGGAGGGACACACACACACACAGCGAGGGAGGGACAGGCACACACACAGCGAGGGAGGGACACACACACACACACAGCGAGGGAGGGACACACACACACACACAGCGAGGGAGTGACACACACACAGCGAGGGAGGGACACACACACACACACAGCGAGGGAGGGACACACACACAGCGAGGGAGGGACACACACACACACACAGCGAGGGAGGGACACACACACACAGCGAGGGAGGGACACACACACACACACACACAGCGAGGGAGGGACACACACACACACAGCGAGGGAGGGACACACACACACAGCGAGGGAGGGACACGCACACACACACACAGCGAGGGAGGGACACGCACACACACAGCGAGGGTGGGACACACACACAGCGAGGGAGGGACACACACACAGCGAGGGAGGGACACACACACAGCGAGGGAGGGACACACACACACAGTGAGGGAGGGACACACACACACACACAGCGAGGGAGGGACACACACACACAGCGAGGGAGGGACACACACACACAGCGAGGGAGGGACACATACACACACACAAAGCATGAGGGACACTCACGCACAGCGAGTGGGACACACACACACACACAGCGAGGGAGGGACAGGCACACACACAGCGAGGGAGGGACAGGCACACACACAGCGAGTGAGGGACACGCCCACGCACAGCGAGTGGGGGACACGCAGGCGCGCACAGCGAGTGGGGGACACGCGCGCGCACAGCGAGTGGGGGACACGCGCGCGCACAGCGAGTGGGGGACACGCGCGTGCACAGCGAGTGGGGGACACGCACGCGCACAGCGAGTGGGGGACACGCACGCGCACAGCGAGTGGGGGACACGCACGCGCACAGCGAGTGGGGGACAAGCACACGCACAGCGAGGGAAGGACACACACACACACACAGTGAGTGGGACACGCACTCACAGCGAGGGAGGGACACGCACACACACACAGCGAGGGAGGGACACACGCACACACACACAGCGAGGGAGGGACACGCACACACAGCGAGGGAGGGACACACACACACACAGCGAGGGAGGGACACACACGCACACACACACAGCGAGGGAGGGACACACACACACACAGCGAGGGAGGGACACGCACACACACAGCGAGGGAGGGACACACACGCACACACACAGCGAGGGAGGGACACACACGCACACACACAGCGAGGGAGGGACACACACACACAGAGGGAGGGACACACACACAGCGAGGGAGGAACACACACACAGCGAGGGAGGGACACACACACACACACAGCGAGGGAGGGACACACACACAACGAGGGAGGGACACACACACAACGAGGGAGGGACACACACACAACGAGGGAGGGACACACACACACACAGCGAGGGAGGGACACGCACACACACAGCGAGGGAGGGACACATACGCACACACACAGCGAGGGAGGGACACACACGCACACACACAGCGAGGGAGGGACACACACACACACAGCGAGGGAGGGACACGCACACACACAGCGAGGGAGGGACACGCACACACACACACAGCGAGGGAGGGACACACACGCACACACACAGCGAGGGAGGGACACACACACAGCGAGGGAGGGACACACACACAGCGAGGGAGGGACACACACACAACGAGGGAGGGACACACACAGCAAGGGAGGGACACACACAGCAAGGGAGGGACACACACACAACGAGGGAGGGACACACACACAACGAGGGAGGGACACACACACAACGAGGGACGGACGCACACACACACAGCGAGGGAGGGACACACACACACAGCGAGGGAGGGACACACACACAACGAGGGAGGGACACACACACACACAGCGAGGGAGGGACACGCACACACACAGCGAGGGAGAGACAGGCACACACACAGCGAGGGAGGGACAGGCACACACACAGCGAGGGAGGGACAGGCACACACACAGCGAGGGAGGGACACGCACACACACAGCGAGGGAGGGACACGCACACACACAACGAGGGAGGGACAGGCACACACACAACGAGGGAGGGACAGGCACACACACAACGAGGGAGGGACAGGCACACACACAGCGAGGGAGGGACAGGCACACACACAGCGAGGGAGGGACACACACACACAGCGAGGGAGGGACAGGCACACACACAACGAGGGAGGGACAGGCACACACACAGCGAGGGAGGGACAGGCACATACACAGCGAGGGAGGGACACACACACACAGCGAGGGTGGGACACGCACACAGCGAGGGTGGGACACGCACACAGCGAGGGTGGGACACGCACACAGCGAGGGTGGGACACGCACACACACAGCGAGGGTGGGACACGCACACACACAGCCTGGGTGGGACACGCACACACACAGCGAGGGTGGGACACGCACACACACAGCGAGGGTGGGACACGCACACACATAGCGAGGGTGGGACACGCACACACACAGCGAGGGAGGGACAGGCACACACACAACGAGGGAGGGACAGGCACACACACAGCGAGGGAGGGACAGGCACACACACAGCGAGGGAGGGACACACACACACAGCGAGGGAGGGACAGGCACACACACAACGAGGGAGGGACAGGCACACACACAGCGAGGGAGGGACAGGCACACACACAGCGAGGGAGGGACACACACACACAGCGAGGGAGGGACAGGCACACACACAGCGAAGGAGGGACACACACACAGCGAAGGAGGGACACACACACAGCGAGGGAGGGACACACACACAGCGAGGGAGGGACACGCACACAGCGAGGGTGGGACACGCACACAGCGAGGGTGGGACACGCACACACACAGCTAGGGTGGGACACGCACACACACAGCGAGGGTGGGACACGCACTCACACAGCGAGGGTGGGACACGCACACACACAGCGAGGGTGGGACACGCACACACATAGCGAGGGTGGGACACGCACACACACAGCGAGGGTGGGACACGCACACACACAGCGAGGGTGGGACACGCACACACACAGCGAGGGAGGGACACGCACACACACAGCGAGGGTGGGACACGCACACACACAGCGAGGGTGGGACACGCACACACACAGCGAGGGTGGGACACGCACACACACAGCGAGGGTGGGACACGCACACACACAGCGAGGGTGGGACACGCACACACACAGCGAGGGTGGGACACGCACACACACAGCGAGGGTGGGACACGCACACACACAGCGAGGGTGGGACACGCACACACACGCAGAGGGAGGGACACACGCACACACAGTGAGGGAGGGACACACGCACACACAGCGAGGGAGGGACACACACACACACAGCGAGGGAGGGACACGCACACACACAGCGAGGGAGGGACACACACGCACACGCACAGCGAGGGAGGGACACACACGCACACACACAGCGAGGGAGGGACACACACACAGCGAGGGAGGGACACACACACAGCGAGGGAGGGACACACACACAGCGAGGGAGGGACACACACACAACGAGGGAGGGACACACACACAACGAGGGAGGGACACACACACACACAGCGAAGGAGGGACACACACACAACGAGGGAGGGACACACACACACAGCGAGGGAGGGACACACACACACACAGCGAGGGAGGGACACACACACACAACGAGGGAGGGACACACACACAACGAGGGAGGGACACGCACACACACAGCGAGGGAGGGACACGCACACACACAGCGAGGGAGGGACAGGCACACACACAGCGAGGGAGGGACACGCACACACACAACGAGGGAGGGACACGCACACACACAACGAGGGAGGGACACGCACACACACAACGAGGGAGGGACAGGCACACACACAACGAGGGAGGGACAGGCACACACACAGCGAGGGAGGGACACACACACACAGCGAGGGAGGGACAGGCACACACACAGCGAGGGAGGGACAGGCACACACACAACGAGGCAGGGAAACGCACACACACAACGAGGGAGGGACAGGCACACACACAACGAGGGAGGGACAGGCACACACACAGCGAGGGTGGGACACACACACAGCGAGGGTGGGACACACACACAGCGAGGGAGGGACACACACACAGCGAGGGAGGGAGACACACACAGCGAGGGAGGGACACACACACAGCGAGGGAGGGACACACACACAGCGAGGGAGGGACACGCACACAGCGAGGGAGGGACACGCACACAGCGAGGGAGGGACACGCACACAGCGAGGGAGGGACACGCACACAGCGAGGGAGGGACACGCACACAGCGAGGGAGGGAAACGCACACAGCGAGGGTGGGACACGCACACACACAGCGAGGGTGGGACACGCACACAGCGAGGGTGGGACACGCACACATCGAGGGTGGGACACGCACACACACAGCGAGTGTGGGACACGCACACACACAGCGAGGGTGGGACACGCACACACACAGCGAGGGTGGGACACGCACACACACAGCGAGGGTGGGACACGCACACACACACAGAGGGAGGGACACGCATACACACACAGAGGGAGGGACACACGCACACACAGTGAGGGAGGGACACACGCACACACAGCGAGGGAGGGACACACGCACACACAGCGAGGGAGGGACACACGCACACACAGCGAGGGAGGGACACACACACACAGCGAGGGAGTGACACACACACACAGCGAGGGAGGGACACACACACACAGCGAGAGAGTGACACACACTCACAGCGAGAGAGTGACACATACACACACACAGCATGAGGGACACGCACACGCACAGCGAGTGGGGACACTCAGACGCACAGTGAGTGGGGGACACGCACACACACAGCGAGTGGGGGACAAGCACACGCACAGCGAGGGAGGGACACACACACACACAGTGAGTGGGACACGCACACACTGCAAGAGTGAGAGACATGCACTCACAGCGAGGGAGGGACACACACACACACACAGCGAGGGAGGGACACACACACACACACAGCGAGGGAGGGACACACACATCGAGGGAGGGACACACACACACACACAGCGAGGGAGGGACACACACAGACAGCGAGGGAGGGACACGCACACACACAGCGAGGGAGGGACACACACACACAGACAGCGAGGGAGGGACACGCACACACACAGCGAGGGAGGGACACGCACACACACAGCGAGGGAGGGACACGCACACACACAGCGAGGGAGGGACACACACACACACAGCGAGGGAGGGACACACACACACACAGCGAGGGAGGGACACGCACACACACACACAGCGAGGGAGGAACACACACACACAGACAGCGAGGGAGGGACACGCACACACACAGCGAGGGAGGGACACGCACACACACAGCGAGGGAGGGACACGCACACACACAGCGAGGGAGGGACACGCACACACACAGCGAGGGAGGGACACGCACACACACACAGCGAGGGAGGGACACACACACAGCGAGGGAGGGACACACACACAGCGAGGGAGGGACACACACACACACACAGCGAGGGAGGGACACACACAGACAGCGAGGGAGGGACACGCACACACACAGCGAGGGAGGGACACGCACACACACAGCGAGGGAGGGACACGCACACACAACGAGGGAGGGACACGCACACACAACGAGGGAGGGACACTCACACACAGCGAGGGAGGGACAGGCACACACACAGCGAGGGAGGGACACGCACACACACAGCGAGGGAGGGACACGCACACACACAGCGAGGGAGGGACACGCACACACACAGCGAGGGAGGGACACACACACGGCGAGGGAAGGAGACACACACACACACAACGAGGGAGGGACACGCACACACACACACAGCGTGGGAGGGACAGGCACACACACAGCGAGGGAGGGACACACACACACAACGAGGGAGGGTCACGCACACACACAGCGAGGGAGGGACACGCACACAAACAGCGAGGGAGGGACACGCACACACACAGCGAGGGAGGGACACACACACGGCGAGGGAAGGAGACACACACACACACAACGAGGGAGGGACACGCACACACACACACAGCGTGGGAGGGACAGGCACACACACAGCGAGGGAGGGACACACACACACACAACGAGGGAGGGACACGCACACACACAGCGAGGGAGGGACACACACATACACACACACACACAACGAGGGAGGGACACGCACACACACACAGCGTGGGAGGGACAGGCACACACACAGCGAGGGAGGGACACGCACACACACACAACGAGGGAGGGACACGCACACACACACAGCGTGGGAGGGACAGGCACACACACAGCGAGGGAGGGACACGCACACACACAGCGAGGGAGGGACACGCACACACACAGCGAGGGAGGGACACGCACACAATCAGCGAGGGAGTGACACATACACACACACACACAGCATGAGGGACACACACACAGCAACAGCGACGCGCACACAGTGAGAGAGGGACATGCACACACACATACTCACACAGCGAGTGAGGGAACACAGACACACAGTGAGTGAGTGATACGCATATACACACACCCATACAGAGCGAGTGGAGGACACCCTCACACACTGCAATAGGGGCACACACACTAACAGCAAGAGGGACAGGCACACACACAGCGAGGGTAGGACATGTGCTCAGAAAGCGAGAGGGGACACATACACAGCGAGGGGATACACACACACAAAGTGAGGGAGGGAGACACGCAGACATACGCACACACAAACACACACACAGTGAGGGAGGGACATGCTCACACAGTGAGGAGAGTTACACACACACACAGCAAGGGAACGGGACACACATGCATACACACACACACAAACACAGAACAATGGAGGGACACGTGCACACACAGTGATGTGCCTACTCGGACGTGTAATCGTCCAGCTCTCACTCCAGTCTGCTCCCTCACAGGGTCACCGTCTCTGTGACTCCCATTTACAACTTGGCCTCGATCCTCAGTGCTGATTTATATTCTCCCAGGTCTGAGTCAGTCTCAAGCTCCTGCTCCAAGTTGTTCCCTCACACGGTCACTCCCTCTGTGACTCGGTGCTGGTTTCGAGCCTCCTGCTCTGCTTTTTATCCAAATCCAAGTCCCAGTCGGCCTTGACCCTCGCTGCTGATTTATATTCTCCCGCTCTGTGCTGCACTCGCTCAGGGTCTCTCCCCTTGTGACTCCCAGGTAATGGTCAGCATCAAGCCTGAGCTGAGATTTATAACATCCCATTCCGCACTGCTCTCTTACAGCATCGCCGCTGTGCCTGAGGACAGTGGGAAAGAGGAGGATTAGACAGAGCAGAGGGTGTTACAGTGATTGAGGGAGCTGTTGGGGATGGAACAGGTTATCTCGGGAGCTAGGCACACCTGCAGTAACTAAAGAACGTTACTGGAGCGAGAGTTGCAGACACCGAAGAAGGCAAAGGAAATAGAGAGATGGTGGCTTGTTCATGACGGAGCTTTGGAGAGTCTAAAGGGCTTCAAAGTTGGGGAGAAGACTTGTAGCTCGGGTGCTCATTGTTGTGGTTCTGTTCGCCGAGTTGGGAATTTGTGTTGCAGACGTTTCGTCCCCTGTCTAGGTGACATCCTCAGTGCTTGGGAGCCTCCTGTGAAGCCCTTCTGTGATGTTTCCTCTGGCAACTATAGTGATTTGTCTCTGCCGCTTCCGTTTGTCAGTTCAGCTCTCCGTTGCAGTGGCCGGTATATTGGGTTCAGGTCGATGTGCTTATTGATTGAAACTGTGGATGAGTGCCATGCCTCCAGGAATTCCCTGGCTGTTTGGCTTGTCCTATAATGGTAGAGTTGTCCCAGTCGAACTCACGTTGCTTGTCATCTGCATGTGTGGCTACTAGGGATAGCTGGTCATGTCGTTTCGTAGCTAGTTGGTGTTCATGGATGCGGATCGTTAGCTGTATTCCTGTTGGTCCTATGTAGTGTTTTGTGCAGTCCTTGCATGGGATTTTGTACACTACATTGGTTTTGCTCATGCTGGGTATCGGGTCCTTCGTCCTGGTGAGTTGTTGTCTGAGAGTGGCTGTTGGTTTGTGTGCTGTTATGAGTCCTAGTGGTCGCAGTAGTCTGGCTGTCAGTTCGGAGATGTCCTTGATGTAAGGTAGTGTGGCGAGTCCTTTGGGTCGTGGCATGTCTTCATTCCGTTGTCTTTCCCTGAGGCATCTGTGGATGAAATTGCGTGGAGTTTGACCCCACCCCGCAGCTCACCAATAGGATAAACAACACAGTGAGAAACCTACAAAAAAAGACGGACAGATAACCAGGTTTGACCGACAGAGAATGAAAACTGAAAGCAACAACACCCCCAGATTCTATGGACTACCTAAAGTGCACAAACCAGACATCCCACTCAGACCTATCGTATCACTACCCGGGACACCATCACACAAACTGGCTAAAGAACTACAGCAGAAACTGAAATACCTGATCAGTGGATTCAGCCACTCGACACAGTCAACACAGGAATTCTTGGACATCATCAGAAATATACACATAGACAAGGAAGAAACTATGGTCTCTTTCAATGTAACGGCACTGTTCACCTCTATCGACAAAACCCTAGCCAGAGAAACAATAGCCAACCTGCTGGACATACAGAACAGACAACAGGACGTTGAACCTATCAACAAAGACGGCATACTTAAACTACTGGACCTATGCCTCACAACACACTTCACATTCAACAACCAAATATATGAACAAATCAACGGCACACCCATGGGCTCACCCATCTCTGGACTCATAGCAGAAGCGGTAATGCAAAGATTAGAACAAACAGTCTTACCGCAAATTCAATCCAAACTCTGCGTCAGATATGTAGATGACACCTTTGCAATCATTAAAACACAGAAATAGAGAACACACACCGGATCATCAATGCCACACTCACAGGAATCCGATTCACGAGAGAGGAAGAAAAGGACAACCAACTCCCATTCCTAGACGTGATGGTACAGAGAACACCGAACGGAGAATTCACCACAAAGGTACACAGGAAAGCCACACACACAGACCGACTTCTGAACTACAAAAGCAACCACCCAACACACACAAAAGAAGTTGCATCAAGACACTGTTCAAAAGGGCCACAACACACTGCAGTACCCCAGAACTGCAAAAAGAGGAAGAAGAACACCGATACAATATATTCGCCAAAAACGGATACCCCGCAATTTCATTAGGGATTGTCTGTATGGATTTGCTAGACGACTGTCCTCTGAAATTGATCAGGGCCGTGCAGATGATGTGGTTTATATGGAGTTCATTAAGGTCTTTGACAAGGTCCCACACGGAACGCTGGTCCAAAAGGGAACAGCCCATGGGATCCAAGGCAAGTTGGCAAATTGGCTCCACAATTGGTGGAGGGTTGGTTTTGTGATTGAAAGCCATTGTCCAGCGAGTGTACCACAGGGACCTGTGCAGGAACCATCGCTGTTTATTATGGGCATTAATCACTCGGATGTGAAAGCAGAAGGTAACATTAGCAGGTTTGCGGATAACATGAAAGGTGAGGGTGTTGTCAACAGTGAGGGGGATGCACTCAGGCTGCAGTCTGATATCGATCAGATGATAAACTGAGCAGAGTAATGGCAGACAGAGTTTACTTCTGATCACTGTGAGGTAATGCACTATGGGAAGTCTAATCAGCAAATGATATACATCATGAATGGTAGGTCCTCCTGGAGTACTGAGGAACACAGGGACCTTGATGGGCAAGTTCCTGGATGTCTGAAGGTGTCAGCACAGGTAGACAGGGTGGGGAATACACCTAAACTGGGAGCAGGAGGGGGACCCACATCCTGGTGGGGAGCGTTGCTGGAGCTGCTTGAGAGGATTAAAACTCGTCTGGCAGGGCTGTGTGACCCCAAAGAGTCTTAAGGCCAGAAAGAAAGTTGAGGCTGGTACAAATGTTCAAGAGAGCAATATAAGTAGACAAGGCAGGCAAGAACATAGCAGACAATGAGGGAAAACTGGTGGATTAAACTGCAGTTATTTCAATGCAAAGGGCCAGACAGATAAGGCAGATGAACCCAGAGCGTGGATGGGAACATGGGATTGGGATACCATAGGTATGACAGAAACACAGCTGAGGGAGCAACAGGACCAGCAGCTCAATGTTTCAGAGACAGATGTTACAGGAAGGATTGAACAGGAGGCAAAACAGGAGGAGGGATGGTGGTTTTGATTGGGGGAAACATCCCAGCAATACCTAGAGGGAGTATTCATGCAGGATCGCCTAGTTAAGCGATATTAGTGCAACTGAGAAATAAAAATTGGTCATTAGTTTTCTACAGTCGGACTACAGCGATAGGCAATGGGAGATGAAGGAGCAAATATGTCAGGAGATTTCAGATATCCCTTAGAATAATAGGGTTGTAATGAAAGGGGATCTGAACCGTTCCAAACCTGGACTGGGATTGCTACTCAGTTAAGCATTTGGATGGAAGGAATTTGTTAAGTGTGTTCCGAAAACGCCCAGTCATTATGTAAGTGGCCCAACTGGAGAATGGGGCTAAACCTGACCTCCCCTTGGGAAACAAGGTCGGGAACGGGACTGAGGTGTTAGTGGGGGAGCACTTTGGAAAGTTACCAGAATTGTATTAGTTTGAAAATAACGATGGAAAAGGACAGGCCTGGTCCACAAGTTAAAGTTATTTAATAGAGCAAGATAGTATTAGACATGAATTTTTAAAGTAGATCTGGGGAGGCCATTTGCAGATAAAGGGAAGTCTGGCAAGTAGGAATATTTTAAAACCGAGATAAAAGGAGCGTTCAGCGCCAGCGTGTTCCTGTTAGTGTGCAGCTCAATGCTGACTGAATTTGGAAACACTGGCTGAGATTCGAGGCTGTGGTCAAGAAGAAAAAGGGGTCACATGTCAGATATAACTGGCTGACTCAGGGGAATCCCTTCAGGAGCATCGGGGCTGTAGAAATACACTTAGGATGGAAATCAGGAATGTAAAAAGGGGACACGAGATAGATTTGGCAGAGAAAGTTAAGGAGAATCCAAAGAGACTCTACAAGTGTATTAAGAGCAAAAGTAGAGCTAGGGACAAACCCAGTATCCTTAATGATCAATGAAGCCGACGATGTGTGAAACTACAAGATCCGAAACAAATATTTCACTTTGGAAATTACTGTGGATAAAGACTGGGGCGCTCTGCGAACGAAACAGTGGTTGGCCTGACTACTATTGGAATACTGTGTGCAATTCCGGTCTCAATGCCATCGGGAGGATGTCGTGGAACATGGAAGGATTCAGAAGAAATGACCAAAGATGTTGCCAGGGTTGGAGGGCTTGCGCTTCAGGGAAACGCCTGAATAGGCTGGGGCTGTTTTCACTTGAACATGGGAGGCTGAGGAGTTAACTGATTAAAGGTGTTTAAAATCATGATGGTCATCGACAGGGTCAATAGACAAGGTCATTTCGCCAGGCGAGGGAAACTTTTCAAAGGGATCTAAAGGACAACTGGCTCCCGCAGAGTGGATGGAATAAGCTGCCAGAGCAATAGTGGAGGCTGATAGAAATACATTTAAAAGGCATGTGGATGGGTGTATGAATAGCAAAGGTTCAGAGGGATATTGGCAAAATTGTGACAAATGTGACTAGAAACGCCATGCAGGAGTTGGTCCGAAGGGCCTGTTTCCGTGCTGTACATCTCTATGACTCAATGTCTTGAAATGAGTCCACATTATAGAAAAGGAGGTGCTGGAGGTTTTAAAACACAAAGGTAGATAAATCCCCAGGACCTGATCAAATGTATCTCAGGACATTATGGGAAACTGGTGAAGAAATTGTAGGGCCCCTCGCAGAGATACGTGTACCATAGAGACCTACGTGTGATAGGCTGGTGGACTGGAAGGTGGCATTGTGGACAGTGAAGAAGGATTTCTGAGATTACAAACGGATCCTGATGAAATGTGTGAATGGCTGAGAAACTATCGATTGAGTTCAATCTGAATAAATGCGAGGTAATGCATTTGGTACAACAAACACGGGCAGGACTTATACAATTAATGGCAAGACCTTCGGTAGTGTTGTAGAACAGAGGGGCCTCAGGGTTCAGCTACATAATTCTTTGAAGTTTGCAACATGGAGAGACAGGATAGTTTAAAAAAAGGTGCTTGCCTCACTTGCTTTCATTGCTCAGTCCTTTGGATACAGGAGTTGGGAAGTCGCATTGAGATTATACAGGCCATTGGTGAGTCCTCTTCTGGAATACTGTGTCCAGTTCTGGTCGCCCAGTTATAGGAAGGATATTATTAAGCTGGAAAGGGTCGGGAGGAGATTTACTGGGATGTGGGTTTTTTTTTTTAGATATTTTTATTAGAAATTTAACATTTTTACAAGTTTACAAAAATAAACAAAACTCTCAGATATAAACATTGATATACAATTAGCTCAAATATACAATAGCCAAAATTTGACAACAAAAAAAAACAAAACAAAACAAAACAACAAAAAAAAACCCAAAAAAAAACAACAAAAAAAAACAAACAGACAAAACTCAACTATCTACTAATCTAACCTACAACTAACCAGGGTGTATATTTAAGTCTCTTACATGCTCGGGATGTGTTAACATCAGATATGATAAAACCCGTATTCGTGCGGGATTCCTCCCCCGAGGGGCCGCGGACCAGCCAGGTTCGTAGTCTCAATTAAATAAAAGCCCTTGTTAGGATAGCCGAAATATCTGTATTTATGTAATTCAAAAAAGGCTGCCATATTTTATAAAATAATTCGGTCTTTCAGTGCACCATATTTGTAAGGAAGTCAAGGGGAATACATTCCATAATTAGTCTGTGCCAATTTGAAAGTCCAGGGGGGCCCTCCGCCACCCAGTTCATCAAAATATTTTTCCTTGCACAGAAAGAAAGAATAGAAAATAGTCTCTTCCCGTACGTGTCCAGGGAGGGAAAGTTCGAAAAGCCTAAGAGGAGAGATACGGGGTCCACTTTTATTTCCGTTCCTAAAATTTCTGTCAGGGTACTTGCTACTTTAGTCCAATATCCACGGATCTTATGACAGGTCCATAAGCAATGTACAAGAGTGCCCACCTCTATTTTGCATTTAGGACACATTGGAGATGCTCCTGCCTTAAATTTTGCCAATCGAACCGGTGCTATATGGGCCCTATGAAGTATCTTCAGCTGGATAGCCTGGGTTCTGTTACAAATAGTAATTCTTCTAGCATTTTCCCAGATATCATTCCACGTTTCTGTGGAGATTTCTAGTCCCAGATCCTGATCCCATGTTTTAAGCAGATTATCCATATCTCCCGATACTTCATCATGTAGTAAATGATAAATATTACTGACGGAAGATACCCCCACTGGTCGTAGGACACTACATTCTCTATCGGATTTATAAAGACTATCTAATAACGTAGTCTTCTTCTGTATAAAATCTCGAATTTGGAAGTATCGAAAGAGGTCTCCATTGGGTAATCCGAATTTCTGACGCAGCTGTCCGAAAGACATCAGGACCCCATCTTTAAATAAATCCCCAAGACATGAGATACCCCTGGCTCTCCAGAGTTTAAAAGTGGCATCTGTTAACCCCGGTTGGAATCCCCATGCTCCCACTATCGGTGCATAGGGGGATGTTTTATGTGAATTACCCTCATTTTGCCGCATTATATTCCAAGCCTTGATTGTATTCAGTATTATAGGGTTTTTACAGTGATCTGTAATGATTTTCCTCTTGTCTGAGAATAAAAGGTTAATAAGTGGGTATTTTACTTGAGAAGCCTCGATGTCCAACCAGATTGATTGTGGATCAGACAAGACCCAATCAGCTATATAACTTAATAGGGAACTTAATTGATATTTCCTAAAATCTGGGAAGTCCAATCCACCCCTTGCCTGTGGAAGCTGTAGCTTCTTCAGCTTAATGAGGGGTCGCCTATGGTTCTAGATAAAGGAACTCAGCCAGCCGTATAATTTACATAAAGCTGTCCTCGGCAGCATCACCGGAAGCATTCTCATAGGATATAGGAGACGGGGCAGGATATTCATTTTGATTAATGCTATTCTACCCAGCCAGGAAATTGGCAGGTCTCCCCATCGCTGGAGGTCCTGCCTTATCCTTTCCAATAAATACACAAAATTAGCCTTATACAACTGACCAAATACTGGAGTAATAAAAATGCCTAAATATAAGAAACCCTCCAGGGACCAGCGAAAGGGAAAAAGGGAACCGTCCGCTAAGCGGGGTATCACAGCAAGGCCACCCATTGGCATAGCTTCCGATTTTGAAAAATTAATTTTATAGCCTGAGAATGCACTAAATGTATTAATAACTTGGATTAAGCGAGGTATGGACATCAAAGGGTTACTGAGGAATAGAAGAACATCATCTGCATAAAGGGTAATTTTATGTTTACCTGTACCAATCCTTGGGGCCACTATGTTAGGATCAGCTCGTATAGCTTCTGCTAGTGGTTCAATTATTAGCGTGAATAACAATGGCGAGAGGGGACATCCCTGACGGCAGCCCCTACCCACACTGAAGCTATCCGAGCCTAATCCATTGGTAACCACAACTGCTTTGGGATCACTATACAATGTTGAGATCCATTTGGTAAACACCTGTCCAACACCAAACCTCTCCAATGTGTAAAACAAATATGACCATTCGACCCTATCAAATGCCTTTTCCGCGTCTAATGAAACCACTACTCCTGGTATCTTTCCCTGATGACAAGCTTGTACTGGGATGTGGTTTTGTACGAAAGGCTTCAGTATAAAGAAAGGCTGAATAGGTTGGTATTTTTCACTGAAACCTGAATGTTGACAGATGACCTCATAGAAGTTTATAAAATCATGAGGAGGATAGATAGAGTTAATGGGAGTTGCCTTTTCCCATGGACAGGGGAGTCTCAAGACAAGGCACTACATTTTTAAGTTAGAGGAGAGACATATAAAATTAAAGACATGAGAGGCACATTGTTACACAGAGGGTGGGTTGTGTGTGAAATGAACTTCCCAAGGAAGGGGTGAACATGGGGACAATTACCATGTTCAGAAGACATTTGGATTAATACAGGAATAGGAAAGTTTGAAGGGATATGATCCAGGAACAGGCAGGTGGAATGAGATCAGTTTTAGAGTATGGTTAGCGTTAACCAAACAGTGCGGTATAACTCTGACTATGATTATAATTTTGTGTCATCAATTAAGAAAGGCTGCAAGAGAAAGCCAGGGAACTACAGACTGATAAGCGAGACATCATGGTGGGTCAGTTGTTGGAGGTCATTCTGAGAGGTAGGCCTTACATGCATTTGGAAAGATAAGGCCTGTTTACGGACAGCCAGCATGGCTTTGTGCATGGGAAAACATGTCCCACAAACTTGACTGGAGTTTTCTCAAGATGTGACCAAAAAGATAGATGAAAGCAGAGCAACAGACATTGTTTCTGGCTTCCGCAAACCCTTGTTCAGGATGTAGCATGATACATTGGTTAGTAGGGGTAGATCACAAGGGATCAGGGAGAGCTTGCCAACTGGATACAAAATGGAATGACAGTGGGAGACAGAGGGTGGTGGGAGAGGGTTGTTGTTCAGGCTGGAGGCCTCTGACCAGCAGTGTGCTTTCAGGATTGGTGCTAGGACCACTGTTGTGCACCACTTTCATAAACAATTTGAGTGAAAATATTGGAGTCCCTGTTAATATGTTTATAGATACCAAGATTAGTGGAAAAGTGGGCAGGGAATATAGTTATCGAAGGGGATGTTAATCAACTGGGCCAAGGAATGAAAGATGGAGTTTAATTCAGGTGTTGGATTTAGTTCAGACAAACCAGGGAGGACTAACACGGGTAATGGTTGGGCCCTGGACAGTGTTGTAGAAAAGAGAGAGACCAAGGGGTGCAGTTACATTGTTCCTTGGACTGGCATCACAGGGCGACAGGGTGTTGAAAGCAGCAATTGGCACACTTGTCTTCATTGGTCAGAGCATTGAGTACATGAGTTGGAGATATTGGTAACACTGTCGTCAATATTTCTCCTGGGCAGAGGAGGCCACGGGGTGACCTTATAAAGGTTTATGAAACCATGTAGGGTCTAAGTAAGGTGAATTGCCAAGGGTAGGTGAGTCCAAAGCTAGAGGCATAAACGTGAGGTGAGAGCAAGGATTTGAAGAGGGAGCTGTGGGGCAACATTATCCACAGAGGATGGTGCCTAGACGGAACGGGCCACCAGAGGAAATGGTAAAAACAAGTACAATTACAACATGGAAAAGACACTCGGGCAGGTATGTGGAGAGGAGAAGGTTTGAAGGGATATGAGTCAAACACAGGCAAACGCGACTCATTCCATTTAGGAAACCTCGGCCGAAGAGTCATGCCGCACAGAAACACTCCCGATGTCTCCAGTTATTGGAGGAGGAGACTATCGCGACAAGGCATGTTGTAGAGACTGAAGCAAGTTACAGCGATAAGGATGGTCCTCTGGACTGGAGGTTTCAAATATGTAAAATAATTGTTGAGGGGGAGGAGATGACAGAGATAGGAACTGTTATAGGAGTTAGAATGATTGAAGACACTGGTCCTCAATAGAAGCCATAGATACAGTGTTGGAGAGGGAATAGGGAACAGAAAGATCCCAGGCAGCATTCCACCCTCTCGTGGAGGGCCTGCTTTGCCCTCAGTTGTTCTGATGCTCCCTAAGAAAGCACAGGCCTGGACTGATATCTGGGAACTCCTGATGCTGTCTCATTACAACAAAACTTGCAGCAGGCGTGGTGATTGAGCCTGGGGTGTATCTGTACTATGCTCCCCCTCCAGCAATTTCTCTATGTCATGTCTTGTTAGCTGATGTTTGGATCCCCCTTATTACTTTCTGCTCTGTGCACTGGAATGATCTTACCTGGCAGCAGGATTTATTGAAAACTCCCGACCTCCTTGACTTTGTCTTTCTGGCTGGCCAACCATCGTCCCAACCAGCAGTTGGAGAGCCTATTGAGACAGGAACTCCATGAGTACCTGTAGAAAACGCAGAAATAGGCAGAATGGGAAATTAGACTAATACTTTGAGGGTGACACATATAGAATGGCACTGAGCCCACAGAGATCTGGAAAAACCCAGTCTACATTCCTGACCTGTGCTGCCTCATCTCTCTGGAGTGGAGAATTCTGTTGGCTCATGATCTGGAGTAGCTTCAAGAGTGAGAGACGCTGACAGAGGCAGCAATTAGACCCACACAGTGAGGATACCACATGGAGAGGTACTGAGTCACATCACCAGAGTGCCAGGTCAAACAATTGTGCAGGAAGCAAGACTTTTGATTCATGTTGCACTGGGATATACAAACTGTGAGCAGGCGAAGTGATGGCCTAGTGGCATTATTGTGTGACAATTTATCCAGAAACTCAGCAAGTGTTCTCTGGACACAGGTCCAAATCCCAGCATTGCAAATGATTGAATGTGAAGTGAATGCTTCAAAAACGATGTAATTAAAAACCTGTAAGTGAATATTAAACAATTGCTGATGTTAAGAAAAATCCATCGGGTGCATTCCTGTCTTTAGTGAAGTAACCTAAGATGGGACTGGGATATCACAGGTATTCCAGAACAACAGCTGAGGGAGGGACAGGACAGGCAGCTCAATGTCCCAGGGGACAGATGCTGCAGGAAGGACAGAAGGGGAGCTGAGAGAGGAGGAGAGCTGCTGGTTCTGACTGGGTGAACCATCCCAGCAGGACTGAGAGAGGATATTCCTGCGGGACCGCCCAGTGACGCTGTGTCCGTGGGATTAATCAGTAACAATGGGTCTTCCCTTTCCTCTGATTGTTCTACAGACCCCGAGAGCCCCGCCCTCCTGCACCTTGACCTTCTCAAGATGGCGGCCCTGAGGCCCGCGCTCCCTCTTCCCTCAAACAAATGGCGGCCGTGACCCTGGGCCGCTTCCCTGATCAGAGACCGCCACCTCCTTACCCGGGCCTGGAGGGTCTTTATCGAGTTATTTTTAAACTTTATCCGGGATTTGTGAATTCTCTCCGCTCCTTTCTCCCAGCGAGACTCCCACACACCGGCTCTGAGCGCCGCTCTCTGAAGCCGATCGCAGCCGCTGCCAGAGAAAGCAGCTCCAAGTCTCTCTGTGTGTGACCTGACCAATGTGACACTGCGCATGCTCCACATGGAAACCAAACTGCGCGTGCGTCTGAGTTATCAGTGAGTTTATAGAGAATATTCATATCTGCACAGGATCATGGGTGAAATATTAGTCATTAACAATTGCTCTGTCGAGTTACAATCATTAAGATGCTTACTATGCAAATAGATTGTTCGTTCCAACTTAACCATACCGGCCAGGAGTTTGAAAATGTTTCTTACTCGAGTTGTGTAAACTGACCTGTGAATTATTCTCAGCTCGTCCCCCTACATTATTGCAAAATCACCCATGTGTTTATCTAACGATTGTTTAAATCTCCCTAATGTACGTTATCAGATTTACATCTCAACTATTTCTTAAAAATCTCACATTGATTCATGGGAGAGGTGTAATGCTCCACTATGTAGTGAGAATGACCAATCCAGCAAAATAGTTTGCTTTCTGACCAAGCCTGAAGCGTTCACTCCCCGAGAATGCTTTGGCCCCGGTCATCACTCACTCTGGTTGGCGGACCGGCCGCTGCTCGGTCCTCCTGTTCCGCCCCTTCCTCCCAATTGCGGAGTTGATTCAGGCGCGACTCAGCAGGCTGAGAGACAAGGGAAGTTAGAGTCGATGCCTTGTGATGTGAAAATATCCCGAATCTTGGATCGAGACGCCTGAGTTCATTTCACAGCTTGTTCGGGTGTGTGTAATGACAACTTTATTAAGAGAAAACAAGGGAAGGCAGGAACAGAGTAAAAACAATAGAACATGCACACAATGTGGTGGGGCTCTCAATGCTCTGGTGATTTTAGTCTTTACCATGTGTTTCAGGGCGCCAGGGCCTCCCAGTACAGACTATGCCACTCCTCCTTGTGCACAGCCAGATACCACGATTGTGGGGCAAAGTGATGTGGTGGGGTACAGATTCTGGATTAGTGGTGTTGGAAGAGCACAGCAGTTCAGGCAGCATCTGAGGAGCAGTAAAATCGACGTTTCGGGCAAAAGCCCTTCATCAGGATTAAAGGCAGAGAGCCTGAAGCGTAGAGGATGGGGGTGGGGAGAAAGTAGCATAGAGTACAATAGGTGAGTGGGGGAGGGGATGAAGGTGATAGGTCGGGGGCGGTCGGAGGATGGAGTGGTTGGTGGAAAAGAAGATAGGCAGGTAGGACAAGTCAGGGGGACAGTGCTGAGCTGGAAGTTTGGAACTGGGATGAGGTCGGGAAAGGGGAAATGAGGAAACTGTTGAAGTCCACATTGATGCCCTGGGGTTAAAGTGTTGCGAGGTGGAACATGACGCGTTCTTTCTCCAGGCGTCTGGTGGTGAGGGAGTGGTGGTGAGGGAGGCCCAGGGCCTCCATGTCCTCGGCAGAGTGGGAGGGAGAGTTGAAATGTGTGCCACAGGTCAATGGGGTTGATTGGTGTGGGTGTCCCGGAAATGTTCCCTAATGCGCTCTGCTAGGAGGTGTCCAGTCTCCCCAATGTAGAGGAGACGGCATCGGGAGCAACGGATACAATAAATGATATTAGTGGATGTGCAGGTAAAACTTTGATGGATGTGGAAGGCTCCTTTAGGGCCTTGGATAGAGGTGAGGGAGGAGGTGTGGGCGCAGGTTTTGTAATTCCTGCGGTGGCAGGGGAAGGTGCCAAGTTGGGAGGGTGGGTTGTAGGGGGCGTGGACGTGACCAGGTAGTCACAGAGGGAACGGTCTTTGCGGAAGGCAGAAAGGGGTGGGGAGGGAAATATATCCCTGGTGGTGGGGTCTGTTTGGAGGTGGCGGGAATGTCAGCGGATGATTTGGTTTATGTGAAGATTATTGGGATGGAAGGTGAGCACCAGGGGCGTTCTGTCCTTGTTACGGTTGAAGGGGTGGGGTCTAAGTGTGGAGGTGCGGGATGTGGACGAGATGCGTTGAGGGCATCTTTAACCACGTGGGAAGGGAAATTGCGGTCTCTAAAGAAGGAGGCTACCTGGTGTGTTCTGTGGTGGAACTGATCCTCCTGGGAGCTGATACGGCGGAGGCGGAGGATTTGGGAATACAGGATGGCAATTTTGCAAGAGGTAGGGTGGGAAGTGGTGTCATCCAGGTGGCTGTGGGAGTCGGTGGGTTTGTAAAAAATGTCAGTGTCAAGTCGGTCGTCACTAATGGAGATGGAGAGGTCCAGGAAGGGGAGAGTGGTATCAGAGATGGTCCAAGTAAATTTAAGATCAGGGTGGAATGTGTTGGTGAAGTTGATGAATTGCTCAACCTCCTCGAAGGAGCACGAGGTGGCGCCAATGCAGTCATCAATGTAGCGGAGGAAGACGTGGGGAGTGGTGCCGGTGTAATTACGGAAGATCAACTGTTCTACGTAGCCAACAAAGAGACAGGCATAGCTGGGGCCCATACGTGTGCCCATGGCTACTCCTTTGGTCTGGAGGAAGTGGGAGGATTCGAAGGAGAAATTGTTTAGGGTGAGGACCACATCGGCCAAACGAATGAGACTTTGGTGGAAGGGTATTGTTGGGGATGTCGGGAGAGGAAAAAACAGAGGGCTTGGAGGCCCTGGTCATGACGGATGGAGGTGTAGAGGGATTGGATATCCATGGTGAAGATGAGGCGTTGGGGGCCGGGGAAACTCAAGTCTTGGAGGAGGTGAAGAGCGTGGGTGGTGTCTCGAACGTATGTGGGGAGTTCCTGGACGAGGGGGGATAGGACAATGTCGAGGTAGGTAGAGATGAGTTCAGTGGGGCAGGAGCATGCTGAGACAATGGGTCAGCCAGGGTGGTCAGGCTTGTGGATCTTGGGAAGGAGGTAGAACCAGGCAGTGCGGGGTTCCCGGACTGTGAGGTTGGAAGCTGTGGGTGGGAGATCTCCTGAGGTGATGAGGTTCTATATGGTCTGGGAGATTATGGTTTGGTGAGGGGGGTGGGGTCATGGTCGAGGGGCGGTAGGAAGAGTTGTCCTCGAGTTGGGGTTTGGCTTCAGCGGTGTAGAGGTCAGTGTGCCAGACTACCACTGCACCCCCTTTATCTGCAGGCGAAATGGTGAGGTTGGGATTGGAGCAGAGGGATTGGAGGGCTGCGTGTTGTGAGGGTGAGAGGTTGGTGTGGGGGAGGGGTGTAGACAGGTTGAGGCGGTTAATGTCCCAGCGGCAGTTGGAAATGAAGAGGTCGAGGGCAGGTAATAGGCCAGTGCGTGGTGTCCAGGTGGATGCAGTGTGTTGGAGGTGGGCGAAGGGGTCCTCGGAAGGTGGGCAGGAGTCCTGATTGTGAAAGTAAGCTTGGAGACAGAGGCAACGGAAGAATTGTTCAACGTCACGGCATGTATTAAATTCATTGATGCGTGGACAGAGGGGATGAAGGTGAGGCCTTTGCTGATAACTGATCGTTCGTCCTCAGTGAGGGGAAGGTCTGGAGGGATGGTGAAAACTCGGCAGGGCTGGGAGCTGGGATCTGGTGTGAGTGTGGAGCTGGGAGTGGGGGCGGAGCCTGTAACTGGAGTGGGGGAAATGGAGGTGGAGTAATGAGCAGGGTTCCACCCCCATTCCCCCCACGCTGATGTCATCATCCTCGGAAAAATATTTCCATTGTCTACCTTTCTAATCCTCTGATCATCTTGTATGTCTCTATCAAATCCCCTCTAGCCTTATTCTTGCCAATGAGAAGAGTTTCAAGTCTCTCAGCCTTTCCTCACAAGACCTTCTCTCCAGACCAGGCAACGTTCTGGTAAATCTTCTCTGCACCTTTTCCAATGTTTCCAGATCCTTCTGAAAATATGGGCACCAGAACTGAACACAATATTCCAAGTGTGGCTGCACCAGCGTTTTGTATAGTTGCAGTATGGTATTTCAACTTCAGAACTCAATCCCTCCACGAATGAAACCTAACACACCGTTTGCCTTCTTAACAGCGCGATCAACCTGGGTGGCAACTTTCAGGGATCTATGTACATAGACTCAAAGATCCCTCTGCACACCACACTACCAAGAATTTTTCCATTGACCCAGTATTCAGCCTTCCTGTTATTCTTCTCAAAGTGCATCACCTCACATTTAGTTGCATTGAACTCTATTTGCCACATCTCAGCCCAATTCTGCAGTTTATCCAAGTCCCCTTGCAACCTGTAACATTCTTCTACACTGTCCACTACTACACTGACTTTAATGTCGTCTGCAAATTTCCTAATCCATTCACCTATACCTGCAGTGGTCCCAAAACAGATCCTGGTGGCACGTGTCTCGTAACTGGACTCCAGGCTGAATATTTTCCATCAACCACCACTCGCTGCCTTCTTTCAGAAAGCAAGTTTCTAATCCAAATTGCTAAATCACCCTCAATTCTATGCCTCTGCATTTTCTCCAACAGCCTACCATGTGGAACCTTGTCAAAGGCTTTACTTTTGTCCATGTATACCACGTCAAATGCCCTACCCTCATTTACAAGCTTGGTGACCTTCTCAAAAACCTCAATGAGGTTTGTGAGACATGACCTGCCCTTGGCAAAACCAAGTTGACTATCTGAAATCAAATTGATGTTTGCCAGATGATTATAAATCTTATCTCTTATAATCCTTTCCTAAACCATTCCTACAACAGAAGTAAGGCTCACTGGTCTATAATTACCTGGGTCATCTCTACACCCTTCTTGAACAAGGGCACAACATTTGCAATCTTCCAGTGCTCTGGTACCAAATATGCAGACAATGACAACTCAAATATCCAAGCCAAAGGCTATGCTACCTTCTCCCTAGCTTCCCAGAGAATCGTCGGTTAAATCCCATCCAGCCCAGGGCTCTTGTCTATTTTCACTCCTTCCAGCATTGATAACACCTGTTCGTAACTAACCTTGATAATTTCTAGTCTAATATTTCATACCTCATTCTCCTCCTCTACAATATTCTCCTTTTCCTGAGTGAAAACCGATGAGAAATGTTCATTTAGCATCTCTCCGATCTCCACAGGGTCAACACTTATCTTCCCATTCTGTCTGTGATTGGCCCTATTCCTACCCTAATCATCTTTTTTATTCCTCACATTCCTATAGAAAGCTTTCGGGTTCTCCTTTATTCTATTTGTTAAAGACTGCTCGTGTCCTCTCTTTGCTCTTCTTAACTCTCTCTTTAAATCCTTAGCTGATCTGTAATTCTCCATCGCCTCATCTGAACCATCTTACCTCATCAACACCTAAGCCTCCTTCTTCTTGGTAACAAGAGATGCAGTTTACGCAGTAAACCAAGGTTCCCTTACCTTATCACTTCCTCCAGCCTGACAGGGACATACCTATCAAGGACACGCAATATCTGTTCCTTAAACCAGCTCCACATTTCCATTGTCTGCAACCCCTGCATTTTGCTACCCCATTCTGTGCATCTAATTCTTGCCTAATAGCATTATAATTGCCCTTGCACCATCAATAACTCTTGACCTGTGGTATGTACTTATTCCTTTCCATCGCTAAACTAAACTTAACTGAATTATGGTCACTCTCTCCAAAGTGCTCACCTACAACTAAATCAAACACCTAGTCTGGTTCATTACCAAGGACCAGATCCAATGTGGCCTCCCCTTTGTCGGCCCTTCAACATATTGTGTCAGGAAACCTCCTGTACACATTGGATAAAAACCGATTCATCCAACGTATTAGAGTTATAGCATTCCAGTCAATTTTGGGGAAGTTGAAGCCCCCCATAATGACCACCCAGTTACTTTCACTCCTGTCCAGAATAATTTTGCTAATCCTCTCTTCCACCTCCCTGGAACTCTGCGGAGGCCGATTTTAAAAAAAACTCCAAGCAGTGTGACCTCTCCTCTTCTGTTTCTAACCTCAGCCCACGCTACCTCAGGAGACCAGTCCTCATCAAAAGTTCTCTCAGCCACCGTTATATTCTCCTCGACTAACATGACGTGTGGACCCATTGCAGAGCTTCAAACTCCATGAGGCAGCCATACTCTCTGACAGACAGACTCAGTCTGGAACCTCCTCTGTCCTTAAGACCTTATGCACTGCCTGTGCTCCTCCATTTCCCCTTTGCACATTCCCTTTCCAACCCACCCCACCTGCATCACTCCATGAATGGTGCTGTCAAGGGCAGAAGTCTGTGGAACAGCCTCCCTAACCTTCTCTATCCTCCTTTAAGATGTATTTTAAAATCATTCTCTTTAATCAACGTTTTGATCATCCACGAAGCACCTTAGGAGATTTGCCATTGTGAAAGATTCCATACAATGCAAGTAGTTGTTGTTATTGCTGTACATTAGGAGAAACGGGAAAGATGCATTCAAAATTCTAACAAGAAAGTCACTGACAGGTGTAGTGTGCAGGCCACCAAATAATAACATCACATTGGGATGGGCAATAAACAAAGAAATAACTATTGCCTGTAAAGATGGTACGGCTATGGGTGATTTTAATCTACTTGTAGATTGGTCGAACCAGCTCGGTCAGGGTAGTCTTGAGTTTATTCAGTGTATCCATGATAGTTTTTTTGACCAGGATGAAATGGAACTGACAAGGGAGCAATCGATCCAGCATCTGGCCTTGTGCAATAAGACAGGAATAATTAATGACCTCAGAGTTAGGGATCGTCTTGAAAGAAGTGATCACTGTATGGTTGAATTTAGAATACATATGGAGAGTGTAAAGATAAAATCTACTACCTGGGTCCTGTGCTTCAACACAGGGAACTACAATAGAATGAGGGAGAACCTGGATAAAGTAGACTGGAAACAAAGATTTTATGGTGGGACGGTTGATGAGCAGTGGAAGATTTTCAAAGGCACTTTACAAAGTGCTCAGCAATGGTATATTTCAGTGAAAAGGAAGGACTGTAGGAAAAGGCATACTCTGCGATGGGTTTCTAAGGAAAGCGATCAAATTGAAAGAAAAGGCATACAAAGTGGCCAAAAACAGTCTGAAACTAGAACTGGGAAAACTTTAAAGGTCAACAGAAAGCCACAGAAGAGCTATAAAGAAACGTAAGATAGAACATGAGAAAAATAAACTAGCACAGACTATAAAGACAGATAGCAAAATTTTACATTGAATGAGAAAAGAATGGTTAAAGTAAATGTTGGTCCTTTGGAAAATGAGAAGGAGCATTTAATTATGGGATATCACAGTGGAGGACACTAATATCTTGTCAATAATTAGCAAAGAGACAAAGATAGGTGATGATTTGGAAACTATCATCATTACGGAACAGCTAGTGTTGGACTGTTGGAGTTAATTGAGCTAATGACAGAAAAGTCTTCTGACCCTGATGGAATGCATCCCAGGGTACTAAAGAAGACGCCAGGAGAAATAGCAAATGCACTGGCAGTAATTTTCCAAAATTCACTGGACTCTGTGGCAGTCCCAGCAGATTGGAAAGCAGCAAAAGTGATGCCAAGTTTTTAAAAAGGTGGACAAAAGGTGGGGAATTATACACCAGTTAGCTTATTCTCTGTAGTGGGAAAGATGCTTGGGTCTATTATCAAGGAAGAAATAGCAGGGAATCTAAATAGAAATTGTCCCATTGGACAGACAGAGCATGGGTTCATGTCGGGCATGTCATGCTTCACAAATCTTTTGGAATTCTATGAAGACATTTTGAGCAAGGTGGACAACGGGGACCCAGTGGATGCGGTGTACCCGGATTTCCAAAAGGTCTTCAACAAGGTGCTGTGCAAGAGGCTGTTGCATAATATAAAGGCACATGGCGTTAGGAGTAGAGTATTAGCATGGATAGAAGATTGGTTGACTAACAGGAGGCAAAGTGTGGGGATAAATGAGTACTATTCTGGCTAATCAGTGACTAGTAGTGTGCCTCAGGGATCAGTGTTGGGACTGCGATTATTTAGAATTGATACAGATGATTTGGAGTTGGCGACCACATGTAGGGTGTCAAAGTTTGCATATGACACTAAGATGAGTAGCAGAACAAAGTGTGCGGAGGACTCTGAAACTTTGCAGAGGAACATAAATACATTGAGTGAGTGGTCAATGGTCTGGCATTTGGAATAGAATGTTCATAAATGTAAAGTCCGACTGTTTGGTTGAAGTAACATTAAAAAAGAGATTATTACTTGAATTTTAAAAAGTTGCATCATTTGCTATGCAGGGGCACCGGAGTAACCTTCTGCATGAAGGTTGGTCACCAGGTACAGCAATCAATTCAGAAAGCAAATGGAATTTTGGCCTTCATTGCTGAAGGGATTGTATTTAAAACCGGAGGTTATGTTCCAGCTGTATTGGGTGCTGGTGAGGTCACACCTGGAGTACTGCATGCAGTTTCTGTCTCCTTACTTGCTCAAGGATGTATCAGCTCTAGAGGGGGTGCAGAGGAGGTTAACTAGGTTGATTCCGCAGTTGACGGGGTTGGCTTAACAGAGACTGAGTAGATTGGGATTATATTCAGGATTTGTTTCTTCATCCATTTAAATGATTTGGATGTGAATAGAGGCGGTACAGTTAGTAAGTTTGCAGATGACACCAAAATTGGAGGTATTGTGGACAGTGATAAAGGTTGTCTCAGAATACAATGGGATATTGATCGATGGGCCAATGGGCTGCGGAGTGGCAGATAGGGTTTAATTTAGATAAATGTGAGGTGCTGCATTTTAGAAAGAAAAATCAGAGCAGCACTCACACTGAATTGTAAGGTCTTGGAGAGTCTTGCTGAACAAAGAGACCTTGGAGTGCATGTTCATGGTTCCTTGAAAGGAGAGTCACAGGTAGATAGGATAGTGAAGAAATTGTTTGGGATTCTTACCTTCGTTGGTCAGAGCATTGAGTAAAGGAGCTGTACAGGACATTGGTTAGGCCACTTTTGGAGTATGGTGTGCAATTCTGGTCTCCCTCTTATCAGAAAGAGGCACTGAAACATGGAAGGTTTGAGAATTGGTTTTTTAAGGATGTTGCCAGGGTTGGAGGATTTGAGTTGCAGGGAGAGGCATAATAGGCTGGGGCCATTTTCCCTGGAGTGTCATAGGCTGATGTGTGATGTTGAAGAGGTTTATAAAATCGTGAGGGGCATGGATAGCGTAAATAGACAAGGTGTTTACCCTGGGGTCGTGGAGCCCAGAACTAGAGGATATAGGTTTAGGGTGAGAGGGGAAAATTCAAAAGGAGCCTAAAGGGCAACCAAAATTGTAACATTTAAAAGGCATTTCAATAGGAAGGGTTCAGAGGGATGTCAGTCAAGTGCTGGCAAATGGGAATAGTTTAGGTTAGAATATCTGGTTTGCATGGATGGGCTGGACTGAAGGTTGGACTGATTTTGTGATAGACATCTCTGACTGTGGGATCATAAAAGTGAACACGGCTCTGATTCACCTCTGGGCTCCTTGATGTCCACTTGTTCGTTATCTAGCTTCCTCAGTCTCACATGAGTGTATTTTTGCCATGTTTAGTATTTTACTACTACGTTCACAGAGCTTTTTGTAAATGGATTGTCCACTGCTGCCTGACTCTTGACCGTATGCTGCTCCATTATCAGGTTATTTTTTCCACAATATCTTTGACAGTCAAGAATTCTTTTTTCCAATAGTGAGTGGATTTTTCTTCCATTTCTGACAGTCAAATTCTGCACCATTTTCATTCCCTATAATTCATATTGCATTCCCTGAAACATCATGTGTATTTCTCCTTCCACAGATACCAGTGATCATTGCCAAAGCCCTGTTGCCTGTGGAGAGGGTGATGTTTGACTTCCTTGTACAGCTGCAGTTTGAATGGTGAAGGCGCTCCCACAACGTGGTTGGGTAAGAGACATTACAGATTATTCACTCAGCGATAGTGAAAAGTAGAAGATATCTGTACAAATCAACAAGGTTTTAATTTCACAAAAATATTGAGAACTTTTGACATAAGGCCACAGCTGGAGAATATTATGTCCAGTGACCAAAACCATTGCCAAATTAGCAATTTTTCAGGAATGCCTTAAAGGAAGAAAGCAGATCTTAGAGGGTGGGAATTCCAGACCATGTTGCCTTGGAATCTATAGACACAGTCACACAGCTGAACTCAAAAATAAACACATCATTGGGAATCTAAACTAAAATGAGTTATTGAGATATGAAAGGGTGTGTGGTGCAGGAAGATAGGAATGATTACAGCCAGGAATTAAGTCAAGGGTGTGAAAGTAAATTATTGTTGCTTATAAATGGGAGCCTTTTGATGGATCAGCAAGTTCTGGTACACGTGAGCACTTGGGTGGTAGAGTTTTCAATATTCTGGAGATTATAGGGAGGGTGATTGTGGGATGCCGGCCAGGAGTGGGTTTGGATAATGAAATCTAGAGTTAACAAAATGAATGAGAGTTTCAGTAAAAAAGCTGAGACTGTGGTGAGGTCAGGTGAGATCACTGAAGTCGAAATAATGGTCTTGGAGTGGGACTGGGTTATCATCCTCACCTCCCCTCTGGAATTCAGCTGTTTGTCAGTTTGTGAATCAAGTCTGTAACAAGATCAGGAGCTGAGTGGCCCTGGCAGAACCCAAACTGGGTGTCACAGAAGGTTATTGCTGAGCAGCTGCGTGACAGCACTGTTGATGACACCTTCCATCACTTCACTGCTGAGCGAGTGTCGATTGATGGAGGGAAATTGGCTGGGTTGGCTCTGTCCTGAGTTTTTGTGCTGGAACATCCCTGAGAAATGTTCCACAATGTCAGTAGGTGCCAGTGCTGGACTTGTCTTGGGCAGTAAGTTCTGGAGCACAGCCATCAGTATTATTGCCACAATGTTGGTAGGGCCGACAGCCTTTACACTACTTCTCCGTTTCTTGATCTGATTTGAAATAAGTTTTCAACCAAGTTGATTCACATCTGTGATGTCAGGGACCAATGTAGAAGACTCATCCACTTGGTACTGCTGGCTGAAGATTGCTGCAAATGCTGTTGTCTTGTCTGTTGCATGGATGTGTGAGACCCCTCCATCAGTAAGGGTGGGGATATCTGTGATGCTTCCTGCAGTGAGTTGTTTAATTGTCCATCAACATTCCTGACTAGGTGTGGCAGAACTGCAGAGCTCAGATCTGATCCATTGGTTGTTGAATCATATAGTTCTATTTGGTGTTGCTTGCACTGTAGCTTCACCAGTTTGGCACCACATTTTTAGGTATGCCTGGTATTGCTCCTGACATGCCCAGCAGAACTCTCCATTGAACTAGGGTTTATCCCCAGGCTTGATGTTAATGGTTGAATGGGGGATATACCAGGCCATGAGATTTCAGATTGGGCTGGAGTACAGTTCTGCTACTGCTGTTGGCCCACAGTGAGACAGACGTTGCAGGGTCAAGAGGGCTGATTGTGTTGTTGTATTTTCCAGTGCATTGGTAGATGTAATGTGGTCCATCAAGTTTCATTCCTTTGTTGAGACTGTGCAGTGATTAATACAATGAGTGATTTGGTGGGAGTGTTGAGTGTTGTCAGGAATGCAACTTTTAAAATAAGGTTTTGTGATTTACACATGAAAGAAATGAAACTATCATGGTATTCAAACAGATGAAAGACTCAACAGACAATCAAGGTATTTTTCAATGGAAAATTTCAGTTACATCACACTATAAATTTTTGCTATACATTCTGTGCCTTAGAACTGTGCCCTCCACAATCACCTGATGAAGGAGCGGTGCTTCGATAGCTAGTGTACTTCCAATTACACCTGGTGGACTATAACCTGGTGTTGTGTGATTCTTAGAACATTACAGCACGACTAACAGGACCGCATGGAAACAGGTTCAGTCCAGTTAATCAATACATTCGGAAGGATTTCCTCCAAGGTTGATGACACAATATTAGTCAAAACCGTCAACTTCAACCTGCAATGTTGCTGTTAACAAAAACTTCAGGCTGGCACAAAGCTCCCCACCCCACTGCAATGTGGTAACTGGACACGGCCCAGGAACTGGAACTGGGACATTTGTGGACCGTGATCTCAAAGGAAGCGAGCAAACACAATTCTGACAGATTAGTCCTCAAAGATGAGTAGCAGGTTTGAGACAAGGCAGGTGGTATGCCGCCTTGCACTTAGCTTAATTGCATTTCTTATTTACAGTCGTGTTTTGCAAAGTATAAAGAACTGTGTTTTTTTTCATGGTTGGGGAGTTTTATCCTCGTTGATCACAGTTGCTGCCTCTCGCTCCTCAAGTCAAATCATAGGATGTATAATAAAACAATAAACTGCAGGTGCTGGAGATCTAAACCCCAGAAACAAAGTGCTGGAGAAACTTATCAGTTCTGAGGGCATCAGTGAAGAGAAAAAATGTTACATTTCAACTTCACTGACTCTTCATCTGAAAGGACAAAAGGTCATGAGACTTTGAACTTACAATGTTTTATTCCCCTCAGATATGCTGCTGGACCTGCGGTTCTCCAACATTGTGCTTTTTATATTGAACTTTATTTACAAAACAGATTGGAAAATACTAATCTGCAAAAGTGAAAAGTTCATTGTAAACCTGAGCATAGTGTCTACACTTGAGTTACAGAAGCACACCTCAGTTTAAAAACAAGATTTAACTCAAAATAACATTCCATCTGAAAATTAGCCAAGTTACACCAGTAATAAAGCTCATCCACCCAATGAGGCACTTCAGAACAACATCCTGCAGTGTTGCACACAGCCACCTTTACCAAAGAATGATCACATGTCACAAAATTGAAGGCCAAGAGCATGTCTCTTTAAAGGAGCTGAAGTCAAACTCAATTTCTGGAAGGATTTTTATTAAACCTGATTGAACATTTAAATCTCAGAGCATAATCTTTGCTTTTTTTAAACAAAGTTTGTGGGAAAGATCCCACATCTTACTAAAGGTTCAGTTCAGTCTGATACATAGAGCCAAAGGTCAAACAAACATCACACTTTCCATTCACTTCTACAAATTGTTTGTAAAATCATGTCACGTTAAAGAACTGGACAATAAATGTCATTGTATGCAATAAGAGTGAAGCCTGTGACAGCAGATTTAGCTTTGGAAGGCAGTGTGTGCGCTTTCTAAATTCTGGGAGCACTTTGGGAGACTGCTCCCAGATGGTGATAGTGAGCATATCTGGAATGCACCGTTTAGATTTGGGAATCCTTGGGAGACAATCTGTGGTTTCAGTAGTACTTGGCTTGTGTTGGTGTACAGTAAGCAATTTAAAAAGTTACTTATGCATTGTTGGTGACTACCCGAATGGTATTTAAATCTGCCAGGTTTCCTTTCATAGTGTGAATGCATCTATTGTAAATATTTGGAATATTTCAGAACTGCCCAGTGCTTGGCAAATTCAGGGGGGACAAAAAAATCACATTTGATAATTTGAAATTAAGAATCCAAGAGGACTTAACCACTGAAGTATTCAATTCAAATAGTTAAATGGAATGCTCACATTTAAAATACCTGTTATCCATAGGAATGGATGGACTGACAGAATTGGGATCAAATTCCTGGCTGGGGAGTGTGAAATGTGCTTTGATAAAGTCACCTGCATTTACCAACAATAATTTGGCAAGCTCGGAAATTTAAAAAACAATACGAGCTTCATTGCTGCTCCAGTCGGGTCCCAAGCTCTGTGAAAAAAATAACAATGTTCAGGTTTATTGCATACACTCTGAAACACGTGTTCCTTCTACAGATCCTGCAAGTTTCCCCAATGAGCATAGTCCATCCAAATGATGTTGCTAACTTTGGCCAACTCATTTCTTTCCGAGCCTCTATAACCTGAAGAGTGACCAGAAGCAATTACTCCAACATATGTGTCAACATTACTGAGGAGGATTTTTTCCTTCAGCATTGACTTCCATGTATTCAGTGCCCAGAAAAGATAAAAAGCTTGTTACCTTTTATAGAGCAATGATTCAATGGAAGTAAAACGCTAACCTTTTCTTGCTTAATAATCAAGCTGCCTAAATTGTAAAAATGAACACTTCTTAATAGTTCACGAGATCATAACGAAATATTTTGTGCAAAACAAATCACATGATACATAGTTATTCAGATAACAAAACAAGTTTGTTCATTGAAGAACCCAGAGGAAAAGGTCATGAAACAATGTGAGTTCAAAGTTTGTGCGAAGATTTGTAGCTCGGGTGCTCGTTGCTGTGGTTCCAGCTCGGCGAACAGAACCACAGCAACAATGTGAGTTTGATATACCTCAATCATCATTTCAAGTGCATTGTCTGCATAAATTCTCCTTTTCTCCTCGAAGTATTTAACGTCTTGAATAATTGAGAGAATGAAGTCACAGTTGTACAACACAAAATCAGACCCTTCAGTCCAACTTGCCCATGCTGATCAGATATCCAAAATTAATCTAGTCCTATTTGCCAGCATTTGTTCCATATCCATCTTAAACCCTTTCTACTGATTATCAGTTTATTTTTCTTTATCAACACTTGAAATACTGACTTTTTTGTCTCCCAACATTGGTTAAAGAAATCATTCATTCAAGTTAGTTTTGTAATCTTTCACAAAGAAACAAGTGAGAACAACATATAGCTGAGTGCAAAACAAAATACTGCAGCTGCGCGATACCTGGGAACACGCTAAAGGTGAGGCACTGATATTGCACAAGTTTGTCAGCATGGTTTCAATTACTGACAATCATTTAGTAATGTCTTAGCCTTCACATAGTTAAGGTAAATGTGAGATATCTGAATTTCATGAATTGGTTCCTATTGAACTTTGATCAACAAAAAATATTCTTGGTTTAATCTACTCAAAGAAGAAAGTGACGACCAAAGAAGCTGGACATCAGTATGGAAAAGTGTCATGCTGGAAAAGCACAGCAAGTCAGGCAGCATCCGAGAAGCAGGAGAGTTAATGTTTCGGGCATAAGCCCTTCATCAGGAAACACAGGCTTCAGAAAAATAACTGGCATAGACTTATGCCAATACATACGTAGAAGGGTCAGAACATGTTACTATCAGATTAGAGACTAATTTCAGATTTGGTACCATTCAGTGCAACATTTCAGTATGATATTTACATATGTACCTAAAAGAGAAGTTGTCTAAAATTACAAGCTCTAGAATGATTATAGGATTAAACCTGGAAATAAAGCTGGTGAACAAGAATGGCAAAGTAAAGTCCCATCAGTATCGCCTTGGGCAGTGTCAAGTAAGAATTTGAGAGCAGAGTTGCCACTTTGGTGTAATCTTCAGTCTGGCCAAATTGCAGCAAAAAGCTGTTCAATTTTATCTGCAAATTATTGAATGCAAAATCCTCCTTGCACAATAATGAGGCAGCATTTTGGGATGTCATTTTTAAAATATATTATTTTCAAAGTTACTCACAATTAAGAGTGATCATTCGGTGCTGTCTGCATAACTCAGTATGAAAATGAATTAACAGAAAAAAAAAACGTTATAACCCAAATTCAGAGTCACAAATTCATTGATTATTGCGTGGGTCCAGCATTTATAAGTAATCTATTTTTTAAAAATAAATACAGATACATTTACTAACTATATTGGAGTACAATCAAGTTTCTTACTGAACAGTGACAGGATTGGACAGAGTCCGCATGGATTTAAGAGAAGGGAATCATACTTAGCAAATCTACTGAAAGAACCTACAGAGTCGAATATTAAAGTAAGAAATTGCAGGACATTTAGAAAAGCTTATCATTAAAACATGATAGACTGGGGTTTGTGAAAGAGAAACTATATTTGACAAATTTGCGACTGTTCATTGAGGAGATAACAGGCAGGGCTGATAAAGGGTAATCCAATTATGTTCTGTGTTTGGATTTTAAAAATGCAAATGATAAGGTGCTACATAAAAGTTAATTGCACAATTTAGGAGCTCATGGTATCGGGGTAATGTATTAGCATGGACTGAGGATTGGTTAACCACACTGGCTGTTGCTGAGTCCTCACTTGGAGTACTGTATATAATGTTAGCTCCCATATTTAATAAAGGTTAAACCAACATCGGAGACCATTCAAAAAAGATTCAATTAGATGTTTCGAGGATGAAAGTGTTGACCTATCAAGAATAGATAAGCAGGAGTGATCTTATGGAAACAAGATTCTGAGGAGCTTGACAGAGTAGATGTTGACTAGATTTTCTAGCACCAGTGAAGTCTCAAACCAGGGGACATTACATAAGGGAACATTCATTTTAGAAAAAAATGGCTAGTGAATGGCTAGAATTTTCTCGCCCAAACAATTGTGAAAGTTAAATGTGGGAGGGGAATGGTTGGGTTACTCTTCAGAGGGTTATTCTGGCTTGTTGGGCTGAAGGGCCTGTTTCCACACAGTAGGGAATCTATGATTCTATCTCAAATTATTTTAAAAGAGGGCAGATAGATTTTTGAAATATTGAGCAGTTGAAGGCTATGTGGATCAAACATAAAAGAGGTGTTGAGGTCTGGGTTGGCCAAGCCATGATCTGATAGAATGGGGGAACAAGCTGAAGGCAATGAATGCATTACTCCTGCTCCGATTCCTTGAGGCTCTGTTTCATGTTTTTTTTTATCTCCAAAGAAGAGCGTGATAGAATGTGCTAAAGATCTCAGATGTTGTGAAAATGGGCAGTTTATGTACTGATTCAGATGGCATTGATTCATCAATCACAGCTATACAGTCATGAGTAGGAAGGCAATTCCCTCCATGAATAAAGGGAATCTACTGCAGATCTCACAAAAAGGGAATTCTTACCCGCAGCAAACTCTCCCATCACATTACCCAACATATCAGCTAAAGCAGGACACACTGTGCATGCTGTAGCCAACAAAGTGACTCCCGGGTGATTGATGTCAGCACCGGACCAATGAAAGGACGGTGGGCGGAGTTGGAGGACCTAACGGGCGGTTGGTCCTCCAACCAATCAAAGTGAATGAAGGGCGGAGCTAAACTAAACCATGTGATCACCCTCACGGGCGGCGCACAGTCGCTGTAATGAATGCTCGGCAAGTTATGGAGAGAAAGGATACGGTAAGGAAAGAAATAAACAGGGAAACGGGATAAAAACTGTATTGCCATGAGCGGAGAGGTTTTACAAACAAATTGTGCACGTCGGAAAATACAAATTTGAACGTCCCAGTCCCGTGTTTGCAGTAAATGGGGAATTGCCTCAGCGCGGCTGCAGGCCTGAGTGAGCGCCGCCATCTTTATTCGGGACAACGATTCACTGGACACGTGCGCGACCGCCATCTTTGTAGGGGGCAAGGTGCAGCCAGGCGCATGTGCAGCCTTTCTCCAGTTTCGAGTCATTGGGGTCATAGCAGCCAATCCTGCTCTGATTCACCTCTGGGCTCCCTCATCACCACTTTGTCAATATCTAGCTTCCTCAGTCTCGAACCATGGGTGTATTTCTGGTCTGTTTACTACTGTATTATGACTTTTGTAGACCCTTTGTAAAGGAGTTTTTCACTGAGGCCCAGCCCCTGACCATGTGCTGCTCTATTGTCAGATTACTTTTCTCTTGAATATTTTTGACAGTCAAGAATTCTTTTTTCCAATAAGCAAGTATATTTTGCTTCCATTTCTGACTATCAAATTCTGCATCATTTTCATTCCCTGTAATCCATTTTGCACTTCCTGAAACATCAACTGTGTTTCTCCTTCCATAGATACCAGTGATCAATGCCAAAGCCCTGTTGCTTGTGGAGAGGGTGATGTTTGACTTTCTTGTTCAGCTGCAGTTTGTGTGGTGAAGGTGCTCCTATAATGTGGTTGGGTAAGTGGCATTATAGATTATTCATTCAGCAACAATGATGATTTGAAAATAATGTCCAAATCAACCAACAGTTTGCATATTTATTATCATGCTTATAATTTCACAAAAATACTATTGAGAACTTTAGATGGCGATATTAAGTCAGGTGACCAAAAGCATTGCCAAAAAGCAGGTTTTCAGGGATGTCTTAAAGGTGGAAAGCAGACCTGTGAGGTTTTGGCTGCGAATTTCAGACTATGCTGCTTCAGCAACTGTACAAACAGCCACACAGGTGAAGTAATGAATTAACAAATGGTTGGGAGTCTCGAAGAAAATGGGTTGTCGAGGTGTCAAAATGTGTGTGGTGCAGGGAGCTAGGGATTATAACAGCCAGGAATTAAATCAAGTGTGAGAATTTTAAATTGAGGGATATTGGCCAGGTGCTGGCAGGTGAGACACGATTGGGTTAGGGTATCTGGTCAGCATGGACGGGTTGGACCAAAGGGTCTGTTTCCTTGCTGTACATCTCTATGGCTGTATGCTGTTGATTATAATTAGTAGCCTTTTGATGAATCAACAAGCAGAGATTTAGACTTTCCTGAGATTACAGGGAGGTTGAATTTGGGAAGCTGGCCCTGAGTGTGTTTGGAAAATGAAGTCTGGAGATAACACAAGGTGGATGAATGTATATGAGCTTGAGACAAGGGTGGAATCAGCTAGAAATAGTGGTCTTGGAATGGGACTGAGTTATCACACTCATGTCACTTCTGGGATTCAGCTGGTTGCCAGATTGTGAATCAGGGCGGTAACACCATCGGGAGCTGAGTGGCCGTGGTGGTGCCTAAAATGAGTGTCACTCAGCTGACTGTTGCTGAGCAGCGACTGCTTGGTAGCCCTGTTGATGACATTTTCCAAAACTTTACTGCTGATCGAATGTGGACTGATAGAGGGAAATTGGCTGGGTTGGATTGCCCTCTGTTTTTGTGTTGAACATCCCTGGGCAATGTTTCACATTATCGGTAGATGCTTTGTGGGTGGCAAGTTCTGGAGCACAAGCCATCTGTATTATTGCCAGAATATTGGCAGGGCCCGTAGCCTTTGCACTACTTAACCATTTCTTGATGTTATTCAAACTCAACTGAACTGGCTTAGAACTCACATCTGTGATGTTGGAAACCACTGGAGAAGGCTGAGATGGATCATCCCACTTTGCACTTCTGGCTGAAGATTGCTGCAAATGCTGTCATCATATCTGTTGCATGGATATGTGAGGCCCCTCCATCAGTAAAGGTGGAGATATCTGTGATCCTTCCTCCAGTGAGTTGTTTAATTGTCCATCCCCGTTCACAACTGGGTGTGGCAGAAGTGCAGAGCTCCGATCTGTTCCATTGGATGTAGGATCACTTAGCTCTGTTGCTTGCGACTGATGCTGTTTGATATGCAGGTAGTTCTGTTTGATAGCTTCACCAGGTTGGCACTTCATTTTTAAGTCTGCCTGGTGCTGCTCATGGCATGCCCTCCTTTACTGTCCATTGTGATGGGTGAGAGCAGGATTTACAAACCCATGAGATTACAGTTTGTGCTGGAGTACAGTTCTGCTGCTGTTGATGTCCCACAGTTCCTCATAGATACCCAGTTTGAGATCCTACATCTCTTCAAAGTCTGTCCCATTCAGAACGGTGATAGTGTCACACAACACAATGGAGGTTTTTCTCAAATTTAAGGCAAGACTTTGTCTCCAAAAGGAATGTGTGATGGTCGCTCGTACTGATACTGTCATGGACATATGTATCTGCCGCTGGTCAATTCATAACAATGAGATCAAGTATGTTTTACACTCTTATTGGTTCCCTCACCACTAGCTGCAGACTCAGTTGAGCAGCTATATCCTTTAGGACCTGGCCAGCTCAGTCAGTAATTCTGTTGCAGAGCTCGTCTTGATTATGGACATTGAAATCCTGTACCCGGAGTACGTTTGACACCATTTTACTTCCTCAGTGCTTCCTCCAAATGATGTTCAACATGAAGAAGACCTGATCCGTCAGCCAAGGGAGGACGGGACGTGGTAATCGGCAGGAGCCATGAGACTTCCTGGTCTCCGGAGCCAATGCTGTGTACTGGCAAATCCTCCCTGTCTGTACACCACTGTGCCACCACCTCTGCCTGGTCTGTCCTGCCGGTGGACAGGACATATCCAGAGATTTCAGGAGAAAGTGAAGTCTGCAGATGCTGGAGATCAGAGTCAAAAGTCTGGTGCTGGAAAAGCACAGCAGGTCAGGCTGATGAAGGGCTTAGTCTCGAAACGTCGATTCTCCTGCTCCTCGGATGCTGCCTGACCTGTTGTGCTTTTCCAGCACCACACTCTCGATATCGAGGGATGGTGATGGTGGTGCCTGGTCATTTGTTTGTAAGGGATGATTCCATGAGCATGACTATGTCAGGTTGTTCCTTGACTAGTCTGTGAGACAGCTCTCCACATTTTGGCACCAAAAACCATATGTTAGTGAGGAGGACGTTGCACCATCGAGAGGGCTGATTCTGTGGTTGTAATTTCTGGTGCCTTGGTCCATCCGGTTTCATTCCTGTGTTGAGACTTTGCAATGATTCGTACAGTGAGTAGCTGGCTGGGCCGCTGTCAGTTTGGCAGGATTTTTTTCGCCATTGACAATGGTTTCATGGAGATCAGAAGATTCCTAATACATTTTTTTTTTCTTGAATTCAGATTTCACCATCTGCCAAGACGGGATTCGAACCAGGACTTCAGTCGTTTGTTTTAATATTCCGGATAAAAGCTAAATACATCAGGTTTGTTCACTCATTTTAAATATCACTAACCCTGGTTTTGTTTCTTTGTAAAACACTGTCCATCATCCTGTCTCCTTCATCCTCCCCTCCAACAATGAGTGAGGAGCACATGGAATTTCTTTGTCACTAAGACTGAGATAATCCGATCTGCTGCTTCTCTCCCTCCCACGAGCCCACTGAGCCAAACTGCCTCGCGTGGTATTCCTGGTTTTTATCCTAAACCTACATCTTTCTCCAGTCTCTTGTCAAGCCTTATCAGAGCTCACCTTGACCCTTTACCCTAATCTCGGTAAACTCACTTTCCAACTCTCTTTCCTCCGCTGCCGCCTCATCACTCCCCTTCACCAATTCATAGATATTGTTCCTTGTTCTGTCTGTTGGTCTTTTTTGGTTATGTCCTTCTCTCCCATTCTGTGAAAAACTAATATTTGACCTCACCGTTGTTGGAAAATCCTGCTCCATCTCCACTCTCCCTTTGCTTTCTGAATTCCTTGCATTTGGTGTCCCTCAACGATCTAACCTTGGTCTCTCCTGTATCTCACAGACATAGTGCCAGGAGGTGATATCATCCAAAAACACTGTGTTAGGTTTGACATGTACACTGACGATACCCAGCTCTCCCTCCCCATCATCCCTCTCCATTACTCCACTGTTACTCAGTTACCAAACTGCTTACCACATTGCCACTACTCGATTAGCTGCAATTTCCTCCAATGAAACATTGTCACGGTTAAACCCATTGCCTTACCTTTACCTTTCTGCTGAGACCCTCCCTCTCACTGGGAACTCTCCGAGGCAGAACGACACTCTTCACAATATTGCTGTTATATCTGACCCCAAGGTGACCTTCTGATCAGACATCCATACAATCACAACACCAGGAATTCCAATCTCTTAAACATTGCTTTTCTCCACCTCACCCCAGCTCCATTGCCACTGAAACCCCTTACCCGCGTCTGTGTCGCCTTAAACTTGAATCCAAAACAGAACTCTTGATTCCATGACTCAGAATCTGGTTTCAGACTCCCCTCTCAGTATTTACGCTCAGACACATCCTCTCAGTATTTATTCTGTCAAACCCCTTAAGAATCCCATCTGTCTCAATGAGATCACCTCTCTTGCCCCAAAATCCAGTGAGTAGAGTCCCAACCTTTCCAGCCTTTATTTAAAGGATAATCCCTCCAAACCAGGGATCATCTAATTGAATCTTCCTTGAAATGTCTCCAATAAAGTGACACATTTCCTTATCTAAAGGGACCAAAACTGCTCTCATTACTGCAAATATGGTGGTGTCACCAGCACTTCCACATGTTACTCTCGGGTATATACTCCAAACTCTCATACCGAAAACCTTTGAAACAAAACGTTCCATTCCCCTTCCTGGTTCCCTGTTGTAACTGTGTGGTAGCTTTCTGTGTTTCCTGAACAATTACCCCTGGTCCCTTTGTGGTGTAGCCTTCTACAGTTTCTACCATTTAAATAGTACTTTGTTCTTTTATTATCTCCTCCAAAATGAGCAACTTCCCATTTTCCCAAGTTACACCCCATCTGGCAACTTGTTGCCCCCTTCTCCTGAGCATCTCTCTTTTCATAATCCTCTTAGACCTTTGCAGTTATGCCTTTTCGAGGAGATATTCCCCCCTTCCCATTCGTCCAAACATTTACTGGGAGCACTGGGCAGTGGGAAGCAGACAGAGTTGCTATCTTTTTAGGGATACGCTTTGGAGTGATTAGGAGGAGCTTCCTACCCATTGGTCAGGATGGAGACAACTTGCCCATCGTTAGGCATTAGCCTTTCACACCCATGTCTTATTGATGAGGCAGAGCGGCAGCACGGAACGAAAGAAAAGAAAGTCATTCTTGTTCCCCATATCTTACTGACGCTTGGGTCATTTTCTCCAATGTGTCAAAGAACTGTTGGGTTCAGTCACATAAGATCTCAAGTTGGAATCTCCTAGAAACCCACAGATTTCCCCCTGAGTTGACTGCTGATGTCCTCAAGGGTCATATGTACAGTAATCCTGGGCCACGAGGAGGGGATGGTGTGAGTTTCTAACTTGAACTGAGAGTGACAGATTTTGTAAACTTGTATTACAGGATATTATACGTGGACATTCAGATGGTAATCTCAGTAAATGTTAATAGACAATAGATAAATGTATGGTTATCCACTTTGGTGGCAAGAACAGGAAGGCAGATTATTACCTCAATGGAATCAATTTAGGCAAAGTGGCAGTACAGAGAGACCTGGGTGTTCTTGTACACCAGTCAATGAAGGCAAGCATGCAGGTATAGCAGGTAGTGAAGAAGGCTAATCGCATGCTGGCCTTCATAATAAGAGGAATTGAGTATAGAAGCAATGAGGTGCTTCTGCAGCTGTACAGGGCCCTGGTGAGACCACACCTGGAGTACTGTGTGCAGTTCTGGTCTCCAAATTTGAGGAAAGATATTCTGGCTATTGAGGGAGTGCAGCGTAGGTTCACAAGGTCAATTCCTGGAATGGCGGGATTACCTTACACTGAAAGACTGAAGCGACTGGGCTTGGATACCCTTGAGTTTAGAAGACTGAGAGGAGATCTGATTGAGACATATAAGATTATGAAAGGATTGGACACTCTGGCAGCAGGAAACATGTTTCCGCTGATGGGTGAGTGCCGAACCAGAGGACACAGCTTAAAAATGTGGGGTAGACCATTTAGGACAGAGATGAGGAGAAACTTCTTCACCCAGAGAGTGGTGGCTGTGTGGAATGCTCTGCCCCAGAGGGCAGTGGAGGCCCAGTCTCTGGATTCATTTAAGAAAGAGTTGATAGAGCTCTCAAGGATAGTGTGATCAAGGGTTATGGAGATAAGGCAGGAACAGGATACTGATTAGGAATGATCAGCCATGATCATATTGAATGGCAGTGCAGGCTTGAAGGGCTGAATGGCCTACTCCTGCACCTATCGTCTATTGTCTATTCAATGTGTCATGTAATCCTTTTATGATGACCTGTTGAGTGTAAGGTTTATTATTCGAATGTGTAATTTTTGTGTAAGGATGCCTCAGAGAGAGCAGAATAATCTTAAAGGGGACAATAACCATTTTTTTTGGGGGGGAGCTGTTGTTTATTGGTATCAATGACATTGGAATAGAGGAGTTCACATTGTTGGATCATTTGAATCTCTTGTGGGGTAGAATTGAAATCCATCAGAAGGATGGATTGTCCCGGCACTGGAAAGGAAGAGTTGCTAGTGCTATTCAGGAGGCATTAAAATAGTGAAGGAATGTGGGTAAACCAAAAGAGAAAGTGAGGAAAGAGCTAAGTCTGAGGCTGGTACAGTTCAGATGTCAAACAGTCAAGGCAGGCAAAGGCATGGCAGAGAACGAGGTAGGACTGAGCAGTTACACTGCATTTATTTCAATGCAGGAGGCCGGATAGGTCGGGCAGATGAGCTCAGGGCATAATTTTGAACATGGCACTGGGATATTATAGCAATTACAGAGACATGACTCAGGGATGGATAGGACTAGCAGCTTAATGTTCCGGTGTATAGATGCTATAGCAAAGATAGAAAGGGGGCAACAGAGCAGGGGGATGAGGTATTTTTGATTAGGGATAACATTACAGCTGGGCTTCAAGAGGGTATTCCTGGGAGTATATCCAGGCAAGTTGTACAGGTGGAACTGAGAAATAAGGGATGATCTTCTTACTGGGATTGTACTATTGACCCCTCCTCACCCCTTCCCCAATAGTTAGCGGGGAATTGAGAAGCAAATTTACAAAGACATCACTTATCTGTAAGAATAGTGTGGTTGTATACAAGACTTGACCTTTTTTATTCATTCACAGGATGAGGGTGTCACTGGCTGTGTCCAAAGGGCAGTAAAGAGTTAACCACATTGCTGTGGGTCTGGAGTCACATGTAGGCCAGACCAGGTAAGGATGGCAGATTACTTCCCTGAAGAATATTAGTGAATCTGATGGGGTTTTTTTTCGCAACAATCGACAATGGATTCATAGTCTTTCATCGATTCCTAATTCCAAATTTTTTATCGAATTCACATTCCACCATCTGCCGTGGCAGGATTCACACCCAGGGCTCCAGAACGTTATCTGGGTATCTGGATTATCCGTTTAGCCAAAATATCACTAGGCCATTTGGCAGGGTGAGTGACTGAGGTATCCGTAGGACAGCACATCAGCACCAAAATTCCCATGGTCTCTGCGGACCATAGAAAGGGCTGGGGAGGGAAATATATTCCTGGTGGTGGGATCTGACGGTAGATAGCGTAAAAGTCGCTTTATCTGGTGATAAGTGGGGTGGCAAGTGAGGACCGGTGGATTATATTCTTCTTGTGGTCGGAGGGGTGGTGTAAAGGTGAAGGTGCAGGAAGTGGAGGATATGCATTGAAGGGCATTGTTGATCACGTGGAAGGGAGATGTGGTGCTTGAAGTAGGAAACCTTTCTGCGATGTCCTGGAGTGGAATTGCTTCTCTTGGGAGCACATATGGCAGAAGCAGAGGAATTGAGAGTACAGGATCACGTTTTTACTGAATATACTCGAGGGTAATCAGGAGAGCAAAAAGGGGACATGACATATCTCTAGGAAATAGTTTAAGGAGAATCCAAAGAGATTTTTCAAATACATTAAGGATAAAATAATAACCAGACAGAGAATAGGACACCTTAAAGATCAAGAAGGCCATCTATGGAACAACAGGAAGTGGGAGAGATACTATGCTATTCTGTTCTAGAGAGTTTGGACAAATAATAGTGATTACTTGAAAAGTGTCCATATTACAGAGGAGGTGGTACTGGATGTCTTAAATCGTAGCAAGGTGTATCCCAGAAACTTGTGGAAAGCTAGGAAAGTGATAGCAGTGCCCCTCCCTGAGATATTTATATCATCGTTTATGACAGGTGAGGTGTTGGAAGATATGTACCATTATTTAAAAAAGTAGTAAGGAAAGGCCAGGGAGCAAGAGGACAGTCATCCTGACGTCAGTGGCAGGCAAGTTGTTGGAAGGGATTCTGAGGGATAGGATTTACATGTATTTGCAAAGACGAGGAATGATTAGTGATAGTCAACGTGGCTTTGGGTGTGGGAAATTCTCTCTCTCTCTAACATTGAGTTTTTTTGAAGGCAGACTGTGGACGTTGTCTATATGGATACTGAGCAGACTGGTTAGCAAGGTTATATAACATTGAATGTTGGGAGAACCAGACATTTGGATACAAAACTGGCTTGAAGGTAGGCGGCGGAGGGTTGATTTGTGGACTGAAGGCCTGTGAGCAGCAGTGTGCTGCAGGAATGGATATGGAGTCCTTAAACAAATGACTTGGATGTGAATATGAGGTATGGTCAGTAGGTTTACAGAAGACACCAAAATTGGAGGTGTAGTGGACAGTGAAGAAGGTCAGTTCAGAATACAACGGGATCTTGATCAGATGGGCCAATGGAGCAAGGAATAGCAGATGGAGTTCAATTTAGATAAATGTGAGCTGTTGCATTTTGGAAAGGCAAATCGGGGCAGGACGTATGCACTTAATGGTAAAATCCTGGGGAGTGTTGCTGAACAAAGAAACCATGGTGTGCAGGTTCATTGTTCCTTGAAAGTGGTGTTGCAGGTAGGAAGGCTAGTGAAGGTGGCGTTTTGTACACTTAAATTTTTTGGTCAATACATTGAATACAGAAGCTGGGACATCATATTGTGGCTGGGCAGGACATTGATTAAGCCATTCAGGAATTCTGTTTTAAGTTCAAAATTCCCTGTTTTGGGAAGGGTGTTGTGAATCTTGAAAGAGTTCAGACAAGATTTACAACAATTTTGCCAGGGTTGGAGGAATTGAGCTAAAGGGAGAGGCTGAATAGGGTGGGGTTAATTTCCCTGGAGTGTCAAAGACTGAGAGGTGATTTTACGGAGATTTATAAAATCACGAGGGGCATGGATATGGTGAACAGCCGGAGTCTTTTCCCCCCAGGTTAGATGGGTCCAAAACAAGAGCACATGGGCTTAAGTTGAGAGGGCAAAAATTTAAAAGGGATCTAAGGGGCCACGTGTTCAAGCTGAGCATGGTGTATGTGTGGAATGAGCTGCCAGATGAAGTAGTGGAGGCTGATAGAATTACAAATTTAAAATGCATCCGATTGGGGACATGAATAGGAATGGTTTCGAATGATACGGACCAATAGCTGGCAAACGGGACTCCATTAGTTTAGGATTCCTAGTTGGCATGGACCAATTGGACCAAAGGTCTGTTTCTGTGCTGTACATCTCTGACACTAATAAATGAAAATAACATGTGTTCCTCTTTTGTGGAGGGCTAGCAGAAGCACAGATAATTATCCTTGGAGCTGAGAAGGTTAAGCAATGATTTCGACCAGGTGCAGATTTGTTTCCAAGGTATTTAATTTGCAGTGGGAGAGAGGAATTCTAAACAACGTCACAATTTTAGTAACTATTTTCAAGTAATTGACAACTAATGCAGGGTGAATATGTGAACATTATTTTATTCAGTAAATTCTGAGCAGCTGGGACAGTCTGAATGGCAGCTGGACACAGATTCAGCAGTTATTCATAAACAGATTTGGAATTTAACTTTTTAAGCAAAGGTTTGGGGGGCTAAGGGCAAATGGGAGGGGAGTAGGGACAGATTTGCAGCATCTCCAGAGGGAGAGAGTATAGCCCCAATGGGCTGAATAGCCCCCAGCCCCATGCTCTGTGATACTGCCCCATTCACTGTGAATGATGAAGCTCATCCCAGGGCAGAGAGGGAGGATACCACCACTCACCTCACCCTCACAATGGGCCTCAGGTGATTGATGTCAGCGCAGGCCAATAGGAGGCAGAGGGTGGGACTTGTACACGAGGCAGTACCAGTTTATCTTCCAACCAATCGGAGTGAACGAGGGTATCCTTAAGGCGGGAATTAAAGAAAGGCACATGTAGCAGAGATTTGAGAAACTGGAGGAGATTAGAGATAGGGAGCGTTCTGTGGCTGGAGAGGAATTATATAAATAAGGAAGAATTGTGAGGCTGGATGAGGTGACAGTGATCGGGAGAGTTGTGAGGATGAGGAATTTGGAGATAGTGAGAATTAGAGTCCTATAGTTATACCTGTGGTCCAACCAGTCCATGCCGACCATAATTCCAAACTGAACTAATTGTACCTGCCTCCGTTTAGTCCACATCCATCCAAATATTTCCTATTTATGTACTTATCTGAATGTCTTTTAAATATTGTAATTGTATTCACAACTATCACTTCCTCTGGAAGTTCATTCCACACGTGTAATTTTTTTTAAAAAAACCCTAATGTCTTTTCTCAAATCTTTCTCATCTCTTCTCAAAATGAATGCACCCGAATTTTGAATTCCCCTCTCTCCCGGCCATTCACCTTTATCTACACTCTTCACAATTGCATAAACCTTTTAATAAGGTCACCCCTCAACCTCTTAAACTCCAGTGAAAAAAGTCCCAGCCTCTCCTGATAACACAATCCCTCCATTACCATTAACATTCCAGTAAATCTCTTCTGAACCTGCTCCGATTTAATGATATCCTTCCTATAACAGCACAACCAGAACTGGGTTTAGAATTCCAGAAGAGGCCTCCCCAACATCCTGTACAACCTCAACATAACGTCCCAACTCCTATACTCAAAGGTGTGAACAATGAAGGTAAGTGTGCTTGAACACCGTCTTAACCACCCTGTCTACATGTAACACGAACTTCAAAGACATGAAGCCCTCGGTCTCTTTGTTCCATATCACTACTTAACGACTTACTTTTAATGAGTGTAAGTCCTGCCTTCGTTTGTTTTATCAAGATGTAATATTTTGCATTTACTCCAATCCAAACCTCCTTTGAGTATAAAGGCAGTAGGAGTATAATTAAGAGGGAAATCAGGAGGCAAAAAGGGGACCGTGAGATAGCTTTGGAAGATAGGGTTAAGGATAATCCAAAGGGCTTTTATAAATACATGAAGAACAAAAGGCTAACTAGGGAGAAAATACAGACCCTCAAAGATCAGCAAGGCAGCCGTTGTGTGGAGCTGCAGGTGATGGGCGAGATAGGAAACAAGTATTTTGCATCAGTGTTTACTGTGATGAAGTACATGGGAGATATAGAATGTGGGGAAATAAATGGTGACATCTTGAAAAAAAGTCTATATTACAGAGGAGAAGGTGCTGGATGAGTGGCTAAGGAGCTGGTGCAGAGGAAAAGGATTCACATTTTTGGATCATTGTGATCAACTCTGGAGTAGAGTTGACCTGCGTAAGAAGGATGGATTGTACCTGATTTGGAAGGTGTCTAATATCGAGGCAGGGAGATTTGTTAATGCTACTCGGGAGGCAGTAAACCAGCGAGGAGTAGGTGTGATCGCAAATAGATAGTGAGAAAAGAGGTATCTCTGAGGCTGGTACAGTTCAGAAGGCAAATAGTCATTGCAGGCAAGGTCAAGGCACAGAACAATGTGGGATTTAACAGTTACACTGCACTTATTTCAATGCAAGAGGCCTGACAGGGAAGGCAAATGAGCTCAGGGTATGGTTTTGAACATGACACTGGGATATCATGCGTATTATAGAAAGGACTGGCAGCTTAATGTTTCCGGGTATAGATACTATAGGAAGAATAGAAAGGAGGACAAGAGGAGGGGGAGTGGCATTTTTGATTAGGGACAGCATTATGGTTGTGCTTAGGGAGGACATTCCTGGGAGTACGTCCAGTGAAGTTATTTGGGTGGAACTGGGAAATAAGGAAGGGATGATCTCCTTATTGGGGTTGTCTGCGTGGGTTTCATCTGGGTGCTCTGGTTTCCTCCCACAGTGCAAAGATATGCTGGGTAGGTTCGATTATCCTGGCTGAATTGCCCACATGTTCAGGGATGTGCAGGTTGGGTGGATTATCCAGGCTGAATTGCCCACAGAGTTCAGGGATGTGTAGGTTGGGTGGATTATCCAGGCTGAATTGCCCACAGTGTTCAGGGATGTGCAGGTTGATGGCCCTGGGAAATGCAACGTTGCAGGGGGAGGTTAGGTGGCTCTGAGGGTCAGTGTCGATGTGATGAGATGAATGGTCTTATTCCACACTGTCGGGATTCTCTGATAATTCTACTAGTTTTAAAATAGTTACAGAAAATAATAGACCAGATCTAAAAGTTAAGGTTCTAAATTAGACAAAGGCCAATTTTCACAGCACAAGGCAAGCACTTTCAAAATTTGTTTGCGCGAGGTTATTCCCAGGGAAAGAGACGGCTGGAAAGTGGGAACATAAGAGCATAAGGAATAAGAGCAGGAGTAAGCCATCTGGCCCCTCAAGCCTGCTCTGCCATCCACAAGATCAGGGCTGATCTATTCATGGCCTCAGCTCCACATTCCTGCTCTCTCACCATAACCCTTAATTCTTTTCCCGTTCACAAATCTACATTTTGCCTCAAAGGCATTCAAGTTGATAACGTCAAATGCTGCATGGGAATTCCACAGATTCACAACCCTTTGCCTGAAGAAGCTCCGCCTGAACTCAGTCCTAAATCTGCTCCCCTTATTTTGAGGTTATGCTCTAGTTTCACCCATCCACAGTGGAAATAACCTCCCTGCTTCTATCTTATCTACTTCCTTCAAAGTTTTATTTTTTCCTCTCCAACCTCCCATTCTTCTAAATTACAATGACTATAGAACCAGTTTTCTCAATCTCTCCACATACGCCAACCCACTCAACTCCCAACTCAAGCTAGTGAACCTCCTGTGCCAGTACATCCTTGCTAATGTAAGGGGACCAAATCTGTACACAGTACTCCAGGTGTGACCTCCCCAGCACCCTGTACAGCTGCAGCATAACCATCCCTCTAGCAATGAAGGACAATATTCCCTTCACTGCCTTAATTACCTGCTGCGACTGCAAACCAACTTCCTGTGATTCATGCACAAGGACACCCAGCTCTCTCTGTACAGCAGCCTGCTGCATGTTTTCACCATTTCGTCATCAGTTTGCTGTTAGTCCAACCAAAATGGATGACCTCACATATCCCAACATTGTCCTCCATCCACCAGATCCTTACCCACTCACTTAACCTATCTGTATCCCTGTGCAGACTGACAGTGGCCTCTGCAGACATTGCTCTACCTCATCTTTGTATCAAATGTGAACTCTGACACCGTACACTTGGTCCTCAACTCCAAAACACTTGTGTAAATTATAAACAGTGTAGTGCCAACACTAATCCAAACGCCCGTTTATCCCCATTCTTTACTTTTTGTTGGTTAACCGATCCTGTATCAATGATAATACATTACCCATAATGCTGTGCATCTTTACCTTATGCAGCAGCCGTTTGTGCGGCAACTTGTTGAATACCGTCTGGAAATCCAGATCCACCGAGTCCGCCTTGTCCAACGCACTCGTCGTATCCTCAAATAATTCCAGTAAATGCGTTATACATGACCTGCCATTCATGAATCCATGCTGTGTCTGCTCGAGACAATTTCAACCCAGATATCTCACCACCACTTGCTTGAGAGATTCAAGCATTTTCTCCACTAAAGAAGTTACGCTAACGCGTCCTTTTTGAAAAATAGTGGCACAGCATTTGCAGCTTCCATTCTGTCAAAACCATCCCAGAATCCAACAAATTTTAGTGAATTATTACGAGTTGTATTAGCTATTCCACCCGCCCCCCCGCCATCGCTTTTTTTTTTCCTGGGATGCATTCCATCAAGGCCAGGAGACCCATCTACCTTTAGGCTGTTATCTTTCCCAAAATTACCTCTTTACTGAGAATGATTGCTTCTCTGTCATCATCTGCCATTGCCTCCAAAGGCCTGCGATGATGAGAGTACATAGACAGTATTTTCCTGTTAAAGCCAAGGCTGGTAGGTATAGAGAATGCTGCCTGTCGAGAGAAGTTGAAGGCCTGGTCAAGAAAATGAAGGAGGGATATGGCAGCTACAGACAGCTGGGTTTGTGTGACTCCCTAGAGGAGTGTAGGGGCTTGGATGCTGCCTGAACTGCTTTGCTCTTCCAGCACCACTAATCCAGAATCTGGTTTCCAGCATCTGCAGTCATTGTTTTTACCCCGCAGTCGGAGTATACTCGAGGTAAACCACGAGGGCAAAAAGGGGACATGAGATAGCTTTAGGAAATAGGTTTAAGGAGAATCCACAGTGATTGTACAAATGCACTAAGGACAAACAAGTAACCAGGCAGAGAATAGGTACCCGCAAAAATTATCAAGGCTGTCTGTGGAACCGCAGGAGGTGGCAGAGATTCTATATGAGATTCTTTTACTGAAAGAGGATGTGGCAGCTAGAGTGTTTGGAGAAATAAATTGTGATAACGTGATAAGTATCCATATTACAGAGGAGGGGGTTCTGGATATCTTAAATAGTAGCAAGGTGGATAAATCCCTGGGACCTGCTCAGGTGTAACCCAGAACTTTGTGGGAATCTAGGGAAGTGTTTGCTGGACCCCTTGCTGAGATATTTGTGTCATTGATAGTCACAGGTGAGGTGCTGGAAGATGGGCGCAATTATTTGAGAAAGGTGGGAAGGAAAGGCCAGGGAACAATAGACCAATGAGCCTGAAATCAGTGGCAGAGAAGTTGTTGGATGTGATTCTCAGGGACATGATTTACATGTAATCGGAAAGGCAAGAAGTGATGAGGGAGAGGCAGCATGGCTTTGTAGATGGAAGTCACTAACTTGGACTCTAGGAAGACACAAGGTTCTACATAACAGACTGCTTAGCCAGTTTGAGACTGTAGAATACAGGGAGGACTAGATATTTAGAAACAGAATTGTCTAGAAGGTATGGAGATGTATAACATGGAAACAGACCCTTCAGTCCGTACCGTCCATGCCAACAACTTACCCAACCCAACAACTGTGTGAGAAATATGCTGTCAGGATGGGTGCTGGGTCCACTGCTTTTTGTCATTTATATCAATGATTTCTAGGTGAATATACGAGGTATGGTTAGTAGGTTTACACTAGACACCAAAATTGGAGGTGAAATTGACAGTGAAGAAGTTTACCTCAGTACAATGGGACTTCAATCAAATGGGCTAAGGAGGGGCAGATGGGTTTAATTTGGATAAATATGAGGTTCTGCATTTTGGAAAAGCAAATTAGACCAGGGCTTGTACACTTAATGAGGAGGTCCTGGGGAGTGTTGCTGAACAAAGAGACCTTGGAATGCAGGTTCACACTTCCTTGAAAGTGGAATCTTAGGTAGGCTAGTGAAGAGGGTGTTTTGTATTGAGTATAGGAGTTGCGACATTATTTTGGGGCTGTACAGGGCATTGATTCAGCTACTTCTCGAATTCTGCTTTCAGTCCTGGTCTCCCCGCTATAGGAATGATGTTGTGAAACTTGAAATGATTCAGAAAAGATGCACAAAGATGTTGCCAGGGTTGAGAGTTTGAGATATAGGGAGAGGCTGAATTGGCTGGGGCTGTTTTCCCTGGGGCATGGGATGCTGAGAGGTGACCTCAGTGGTTGATACACTCGTGAGAGACATGGTTAGGGTGAACAGCCAGGGTCTTTTTCCCACATTCGGTGGGTCCAAAACCAGAGAGCACAGGCTTAAGGTGTGAGGGAAAAGATTTAAAAGCGATGTGAGGGGCAATGTTTTCAAGCTGAACATGGTATGTGTATGGAATGAGCTGCCAGAGAAAGTGTGGAGGCTGGTACAATTGAAACATTTAAAAGGCATCTGATTGGATATGTGATCAGGCATGATTGAGAAGGATATGAGCCAAGTCCTGGCAAATGGGATGAGATTAATTTAGGATATCTGGTGGGCATGGACAAGTTGGACCAAGGGGTCTGTTTCTGTGCTGTACATTTCTATGACACTAAAAATTTAAAATTAAGATCGGTTTCTATTTTATGGAGAGTTAGCAGAAGGTCAGAAAATTCTCCTTGGAGCTGAGAAGGTTAAGCAGTGATTTCAACGAGGAGCAGAATTGTTTCCAGGAAATTTAATTTACAGAGACAGCATGAGAAATTATTAACATTGTCACAATTTTTATGAACTACTTTCAGGTAACTGGCAAATAATGCAGGGTAAAAACGTGAAGATTATTTTACTCAGTAAGTTCTGAGCATCTGGAACAGTTTGATTGACAGCTGGATGCAGATTCAGTTGTTGTTGTCAAAACAAATTTGCAATTTTCCTTTTTTAAAGGAAGGATTTGGAGGGCTATGTCCAAATGGAAGGTGAGTTGGGACTGACTGGCACCATCTCCAGAGGGAGAGTGTACAGCCCCATTGGGCTGAATAGCCCCCAGCCCCTGTGCTCTGAGATACTGTCCCATTCACTGTGAATTATGAAGCTCATCACAGGGCAGAGCCATAGACATGTACAGCATGAAAACACACTCTTTGGTTAAACTGGTCTATGCTGACCAGATATCCCAACCTAATCTAGTCCCATTTGCCAACACTTGGCACATATCTCTCTAATCTCTTACTATTCATATACCCAACCAGATGCCAAATGGTATAATTGTACCAACCTCCTCCACATCCCGAGAGAAGATTCCATCCACGCACCAACTCCAGTGTGAAAGGAATTGCCCCTCAGATCCATTTTAAATCTTTCCCTTCTCATCTTAAACCTATGCCCTCTCGCTCTGGACTCCTCCATCCCAGGGAAGAGACCTTGTCTATTTATCCTACCCATGCCCCTCATTATTTAATAAACCTTTGAGGTCACCCCTCAGCCTCTGATGCACCTGGGAGGATCCCACCACTTATGTCACAATGGAGCCTGGCTGATTGACACAGCTTCAGACCAATAGGACATGTGGCGTGATCCTCCAGCCTATAGAAGTGAATGAGGGCTGGGTCCAGCGGGCCAATACCTGACCATGAGCTTTGCAGGTGCAGTGTCACTGTGAGGGGGGGGGGGGGAGGGGTCTCAATGAGTGTGAAGGGACTGGGAGAGAGATGGAGTTAGTGTGGACTGGGAGGGTTGATAAACACTGTTTCAGTCTGCTGGACCTGAAAGAAATACTTGGGGTAAATTAAAACCAAAAGAACTGCGGATGCTGTAAATCACACACAACAACCTCAAGGTACTGGAAAAGCTCCACAGATCTGACAGCATCTGTGAAGAGAAATCAGTTCGCATTTTGGATCCGGTGACGCTTCCTCAGGTACTGATATTACTGAGAAAAAACTATGCAGAAGGTAGAGGTTAAGGAGTAAATGATAGGTGGGGATAAAGTCCAAAGAGAGAGAGATCGGAGCAGTTGGACAAAGGAGTGGATATCAACCTGGCTGGGGGAGGGTAAATAGCTGTTTATGGGGACTGTTAGTGGTTATCCATAGGTAGTGTGTAATAACAGGCTATGTAATACCAAGGCCTGGTATGTGGGGTAGGGGACAAAGAAACTAGAACGTGGGAGAGTTCAGGACCTAAAATTATTGAATTTGATGTTGAAGCCAGAGGATTGCAGGGTCCCCGAGTGGGAGATGAGGTGTTGTTCTTCCAGCTTGTGTTAAAGTGTGGCGCTGGAAAAACACAGCAATTCAGGCAGCATCCAAAGAACAGGAGAATCGACATATTGGGCATATAAGCACTTCATCAGAAATGTGGGAGTGGGGGAAGCGGGCTGAGAGATAAATAGGGAGGTGTGTGTGGGGTTGGGAGGAAGGGAGCTAGGAAGAGACTAGGTAGATGTAGATGGGGTAGTAAAAACAATGACTGCAGATGCTGGAAACCAGATTCTGGATTAGTGGTGCTGGAAGAGCACAGCAGTTCAGGCAGCATCCAAGGAGCTTTGAAATCGGCGTTTCGGGCAAAAACCCTTCCTGATGAAGGTTTTTTGCCCGAAACGTCGATTTCAAAGCTCCTTGAATGCTGCCTGAACTGTTGTGCTCTTCCAGCACCACTAATCCAGTAGATGGGGTAGTGGTGAGAGGGTGGAATGGATAATTGGGAACGATGATGGACAGGTGGGACAGTTCAAGAGGCCAGTGCCGAGTTGGAGGGTTGAATCTGTGATGAGGTGGGGGAGAGGAGATGAGGAAACCTTGATGCGATGTGGTTGAAAGGTCCCAAGGTGGAAGATGAGGTGTTCTTCCTCCAGGCGTTGGGTGGCTCGGATTTGGGAGTGGATGACACCCAGGAATTGCCTGTCCTTGACAGCGTGGCGGCAGAGGGGGGTAGCTGAAGTGGTTGGCCACAGGGCGGTGGGGTTGGTTGGTGCATGTTCCCTGAAATGTTCCACAAGTTGGCATCCTGACTCCTCACTGTAGAGGAGACCACATCGAGAGCAAAGGACACAAAAGGTGAGGTGTTTGGATGTGCAGGAAAATCTCGGTTGGATGTGGGAGGGGTGGGAAGGGAAATATGTCTCTGGTGGTGAGATTTGATTGTAGTTGGTGGAAATGGCAGACGATGATGCATTGTACCTGGGTGGAAGGTGAGGACTAGGGGGATTCCATCCTTGTTGCAGTTGGAGGTGTGGGTGCCAAGGGCATTGGTGGGGGAAGTGGAGGAGATACACGGGAGGGGAAATTGCAGTCCTTGAAATCGGAGGCCATTTGGTATGTTCTGAAGTGTTCTCCCAGCTTGCATCAAGCTTCACTGGAACACCGCAGTAAGCATGAGACAGAGATGTTGGCCTGGGAACAGCCTTGTGTGTTAAGGTGGGGGGCAACTGGATGATCCGGGTTTTTTTTTTGCAACAGAACGAAGATCATCAGCCGCCATTTCACCACCGCTACTGAGATGCTGTCAGGTTCCTGCCTCCTCCATTAACAGCTTTCCGCCCTCCCAGCCGGATCGTTATCCACTCTTCTGTCTTTCCAAACGTTCCAATCTCTCTTTGGGATCTGTCCCCACCTATTATTTACTCTTTAACCCCTATCTCCTATAGTCCAAAGATGTGCAGGTTAGGAGAATTGGCCCAGCCAAATTTCCCATAGTGTTCAGGGATGTGCATTAGTCCGGGGAAATGGTGAGTAATAGGGTAGGGGAATGGGTCTGGGTGGGTGTGGAATTGTTGGGCCGAAGGGCCTGTTTCCTGTGGGGATTCTAATTTTCCCAGCTGCCATCGGTTCTGAGGAAGGGTCACTGGACTCGTGATGACCCTTGGTGTGTGCAGGAGGAGGAAACGGGAAAGGGGGGAGTGGCAGCAGAAACTGGATGAAATGTATCAGTGTAGACTGGGAAGGTTTAATTACACTCTGTGCAGGTCGTTACTCTGAATTAGAAACTCTTGGTCCCACGTTTGCAGCAAAGGGGAAGATGGCTTGGGCCTCAGGCAGTGAGAGGTGCTGGGTTATGGCTGCCATCTTTATCTGGGGCCAAGGTACAGCAAGGAGCATGCACATGTCCTCTTCCTGGGTGGGGGCGGTGCGATTTGAAGAGGAGCATCCAACACCTACCAAAAGAAGTGTTTGCCTTCACTATTCATCTTGCACTGACTATGAGCTTTGTTTTGTGAATTCATTATATAGGATATTAATTGAGAATAATTGAGACTGGGATCTCAAAAGCAAGTTTCTACAGTCCACAGAGTCATCAGGATCTGAATATCATTGGCATTTAACTGTGAAAGGAGAAAGTTTGTCTGTTCTGTCTGTGAGAAAATATCTTCAATATTTTTGTCAAGCCAAAAGCAGAACGATGTTCAGGTTCATGGTTGCATCACCCTTTGGGTATGTGTTTAATTCTTGGTCCTGCAGCTGTGGAAGGAGGTATTGGCCTGAGAGAGAGCACAGATTTATCCATATTACACCTCATCTCTTTGCAAGAACTGTCAGATTTAGTCTCAATCATCCACTTTATAATGTTAATCTGTAAATTCCCGACTTCCAATTCTCTGCAAATTTCTCATTGAAATTCCTTGTGGACTCAAATTCCAGCACCATTTCAGGTGGGATGTTCCAGATTCTGACAACTGTCTGTTCATTCAGAAACTGCTGAAGTCCATTTTGACTCTGAGGTTCCAAAGGGCTGAAGTGAAAGATGAGATGCTGTTCCTGAGCTCCCATTGAGATGCATTGGAACAGTACAGGAGGCTGAGGGCAGTGTCAGTGTGAGCAGACAATGAAAATGACACGGCTGCACTGTGAGGGCTGCTTGGATCAATGAGAGTGTTTTGGAGTTGGATGTAAACAGAGTGAGATGAGACAGGGAGAATGTGAAGCTGAAACTCCGTTTTACTTCAGGCTATTCAGAAATTCACAGTCCCAATGGGAATAGCCAACTTGTCAGTGATACCTGCGGCGTATTTAAGTTTTTAAAAGTACGACATATCAGCTTAACTAAAGATTTTTTTTATTATAATGGGCATGTTTGAAGTGAAGGAAGGTTGCTCACTCATTTAAATTCTCTTAGTGGGAGTAACTAGATGAATGTAGTGAGATGTTGTTACAAGAGCCCTCAGATCTGTGGTGTGCTCCTCTCGCACAATGTGGGACATAAGGGATGCTTCCAGTGTCCCTTACGGCTATGTGTGCAGGCAGTGTGCCCACCTGTCGCTACTGAGAAACTGTTTTTCAGACCTGGAACTGAGAGTGGACTCACTGTGGAGCAATACTGAGAATGTTATGGACAGCATGGTTAATGAGTTAGTCACACTGCAGGTGAGAGTTACACAGGCAGAAAGGGAATGTGTGACCATCAGATCAAGTAAAAGGCTCAGGAAGGAAATGCAGGACTCCCCAGCGGTTATTCCCTTCTCATACAGATACTATGCACCACTTGGAATTCTATAAAGGGGGCAACAGGTGGGGTGGCCTCTCAGGGGAAATCAGCAACAGCCAGGTTCATGACACTGCTCCACTGCACAGAACAGGAGGAGGGAGAATGGCATAGCTGTCGTGACAGGGGATCCAGTAGACAGGCGTGTCTGTGGCCACAGACATGAATCCAAACAGTGGAATTGAACCCAGGTCCCTTTATTGATAAGTGCACAGACCAATAAAGGTCAGTGTCCCAAATGCAACCTTCAGCACTTGACCACCCTGAAGCTCCATTTTCCAGGGACTGTGCACTTGTTCTGAGCCCTTCAGAGGGATTGAAGGGGACAGGGGAAAAACAGGAGCAAGGTTGTGTTGCAGATCTATAAAATAACTGTCTCTCTCGCCTCTCGGTTTCTCCCCCCGCCTCGGTCGCCCACACCCCTCGTGCCTCCTCCCCACCACAGGGAAAAGACCTTGTGTATTTACTCTATCCATGCCCCTACTGATTTTATAAACCTCTATAAGGTCACCCATCAGCATCTAATGCTCCAGGGAAAACAGTGTATTCAGCCTCTCCCTGTAGCTCAAATCCTCCAACCCTGGCAACATGCTTGTAATTCTTTTCTGACCCCTTTCACGTTTCACAATATTGTTTTGATAGGAAGGAGACCAGAATTGCATGCAATATTCCAAGATTGACCTAACCAATGTCCTGTAGAGCCGCAATATGACCTCCCAACTCCTATACTCAGTGCTTTGACCGATAAAGGAAAGCATACTAAACACCTACTTCACTATCCTATCTACCTGCGATTCTGCTTTCATGGAGCTATGAACCTGCATTCCAAGGTCTCTTTGTTCAGGAGCACTCCCGAGGACCTTACCATTAAGTGTATACACCCTGCTAATATTTGCTTTTCCAATATGCAGCACCTCACATTTATCTAAATTAAACTCTTTCTGCCAGTCCTCAGCACATTCGACCCTCTGATCAAGATCCTGTTGTAATCTGAGGTAATCCTCTTCACTGTCCACTACACCTGCAATTTTGGTGTCATCTTACTAACAATACTTCCTATATTCACATCCAAATCATTTATATAAATGATGAAAATTAGTGGATCCAGCGCCAATACTTTGTGACACCCCACTGGTCACAGGTCTCCAATCTGAAAAGCAACCTTCCACCACCACCCTCTGTCTTCTACCTTTGAGCCAGTTTTGTATCCAAATGGCTAGTTTTCTCTATCTTCCTTGAGATCTAACCTTGCTAACCAGTCTCCCATGGGGAACCTTGTTGAACACCTTACTGAAATCCATGTAGATCGTTTACACCGCTTTGCCCTCATCAATCCTCTTTGTTACTTCTTCTAAAAAATTGACTCATGTTCATGAGAGGTGATTTCTCACACTCAAAGCAGTTATTAATATCCCCGACTTAACTGTACATTGGGGTCTGCGTCACACAATTATAGGTGTTAATATTCTGGATAAAGTTCACGTACACCAGCTTTGTGTTAGTGACTGTGTATTGAGTCTTGTTAATAACACCAATGCCGGTTAGTTCCTTTTGAAAGGCAGTCCCTTCCGTTCTGCTTGTCTCCTCCAACCCCACCGTAGACAGTAAGTGGGAGGAGCTCATCCAGTTTCCATGTGAGTGAAATAGAGAAAATCTTCCCTTCATTCCATTAGCCCACCAGGAAATAGTGGTAGTGTCCTTACCTCTGAACCACGAGGTTTGGGTTCAAAGTTGAGTAACAGCATCTTTGAAGAGGCTGTTTGGAAAACATGCCCAAGCTTCCAGCTGTCCCTGCCTGAGCCTCCAAATAGAACCTTCCTGTAGTTTCTCTCCTGTCAGACTCTCCCATTGCTCAGTTTGTCCAGGATCCCCTCCTGTTGCTGCACTGCTCCTGTCCCTCACTGAGCTGCCCATCCCCACAGTGTCCTCCACATTCATTCATTGTTTACCATCCTATTGTCCCAGTACTCCAGTCCTCTAGCCCCGCCCCCTCCACCCTATTGGGCAGCAACTGCTGTCAATCACCCAGGGTCCTGTGTGATCTGGAGCATGCTCTGTAGGAGGGGCAACCAGTGCACGGGCGCAGTGCTGGCCAATTGTTGGCGTATGTGCAGGGCGGGTCAGTGCCAGGGAGGCTGTGGGTGTGTGGGATTAATCTGTCATTTGGCAGCGCACTCCTTTCCTCCTCTGGGAACAGGACCGAGGGGAATGGTCCCAGCCCTGGTATCGTGACAAGTGGTCGGCGTATCAGTGGGGTGAGCATTTTGCAGAAAGTTATCAGAACTCGTGTGAAGATTCAGGAATGTTATGGAAAGGATCAAGGATGGGCCTGCAATTAAAGTTCTAATTTGGTTCATTTTAGTTCAACCAGATATGATTTGGCCAGTGTGTGCAGGATGGTTCTTATCAGAGGGTCGGTGTGGGGAAAATAAATAAGAGATTCCAGATTGGGAAAAAAAAATCAGTTTGGGTCTGACCAGGAAGGAAACCCTGGGAGGTGGGAGGAGGATTCACCAACACCCAGGAGGCTCTGATTCAGAGTAATAGACTTGATTAGATTAGATTTCCTACAGTGTGGCAACAGGCCCTTCGGCCCAACCAGTCCACACTGACCGTCGGAAGAGTAACCCACCCATTTCCCAAGGCCGATTCACCTGACTTGAGCATCTTTGGATTGTGGGAGGAAACCGCAGCACCCGGAGGAAACCCACGCAGACACGGGGAGAATGTGCAAACTCCACACAGACAGTCACCCAAGGCTGGAATCGAACCTGGGACCCTAATGCTTTGGGGCAGCAGTGCCATCGTGCCACCCCCTTTTTTTTGGTTCTTAGCCTGCAGGCAGGAGCTAGGAAGCTGAATCCAAGGAGAGGAGAGAGAGTGTGAGAACTGGGTGTGGAGGAAAGGAGTGAGGAGATTGGTTTGGTCTTCAGTTAACGAGAGAGAAATTGTGAGACTGAGATTTAAAGCTTTGGGGCAACAAGGAAACTACAATTTAATACTATCATTGTCTTATAAAGATCTTGTTTTCTCTGTACGGCACTGAAATGGTGGATTTGCGGATGAGAAATTCAAATTGAACTTCATGTTCAGTTTTGATAGTTACTTGATCCGTGCCGATCTGGATATCATTGACCTTTTCATGTGGAAGGAAAGGTGTGTATTCTGTCCGTGGGTGAATATTTCAAATATCACTGTGACTGGAAAAAAATACTGAGACACAGCCAAGTCCATGTTATCGTGGTGACTGTGGAGAGAGATTTTGTTTATTTTTAAAAGTCTGAAAAACATGGCACATTTTCCAGGAACAATTAAGCTACAGATTTGTTTTGTATGAGGACAAGGTTTTAATTAACCATGCAACCAGAAAGAGACCAGGATACCTGCACCATGGAACAAACGATGAAAACGGGATTGTTGTAAAGGAGTTAATTATCGATCATGGCTTGTAATCCATTGGCGTTGTCACGTCGGTTCCAGCGCCTTTGGGAAATAGTGGAAATGTGATGAATTTAATGTAGGTTTCAGTTATTAAACGGGAAAAAGTGCAGAAGAAATTTACAAGGATTTTTGCCAGGGCTCAGGGGTCTGAGTTATAGGAAGAGGTTGGACAAGCAAGGATTTTTTTTTTGTTTAGAGCAGAGGAAACAGGGGGGGGGGGGAATCTTTTCTCGAAGTGTATAAGACAATGAGAGGCATGGGTAAGGTGAATGCACTCAGTCTTTTGCCCAGGGAATCAAGGACTGGAGGGCATCAGTTTAAGGTTATAGGAGAAAGAATGAAAGGGAACCTGAGGAGCAACTGTTTTACACAGAGGGTGGTATGTATATGGACTGAGCTGCCAGTGGAAGTGGTTGAGGTGGGTACATTAATAACATGTAAAAAATATTTGGACAAATGCATGGATAGCAAAGGGTCAGAAGCAGATGGGCCAAGTGCAGGAAAATGTGGTTCACGTGATGGGCATTTTGGCGGGCATGGGACAGTTTGGGCCAAAGGGCCAGCCTCTGCTATAGGATGCTCTGACTCCAAGTATATTTGCTATTTCTCCTGCTATCTCTGGTAGCACCCTGGGATGTATTTCATCTGAGCAAGGAGACGTGTCCACCTTTAGCTCCATTAGCTTGCCCAGTTCTAACACTTTTGTGATGATGGTTGTTTCTTGCTCCTCACCTTCCTTTGTCTCTTTATCAATGACTGGCATGTTCTTCATATCCTCCACTGTGAAGACTGACTGCTGTGTACTCATATTCCTGAACCCTGCTGGATAGGAATAATTAGGTGCAGAACTCTGAGAGGTCTTCTTTGAGTCTTTATTGATGAGACATGGCAGGTACCTTGATAGTGTACATGCAAAACACCTCCAGGCAGCATCAGGTAACCCCCCCGCCTGTCCGACGTGCCACTCCCATTCTTATACCTTTGTGGTTTTGAATGGAGGCTGTCTCTCAATATTATTTCCATAGCAACGGCAGTTAAAAAGTCGAGTTCAGCTCAACACTTTGTGGTTAAACCACATACCCCTCCCCCACACCCCTGTGGCTCAGTCAGGTATCTGACAGGCACTTCAGTTTCAGTGGGGCTGTCTGTCAGCATACTGATGTTGAAGAACTGGTGTTGGACTGGGGTAGGCAAAGTTTAAAAACCACACATCACCAAGTTGTACTTCCAAATAAACCTGTTGGACTATAAGCTTTTGCAGTGTGCTGTGAGTTTGAACTTGATCAGGATTATCTCTATGGTAACAGTTAAGTCCTTCAACAATTACAGAGGCCATATGTTCCCCACATAATAGGTTTCCCTCTAGCAGTGTAAACTGCTATTCTGGCCTGGGGATAGTTACTCAATCCCATCTAGCTTTCTGTGGATCTTTAAAGTTTTTCTAGTCTCCTAGATTCTCCTTGGTCTTTGCCAATTTGTATGCTTTCTATTTCAATTTGATAAACTCCCTTATTTCCTTAGCCACCCATGACAGATTACTTCTTTTCCTACAGTCCTTTGTTTTCACTGATATATACTTTTGCTGAGCAGTTTGAAAATTGTTTTGATATTCCTCCACTGTCTGTCAACTGTCCCACCCTAAAGTCTTTGCTTCCAGTCTACATTAGCCAACTCCTGCCTCATCCTATTGTAGTCTCCTTTGTTTAAGCACAGGATCTTGGGATTGGATTTAATCTTCCCGCTTTCCAACTGTATTCTAAATTCAATCATACTTATCACAAGTCTTTTATCAGATTATGAGGTGAGGCGATGTTACCTGGGTATTTTGGTTTTCATTGTCAGAGAACTTGGCTTAGTAATAAAGTACAGGATAGATATTCACAACAGAGTATTCTGGACAGTGTGAATGTACTGCACAGTCTAAAACCATAAATCACTGTCTCCCCTCCATTCACATGATTTGGAGATGCCGGTGTTGGACTGGGGTGTACAAAATTTTTAAAATCACACAACGCCAGGTTATAGTCCCTCAGGTTAAATTGGAAGCACACTAGATTTCGGAGTGTCTCTCCTTCATCATGATCCAATTAAACCTGTTGGACTATAACCTATTGTGTGATTTTTAACTCACCTCAATTTAAAATTGCAAAATCATTATCTCCCACATGCTTCCTCACTATCTAATCCACCTGACTATCCTGCTTTTTCCGAAAATCTCCTTTGGTGAAGGTAGTGAGTTTTGGATTCAGCTTTCCAGTTATTACCGTAAAAAGATAAGCCCTGGGCCCAGGAGAGGCAATGCAGCCCTTCGAACCAGCTCCACCATTTAAGACCATGATGATTGAGCTCACCTCGGTCTCAGCTGGATTTTTCCCACCTGCTCCCTCTCTCGCCCTTCATCTCATTGCAAATTTAACATCTGCATCTCTTCAGTAAATTTGCTCATTGTCCTGGCAACCACTGCATTTTGAATAGGCAATTCCACAGATTCACAGTACATTGAGATAGGTACATTCTTCTTCATGAGAATAGAATAGATTCCCTACAGTGCAGAAACAGGGTATTCGTCCATGGAGTCCACACCAACCCTATAATGAGCATCCCATTCAGACTCACCCATTCCCTGTGTTTCCCATGGTTAATGGCTTAACCTGCACAGGCATGGTCACTGTGGGAATTTAGCATCGCCAATCCACTTAAACTGCACATCTTTGGACTAAGAGATGAAACTGGAGCACCCAAAGGAAACTCGCACAGACACAGGGAGAACGTGTAAACTCCACACAGTCGCCTAAGGTTGGAACCAAATCCAGGTCCCTGACGCTGAGAGTCAGCAATGCTAACCATTGATCCAACTCTGCTTAAAATCATCTCCTATTAACTACCCCACACCCCAGTTGGCTGAGTCTATATTCCTTATATCAGATAATCAGGTTGTGGAAGCAGATGTATCAGTAAAACCCAGTGACAGTCCATATGTTCTGTGTGTCTGAATGGGGATCCTATACACAACACCCTCCAGCCTACACTTTTCAATCACTTTCCAGAGACAGGGTTCCAGTGGCTTCATGGGGACTACAACTCCCACAGTCCGTGAAGCAGGGCCCACACGTGTGTGGGGAAACCCGGCACTGTACATGTACAGAATGTGGGCAGGTTTTGGAGCATGTGCTTTGGGTAAGTATACTTTGTAGAAAGTATTTCACACTGTGATTGGCTGGAGGAGGAATGTATCTGCTTATAGTATTGATCTGTTGGGGGATCAAAGTGTCACCACACCCATGGAGGACCATTCTCTATCCCCAATTCATTGTAATGTTGGGAATCAACTAATGGGAAACAAAGAAGGATCTGCCCCATTCTCCCAGACTGAAGTTTCTTCTGTCCAGGATCTGCCACCTCCCTTTCTGTTTCCTTTTGTCTCATTCTGCAGTTACATTACTGACTTGCAGCAACTGAAGGGAAAGGAAGTGAACTCAGAAAGGGTGCAGAGTCTAACCAGGGATGAGAAGTGGTGGCATGGATCTGTTTATCAGTAACTCCATGAGAATGTACATTAGGGGTACATTAGGGGGCAGCAGAGTCAGAATGGTGGGAGAGAGTAAGTGGGCTGGAGGGTTACAGCTTTTGGGGAAGAAAGGGGAAAAATATTCCAGAGCAACTAGAATTGTCTGTTCTGAATTTCTAACCTGTACATATTCCTTTATACAGGGTGCTAGATGGTGAAGATTTGCAGACTGAAATCTCAAAATCATGTGCAGATCGTGATTAAGTTAACCAGCATTTGAAGATCCAAAGATAGAGACTCACTCGGCCAAAATCCTGCAACACTCTCCATCCCAGCATTGTCGGTCTCTCTGCACCAAATGGACTGTGAATGGTATGAGACAGCAGCTCACTACCATCTTCTCAAGGGTAACTAGAGATGGGGACTAAATGCTGGCTGAGCCAGTGATCCCCATATCCTGGAAATGGGTTCTATCTCTAGTTGCTGAATCCCGGTTGATGTTAATACAGGATGAAGAGGGACACTGAGTGGTGCATCCTCCAGGAGGCAGCACCATCACATTTCCCCCGCCTACAACCGCACTGCAACCTTCCCACCATCAAAATCAACATTAAGCCATTTTGCTTTTGGTTAATCAGCCGCAGTAAACCACCCGTGTAACCAATTGAATATTTATAAACAAGGCCCATGACGGGCAAAGCAAACCATTGCAAGTGACAGAGTGAGAAGGGACTAAATCAAAGGAGAGTTGGGGGTGAGGGAGCAGCGACAGAGATAAAGCACTGTATCCCCTGTGGTGCCTACCTCTATCTGAAGGCATCAAGAGCATTGATGCACACCACATGCTCCTTCTCCAAGGACACCTTGCTGTGTAGCCTTTATCCTCAATCATAGAATAGAATCCCGACAGTGTGGAAGGAGAGCATTGGCCAATCAAGCCCCACCGACCGTCTGAAGAACATCACGCCCAGAGCACTCTATCACTGTAACACTGAATTTCCCATGGCTGGTCCACCTAGTCTGCACAATCCTGGACACTGTGGACAATTCAGCACGACTGGTCCGCCTAACCTGCATATCTTTGGGCTGTGGGAGGAAACCAGAGCACCTGGAGGGGACCACATTATCATGGGGAGAATGTGGGAACTCCACATTGACCAAGGCTGGTCTCCAACCTTGTACGTGGTGCTGTGAAGCAGCCGTGCTACGATCATAATTTAAATCGAAATAGATGATCATTGCTTATTGTCACATTGCTGTTTGTGGAGACTAACTGCCCAGAGAGACACCCTGGGGTTCAGAAAGTGGCAATATAAATTCTGTCAACTCCAGCCCAGTTAATGTGATTAAAAATCACAACATCAGTACTCCAGCAGTGTCATCATGTACAATGTCCAGTCCTGACTCTGATGGACAGTAATATCAGAATCAGAGTCCAGCAGTGATGTGTGAACTCTACCCCACATGGAGCAGGTGGATGACCACTTACTAGACTCAGTTGCGTTGAAAACTCAGCAAATCCCTTGTCACACAAAGAGGTGAATGCTTCATATCCAGTGTGAACCCGCTGGGGTCTCAGGGGGTGGGATGAATCACTGAATCCCTTCCCACACACCGAGCATCTGAATGGCCTCTCCTCTGTGTGGGCTCACTGGGGTCTTGGGGCAGGATGAATCTTTGAATCCCTTCTCACACACTGAGCATCTGAATGGCCTCTCCCCCTCTGTGGGCTCACTGGGGTCTCAGGGGCAGGATGAATCACTGAATCCCTTCTCACGCACTGAGCATCTGAATGGCCTCTCCCCTTGTATGGGTTCACTGGGGTCTCAGGGCAGGATGAATCTTTGAATCCCTTCTCACACACTGAGCATCTGAATGGCCTCTCCCCGTCTGTGGGCTCACTGGGGTTCAGGGGCAGGATGAATCACTGAATCCCTTCTCACGCACTGAGCATCTGAATGGCCTCTCCCCCTGTGTGGGTTCACTGGGGTCTAAGGGGGCAAGGTGAATCACTGAATCCCTTTTCATACACTGACCATCTGAATGGCCTCTCCCCTGTATGAGCTTGCTGGGGTCTCAGGGGGCAGGATGAATCACTGTCATCTCTCACACACATCCATCTGAATGGCCTCTCCCCTGTGTGGGCTCGCTGGGGTCTCAGGGGGCAGGATGAATCACTGAATCCCCCTCACACACTGACCATCTGAATGGCCTCTCCCCCTGTGTGGGCTCGCTGGGGTCTCAGGGGGCAGGATGAATCACTGAATCCCCCTCACACACTGAGCATCTGAATGGCCTCTCCTCCGCGTGGGCTCACTGGGGACTCAGCAGCTGGTACATTTGAGTGAATCTCTCCCCACGCTGGGAGCAAGTGAATGGCCTTTCCCCAGAGTGAGCTTGCTGGTGTTTCAGCAGGTCACTGAGTGAATCCTTTCCCACACACTGAGCAGGTGAATGAGCTCTCCCCGATGGGAATGCACTGATGTCTCTGCGGGTGGGAGATTTGAATGAATACTTTCTCACACATTGAGTAGGTGCAGGGTCTAAATCCACTGTGCCATCTCTGGTGCCTTAGCAGATTGTAGGATCGAGTAAACCCTTTCCCATACATGAGGCAGGTGAGCAGCCTCTTTGCAGTGTGACTGTGTCGGTGAGTGTCTTACTGGGAGGGTAGGTAAATTCCTTCCCACAATCCCCATGTTTGCATACCCTCGCCCTGGTCCAGTCATAATGGTGTCTTCCCAGATCACATGACTGGTTATATATTCGACCACATGTGAAACATGGGAATGATTTCTCTGGGCTGGGAATGCTGCTTTCCCCTTCCTTATTAACGATAAGGATCAGGACCTGCAGAATTGGATGACTCTGCAGTTGATGTGATGTTAATGTTTCCCATCTGGGAACTCTCACTCTCTGTAAAACAATTTTTCCCTATCATTACTACAACTCCCAAAACCAGTTTTCCCATCAGTTCTCCTGAACTTATAAATTTGGACTAATGCAATGACCTCAGTAATGTGCCTTTCTCTCACTTGTTTCTGAAAGTAAATTAGGACCATTTTGAATAACTTTGCACACTTTACCAGAAGAACCTACACCTATTCTTTCATTTAAAAGTTTTAACCCATGAGAAATTTATTACCTGCTCCAATGACAGTTATAATGGTCTGACCACTTCTACGGAGCCAGTGCAGGTCAATTCTAACAGCTATCAATAAATTGTGCCAGAACAGGATGTCCCACAACAGGAAGTGCTCTGACACTCAATGCCCTTGAGTTGTATTTTTTTCTTAAAGCCCCATCATGCATCTGGCAATACAATTGAAGATATTTTATACAGTAACCTTACAGTCTCAATTGCCAGTTCCAGTCCATGAAGCAGCCAGTTACATGCACCAGTGACTTGAATTCTGACGACAGCATTTCCCTGGCAGGGGAGATTGAAGAGCATGAAACTGTCTTCTCTGGAGTATCTAAGAAACACTTGAAATGAACAAAATTCTTCAAGAGCTCGATAGGACAGATACAGGAAGGATGTGCTCCCAGGCTGGTATATCTGGAATGAAATCAGCACTAACTGTGGTTTCTTTACCCAGCATCCTCTTTAGCTGTATAAATGTTTAAGATATATTTGCTGCTCTAATTCCACTCTCTTGATCACTCCCGTTTGTAACTGCTGTAGTGTTGGGGGCCATGCAAATTGATAACATTTGATTCAATCCATCCCAAAACCCCTCTGTGTCTGTGTCTCACTTTTGTTCACCGAGACCGTCATTCAATCTGACCCCTTCACAATCCCTGCTCTGATATTTCCTTAGAGGGCTCAGAATAAAATGTTCACACAAGGACAAAAGGAGGCTGATGGGCTCATCACCTCACTGAATGCCATTCTTTACCTTTACCCCATAAACCTTCCCATTCGTCCTCTTCCAATAACTGTTCAATTGAATTCTCTTCATTGTACCTGACTCACCACACTTTTTGGCAGTGCATTCCTGACCATAAACTTTCTCTGCATGAAATTGTTTTGTCTCATGTCACATGCGCTTCCTTTGTCAATCCCTTTACATCGGTGCCTCCTCATTATTGATTCTACCATGCATGCGAATAGTTTGTCCTAATCAACTCTCACTGGATCCCTCTTGGAGGTATCTTTACCCAGTATCCCCCGGGATGGTGAATATCATCTCTTCCTGTCACAGGAGACCAGTGCGAGACCATTCAGGTGCTCTCACTGTAGGATTGGGTTCAGTACACCATCCAGCCTCACTGTACTCCAGTGAGAGGCCATTCACCTGCTCTAAGCGTGGGAAGCAGTTCACTCAGATATCCAGCTTGATGAAACACCGGTGAGTTCACAAGTAACCACAGTGATTGGATTTGTTTTGTTTGTTCATGGGATCACGGCATCACTTACTGGGGCAGCATTTGTCATCCATTCTGACTGCCCAGGAGATGGTTCAGAGTCAACCACATTATTCAGGGTCTGGATTCACATGTCGGTTGGACCAGGTCAGAATAAACAGTTTCCCAGACCCAATGACATGAAGAGTTGTTTTCTGGTCTATTATCCTATTTCAGAAATAATAATGAATACTTTTTGCAGTTGAATTAAAAGTGAAAGACCAAAATGGGTTTTAGTCTGATTGAGCACGTCCTCCTATTTTCTCAGTTGTTATTGACAGTCTCATTCCCCTCGCACCAGAACCTGTTCCAGAGAGTGTTACAGAAAAGGCAGAATGGTCAGCTGCAGCTGGTCACCTGACTGATCACTGAACCCAGAGGTTCACTCTCCACAGATGCTGCCAGATCTGCTGACTTTTTCCAGCAATGTCTGTTTTTATTCCTGATTTCCCAGCATTTGCAGATGGTTAGTTTTTCAATATTGATCTTGTCTGTTGCAGAGGAGTTTATTAATGAGTTTGGAGGGTTTTGGAAATTGCAAGTTAAGCCACAAATCAGCCATGATCATCCTGAATGGCAGAGAAGGGTTGAGGGGCTGAATGGCCTCCTCCTGTTCCAATGAAAGTTGTCCATCTGCAGCTTGTGGTAACATTTCCCCTCACTGTTCACATCACATCCATGTCTAACACACTGTTACTGACTGAACAAACCTCCTGTGTTTGAGTTAAACCTGCTAATGTTCAGTGGCTCCCTCTCCTGCCTCTCGGATTTAACTCTCATCATGGAATGCTGTCTCGTATTACTGCGGGAATGCCCACAAAGGGCTCAGCCTGGATTCTGTATCCCCTGAGACCCACAAACCCGGTTTATTTCCTTCTTCCTCTTTCATTCTGGCTATTGAACACTCAGTTTCAATCCAATCTCCTGTCATGATCTTCAAAATGTCCATGTGGGTGGACTAGAGGCAGCTGGGATTTAATGAAGAGAAGTGGGGATTAGGCAGAAGAATGAGGAGAGCTGACAGCAAAGGCAGTTCTCATTGTAACGGCAGAGTTTCTCCATGACCCAGTGAGTGGTGAGGCACCTGAGATTGTGGGGGAGGCAGATTTGGGATCAGGGATTTGGAAAAGCACTCAGACACTGACTGACCTGTCCATCTGATTGTTAACTCAGACAAAAATACACAAAGAAAGAGGCACATTTAGATAGCACCTTTGATGACCTGGGGCAATGAAACATGCTTCAAACCCAATGATTTCAGCCTCAAATCTCTGAAAATACAGACACAAAGCTTCCTACTTGAACCAGGTTGTCTCTCCAGCGTCCTTTTTTCTTGAGAATAGAGTTTTAAGCTGTGTAGCCATTCCTGGTGATTATAACCTCTGTGTCCTTGTAAGATGTATGACTGAACCTTTATTTTCCTGTTCCCTGTGAGCGACATCAGCAGCAGAAACAGGTCCTGACCTGTGTGGGTTTCGGGTGGAGTATTTATATTTACAAATTCATTCTCACCCTCACGTACAGTGTGAAATTGCTGTAAAACAGAAGGAAAGGAGTGAGAGAGCACCCACAGAAACACAAAGGCAGCATGTGTACCTGAGCTGAATGAACCTGGCATGAGGAAAACGTGTCGACAATCACAACTAATTAGAATTACAGGATCTCTGAGGTGCACAAAGAGACTATTCGGTCCATCGAGTCTGCAATGACCCTACCTCCATAACCCCACATTTACCATGGTTAGCCCAACCCACCTAACCTACACACTACAGGCCATGTTAGCACGGCTAATCCAGCAAACCTGCACATCTGTGGGAGGGTCACATATTATGTCTAAGTGCTCAGGATTGTGGATGAAGGCTCACAAATACTTGACTCTGACACAAATGCTCTGTTTTTTTTTCAAAATAAAATCTGGGGGAAACTGTAACTGGAAAGATTTCTGATTATCTCAGGAGGAAGAGAATTCAAAACTCGTGCCATTGACCCAGGGGGCACAGTGATAGTTACAGATGTCTGGGAACCATCAGAAATGTAACAGGTTGTGAGCAAGGTGGGGGTGAGACAAGGACAAAAAGACATTCTGTCACACGGGGGAAGGCAGGAGAAATTAAACAGCAGAAATGGTAGTCCCTCAAGGCCACAGGGAATGGAGTTAGGGCTGGGAAAGAAACAAGGTGAGCAGCTGCCAAAGAAATACTTTGAAAAAACAGATTATAACAACATAGATGACAGAGTTCACAGTCTGAAATTGTTGCTGTCATTGGTGAGTACAGAACGCTGTAAAGCCTGGATCGTTCTATTACAGCCAACACATACAGGATGGACAAAGTGGCCTCGATCTGTGCTGTAACTTACTGACAAATTTATTCTGACGTTTTGAATTCAGGTCGGCTGATATTCATAAATTCTCAAATTGGACTTGAGTTTAATATTCTGGAGAAATGTCAAATAAATCGCAATGATCCCATTCTGCAGACTTTAGTCCATAGCCCTGCATGTTCTAGCGTTTCAGTTACATCCATGTCCTTTTATTCTAATGTGATGCCGACTACTGCCTCTACCACCCCATCAGTGAGTTCCTGCTCCCCACCATCCACTCCCCTTCTTTCTGAGAATTAGTTTCAATCTAAAACCTCCAGTTTCTGACCTCTCTGTTATGAATAGCTCCTTCCTAGCCATTCGATCTGGATTCCTCAGCATCTTATCACTTCAATTAAATCTCAGCTCATCCTCCTCGGAAAACATCCCCAATTTATCCAACCTTTCCTCAGAGCCGACATTCTCCAATCATGGAAACATTCTGATCAATCTCCTCTGTACTCTCTCTGGTGAGAACACATCAACGTGGGGACTAGGAGTGAGTGCAGTACTTTAACCATAGATTAACTGGTGTTCCTGACATTTCCCGTGTCACCTCCGTGTTCTTGTGGTTGTCGCTGATACAAGAAGTGTCCTGGTTTTCCCACATGGAACTGGATGTGCACTCCATGGGGCTGGGATTCCCTACCATTTGTTAACTAATCCTAAATTAACTCCAGATTAAAACAAGATTATCAGATACCCAACAATCAACTTGTTCCATTATTCTCAAGTCAATTTAAAAATTATTACTATCTAAATACCACAGGCTTTAATTTGCTGAACAAGTATTCAGATGTATTCTCTGTTCGAATCACTTGAAGATTATTACCTTCAGCTACATTTGGTGAATTGAACACTGATTGTAAATATATGAATATCAAATGGATTTGAGTTTGATGATAATTAATCTAGTCTGACATTCGTGTTGATTAATATCAATATAAACAGCAATAGGGTTGATTCATACCTGCCCTCTGGGCAATTAGGCATGGGCAGTAAATGCTGCCGGGTCAGCGACACCCTTATCTTGTGAATGAATAAAGGAAAATAAAAGTCTCTACCCAGTGTGAATCTGCACATGTTCAACGATGTTGTGAACATTTCCAAAACTAAGTTCTCTATATGCAAAAAACATTATGAACTGCCAATACCATTGTTCATTACTTGGTGTGAATAAGAGAAAAAAAATCCTTCAACTTGTGGTTATGAGTAAATTCACTGGTGTCTCAGCAGGATGGATGCCTGAGTGAATCCCTTACACCCCCCCCCCCCCCACACACACACACACAATAGACAATAGCTGCAGGAGTAGGCCATTCAGCCCTTCGAGCCTGCACCGCCATTCAATATAATCATGGCTGATCATTCCTAATCAGTATCCTGTTCCTGCCATATCGCCATAACCCTTGATTCCACTATCTTTGAGAGCTCTATCCAACTCTTTCTTAAATGAATCCAGAGAGTGGGCCTCCACTGCCCTCTGGGGCAGAGCATTCCACACAGCCACCACTCTCTGGGTGAAGAAGTTTCTCCTCATCTCTGTCCTAAATGGTCTACCCCGTATTTTTAAGCAGTGTCCTTTGGTTCGGCACTCACCCATCAGTGGAAATATGTTTCCTACTGCCAGAGTGTCCAATCCTTTCATAATCTTATACGTCTCAATCAGATCCCCTCTCAGTCATCGAAACTGAAGGGAATACAAGGCTAGTCGCTTCAGTCTTTCAGTGTAAGGTAATCCCACCATTCCAGGAATTGACCTCGTGAATCTACGCTGCACTCCCTCAATAGCTAGAATGTCTTTTCTCAAATTTGGAGACCAGAACTGCACACAGTACTCCAGGTGTGGTCTCACCAGGGCTCTGTACAGCTGCAGAAGCACCTCTTTGCTTCTATACTCAATTCTTCTTGTTATGAAGGCCAGCATGCTGTTAGCCTTCTTCACTACCTGCTGTACCTGCATGCTGGCCTTCATTGACTGGTGTACAAGAACACCCAGATCTCTCTGTACTGCCCCTTTACATAAATTGATTCCATTGAGGTAGTAATCTGCCTTCTTGTTCTTGCCACCAAAGTGGATAACCATACATTTATCCACATTAAACTGCATCTGCCATGCATCTGCCAACTCACTTATCTTGTCCAGGTCACCCTGTAATCTCCTAACATCCTCATCACATTTCACCCTGCCACCCAGCTTTGTATCATCAGCAAGTTTGCTAATGTTATTGCTGATACCATCTTCTATACCATTAACATATATTGTAAAAAGCTGCGGTCCCAGCACGGATCTCTGCAGTACCCCGCTGGTCACTGCCTGCCATTCCGAAATGGAGCCGTTTATCACTACCCTTTGTTTCCTATTAGCCAACCAATTTTCAATCCAATCTAGTACTTTGCCCCCAAAACCATGCGCCCTAATTTTACTCACTAACCTCCTGTGTGGGACTTTATCAAAAGCTTTCTGAAAGTCCAGGTACACTACATCTACTGGATCTCCCTCGTCCAACACACACACACACACAGAGCAGGTGAACAGCTTCTCCCCAGACTGTCTGGTTTGGCTCGTTTCCAGGTGGGAATTGGTAAATAATTCCCTTCTGGCATTCCCCACATTTCCAGAGTCTGTCCCTAGTGTGGCTGCACTAGTGTTTTCATTTCAGATAAATGCTGGCAGACTGTTATACACACCGTTAGCACCACCCCACCCACCGCTCCCCCTCCCTCCTCCCAGAACCCAGTATAAAGCAGTAAACATTATCTCCTGCTGTGGAGGGACAGCCTGTATTGGTTTGAGTAGGAACACTGAGCAGATTTACCTCAATGACAATTTAATCGGTGACCAGATCAAGTTAAGTAGGTCCAAATAAAATGCATTATAGCACAGAAAGAGGCCCATCAAATCCAAGCTGGCTCTCTGTAGCAGAATCCAACATTCTCATTCCCCATCCGTCCCCCAAACTCTGAGATTTTATTTCCCTCAGACCTGATATAATTGTTTTTATCAATCATTAATCTTCTCTGCTTGCACCACCGTAATAGGCAGCATGCTCTGCAATATTTCCAGCCAATACAGCAGAGACACTTACTCATCTCCCACTTTCTCAAAACCTCACATCTGGTCTTAATTCTTGTGCCATCACCTATCGAATACAGATATTTTTGTCTGCTATATCTAGGTGTTATAATCTTATACAGCTTTATCAAAAATATATTCAACTTGTTTACTTCAAAGAAAATCGCAATTTCTTCAAATCAATTCAGTGACTGCATTTTCTTCATCAGTGAACTATTCCAGTAAGTCTGTACGCCACACTCTGAAGATCACTCATATCCTTCCTTGTTGATGCCTATTCTGTTCCACAAATCCAGACGAGACAAGTTTTCTGCACAACAGCAGTAGCTTTATTATCGGACAGCCGGCGAGAGTTTCAAAGTGTCTCTAAAGTAGCCGAGTGTCTACTTGTAGAGACTCTTCTTCACGAATCTCTGCCTAACCCACAGAGACAGTATATTTAATAGGAATTAGACAAAGGCATATCAGCCACATGGGCGATTGTCAACAGATAGTTTAAAGTAGGTAATTATGACTTTACAAAGCTTGATGAATGGCGATGTCCTGTGATAACGTGTGATGGATTACAGAAACTGATTATCGTATTGTTCATGTTTATGTGTTAATGGGACGAGATTAAGGCAGAAGGGTTCTTCCTTCAGTAAATGGGGGATTCACTTACATATGCTAATATGGAGGGGAGGTAAGACAATGGGAGCGGGAGGCAGTTTAACAGGGTTGTGCCCAGGGCTCTCAGTCTTGTCTGGAAAAGGCAAATTCCTCTGTCTGGGATTACGGGGGAGTCCACATTTTTTCCTGCAATACGTTCTATTTCGAAGGTACAGTCCGCCTCCCCCTACTGAGGTGTTCTGTCTGTGTTGAAAGAGTACAGGCCTTGTACTCTGACAATACAGCAGTAAGACTTTTGGCAGGAGAATGTTTAACCCTTGAGTCGCCAATGCATCCTGAAAGAAAGCAAAGTAAGGAACAGGTCCCTCTGTGGTATTTTAACTTTCTCACCCTGACCAGGAATCTGGTGACCAAAATTAGATGCAATGATTGACTGTGACCTAACTAGAGCTTTGTCAATGGTCAGCATCTTTTCCATGAGTTTGTTATCATTCGCTCTATTAATGAAGCCCAGTATCCTTTACGTTTACTCAAAACACTTTATGTTCTCTCTCCTTTAATGATTTGTACACATTGTCCCCCATTCCTGCTGTCCTACTCCCTGTGTCTGTGCCATTCAAACATATATTCCCTTTCTACATTGCTTCTCTCAAAATTGTCAACTTACTGTGTGTTCTAAAGAAGAGACATATTCCACTCAAAATATTATCTCTCCCTCCACACATTCTCTCCCCCCCCCCCCCCCCCCGGAAAACAGAACAGTACAGTACCAGAATAATCGGCCCACCATGTCTGTGTGGATCATGATGCCATTCCAAACTAATTCCATCTGCCTGTACATGTTCCATATCCCTGCCAACCCATGCCCGCTTATGTGTCAGCCCAAATGCCTCTTAAACATTGTGATTGTTTCAGCTTTTACCATCTCTCAGGCAAGTACATTCTAGTCACTGACCACCTTCTGCATAAGAAACTTGCCTGACACAACTCTCTTTAAACTTGTTCAGGTGTTGTTGGAAATGTTCAGCAGGTCATGCAGCATCTGTGAAGAAAAATCAGTTAATAATTAGGGTCTGGTCACCCTTCCTCAGATACGTTATCGCTGATTTATCTTCACGGATGCTGCTAGACCTGCTGAACTTTTCCCGAAAATGTTTTTGTTTCTGGTTTACAGCATCTGCAGTTGTTTTGGTTTTCATTTCCTTTAAACGTGCCCCCTCTTCCCTTAACTCTATGGCCTCTAGAATTTGTCGTTTCCACCTTGGCAAAAGATTCAGATTATTCACTCTGTCTGTGCCTCTCGGATCACTCCACAGCCACTGACTTTCCAGTGACAACAATCCAAGTCTTTCCAACCTCTCCCAATCCAGGCAACATCCTGGTAAACCTGTTTTCAACCTCTCCAAAGCCTCCACATCCCCCTTATGCGGTGATCAAAACGGCTCACAATACCACAAAGGTGACCTAATGACAGTTTTATATTCAGTCCCCTGACAGAAGAAGGCAAGCCTGCCATCCAGCTCCTTCACCACATTCAGGGAGCTGTGAACTTGCACCTGAAGATCCCTCTGTACACCAATGCTGCTCAGGGCCCTTCCGTTTTGTGTATACATTCCTCATGCAATGTGCCTCCCAAAATGCATCACCACACATTTGTCCAAATCAGATCTATCTGTAATTTCTCCGTATAACCTTCTAACTGATCTTTCTTGCTGCGTCCTTTGACAACATTCTTCACTGTTCACAGCTTCATCAATTGTACCATCTACAAACTTGCTAATTAAGTTGTTTACACTAATATATGTTGCAAACAACAGATGTCCCAGCTCTGACCCTTGTGGAACAGAGGCACTGGCCACAGACCTCCAGCCAGCAACATGCCTCTGCACAACTGTTGCTGGGAGAAGTATCAAAGAGGAGCCTGTGTTTAGCAGCACACCTGACCTTTATTCAACGCTCCTTACTTAAGCATGATGGGAGAGTTCCATCTCGAGAACTCTGTGGCTTCCCCAGCCAAGTACAGCTGGGTTTCCTTCATGCGTTCCGATAATATTTTCCCCCGACCCGATCTCCTGGGTTTGGAATGTCAGCTCGGATATTTCTGTGCTCCCTTTCCCAGTTTCTGGTTCTCTGTCCCTCTGCAACTTCCCCTCTCAGCTCATGCAGTTGCTTTGCCAGTTCTTTCAAGAATTGTTTAACCCTATCCTTGCCATTGCACATCTCGGGCACTCCCAATACCACACCCTGTGGTATCTGCATAGTCCGTCCGATCACTAATTCAAAGGGGGACTGCCCCGTTCCCTTTGCTGGGTTTGACGTCAGTTTCATTACAGAGTACTCTAACCCATCCCTGCCTGCCTCTGTCAAGGGCTTAGTCAGACTAGCTTTCAGTGTCTGCTTCATTCCTTCTGCTGTACCTGAGCTCTGGCCATGGTATGGGTGATGGGATTTCTGTTCAGTATCAAACAGGCCACAGAGCTGTTTAACTATGTTCCCTGTAACATGTGTCCCTTGGTCAGAATCTGTAGGGGAATGCTTCCACCCACTGAGTAAACATGTTTATTAAGACCCAGCAGGATCTCCTTCCCTGGGATTGGGTTGAGGGTGGGTGTAAAATCCATCTGCAATTGTTCCCATGGGCCCCTGCGTCCCTGCTGCTGCCTCCATTTTATCCTGATTGTTTTCCCTGGCTCATATAGTGTGTACATGACTACACCCCTTCAACAAAAAGCTGCTATATCTCTCCCTGTTCCAGGCCTCTCCCTGTAGTGGAGCATCTGAGATTGCATTGTATCCTGCCCAATATGGGCTGACCCATGATATGTTTTTAATAATGTTTGTCTTTTACAGTCTGATGGCACTGCTGGATAATCCAGACTCTGTTGTGTCCTATTACTGCCCCACCCTTTTCCCATTCCTCTTTCTCCTGTTGTGGGACTGTTTCTGGGAATATCTTTAAACCTTCCTCTCTCACTTCTGCAGCTACTGCCACTGCCATCTCCTCAAATGTCTGTACTGTTTCAGTCAGTATTTCGCCCGCCTTCGCCACATACTCACTGCCCCGCTGGTGTGGGGTTTCTACTTTCCTGTGAGCTCTAATCTTCATTATTGCTGCTTCACTGGGAAAGTTAGCTGCTTCCACTAACTTTCTGACCGGTTCTTCATGCTCTGTGTGGCCCCCAGACAAGGTGATGTACCTCACCGAGCCCGACCAACACATGGTCATGAACAATACCAAAGGCATGCTGACTGTCTGTGTATATGCTGACTCCCTGACCCCTGGCTGATGTCAGTGCTTTTGTCAGGGCTTGTGATGGTTCTGCCATTTCTGGATAATTTTTCACAAAATTCCTCCAATAATTAAACAATCTAAAGTTTGCCTTACCCCTTCGCGATATGCAGGTGAATAGTTTTAAAATCATGGTCTTTCGTTCCACTGGGATTATCCCCTCTGCCTTCCTGATTTGATCTCCCTAATATGATGTCCCAGGTACGTCTCTACCTACCTTCCCAGTTGCACTCTCTGTGGGTTAATTTTAAGCCCGGCCTGCCTGAACTGACACAATACTATGTTTAATATTTGGATATGTTCTTTCTCACCAACTGAGGTAATGAGGTGTTGGTAAGATTAAATAGACTAACTCCATCAGCCATACATCGGTGGGATATAATGGAATATTACGGGATCCCTGAGGTAACTAGATCCAGGTGTACTGTTTTCCTTCGACAGTAAACACCAGCTTATTCTGCCATTATGGACCAGAACGCATTCACAATATCAAGGGCTGAGACTATATCCTGTTGCGATTTCAATCCATTAAATACAGTGGTGTGGTTCACAACTGTAGGATACTCTTTAATGGCAGATTTACTGAGGGAGGTATAATCAATAGTGAGGTGGGATGAGCCGTCTGGATTCAGTGAATTAGTCTGGGATACTGTCGGTCTGACTATTCCCTGCTTCTCTCAATCTGTTACTGTCACAATTACTGCCTCCTCTGCCCCAGCTTTAATGGGATCCGGTTTGTGTGGGGAGTGAGAGGGCCCTTGATCTTTACAGGATCTACAGATAATAACCCACATTCCTGTTTGAGTTACTCACACTGCTATTTGGGTCCAAGCTATAACTGCCCAGATTCCCTGACTGTTCCAGTCTCCCTGCAAGGTAACTACCCTGGAGATGTCGCCTCTCCTTTTCTTCCTGTCCCGGGCCTGGTCAAGTTGTTCCCATGTTACAGTTCGTGTCTCTACAGTTCATGTTCTAAACTGGCAACTCCCAGAATGGTCCCTTCCTCAGTTTCACACTCCCATATCTGAATATATTTTGCCATATCCGTGATCTGCGTCGGGAGAGGTTTATTTCATCTAGCTTCCTCGATTCCCTCTCCAACGGCTTTTATTTTAGTGATTGAGGGGTGAGGGGCAAATTCATATTGGTAACTGATATAAATGCTCCTGAGGTAATATTATGTTCTGCTAGTTCCCAAACAGAGTATCAATGAATATTCATGGGATATGCATGTGCCTACGTGAACACAAGCCACACACAATGTGAACATCTCTCTCCCTCTCTCTGCCTACGTCCCTTGGCTATGTGCCCTTTCCTGCTTCCCTTGTAACATTGTGGGTCTGATTACCCTCCCTGTACTACAGTTATTCCTCTGTGTTTCTGCGTTTGCCTCAGCTCTCATGACCAATTCAGCATTTGGTTAGAATTATCTCCCACTGGGAGTCCCATGTTTATAATTACAGTTAAATAGGGTCCCATGTCATCTTTTAAATACATCAAACCTATTTCATCATCACAGGCTGGGGTTTGGTAATCCCCCATGGTCCTTACACACCTCAGGCTTCCTCTCTGTATGATTCTTGATATTACCCTTGGGTCCCTGAGGCACCAAGGTTATTTTAGCCCATTCAGCCTGTCCCCTCCCCAGTGTGTCCCTGTAATATCTGTAAATGCCTGGAGCCACTGATCGGCTGTGCACTGGGGGTAACCGGCTCACACCTCCACCCTCTCATTGCAGAGACAGGTTCTGCTGTACACTTCAGGACATCGTGGCCTGAGAGATCTTGGCTGACACCATCTTTGGTGAGACTGTGTACCTCAATTAATTCATCCATATTGTCTCAATAAGGCCCATTAATACCACTTCTCTATCAGGCTGGGTGTTCATTCACCAACATCTGTCGTTCAGCGGGTAAACGGTTCAGATTTAGTTTCTGTCAGTTCCCTTTGTTGCCACCTTCTGTCTGTCCAAGTTGAGCTTTGATGCCCAGCGGTGCCATAGACACGGCCTTCTGGGCCTTACAGGGCGGTGGCTCATCCCACCCATTGTCGTCCCTCTGTCCATACGTGGGCGCTTCAACATCTAACCCGTTCCAGCCAGTGTCACCATTCTCACTGCCTTCTAAGGAGAGCGGGGCACTAGGTACATCCCCCACTGTAACGACTACCTGGCCCTTTGGCTTTAAGGCCTCACGTCAGAGAGGCACCACCTTCACTTGTTCCTGTTTCCCATAATAATGTAACACATCCTGTCATTCCTGGAATAAAACAGAGCAAAATGTGAATTTGGTTTTACTTGAAATATTTATAACTTGACATTCACTTAACATATCTATAGAAGTGAGAATTGTACTGTGATTATTTAAGTGAATTTAACATGATCATACAGTGAAAATAACTCTCAACATCAACGACAATGAATGAACTGAATAATATGTGATCATTTGTACCAGTTCGTGCATTGAAAATCCGATTTTATTTTAATGCTTGTCACCCATTACACCATGGGCATTGTTATTAGGGAATAAAGTAATGGAAGGATATCAGAGAAAATAAATAGATTTTAATTTTAGCTTCACTGCAATAATGAACCAAAACAATATTTGGAAATATGGTTGAACTACATAACAAAGTTTCCAGTGTCATTATTGACTTGAACACTATTTTAGTTTGCAAGTTGTTTTGCTCTAAGTATAATTGGAAATGAACTGTGATTATGAATTGACCATTTAAAATATACTTTGAAGAGAATAATTAGATATATTTTTGGAGGAAATTAGGGAAATTAGCCGAGGAACGGAGGAAATAAATATGTATACATTGATATTAATAGTTTTAAAATGTTTGGAAGTTGACTGCGATTATTTGATTGAGAGAGGCTGCATGATTATAAAGACTAATTCACCTTTTTCATTGCATTGTTGGTTTCACTGGAATTTGTTGTGGTCTAAGCTCTTGTTGTGTGCAATGGACTGTCACTAATAGCTTAATTAACCTGCGAGTCCCTGATCAGGTTTCCTTTGTCTGTAAGTCAGTCTGTAAGTGAGCGACACACCTGCTTTTCTGAGGGGAAACAGAGACTCTTTTCAGTGACAGAGAATGGTTTCTACCACACACCATTAGCAGGGAAGGGTTTTTCTAACGAATTCCAATCTCTATCTATAAATCTGATGGTACCTGTGTTTGTCAGTTTGTGGAGGATTCAGCACCTTTGTTCTGTGCTGTTTTTATACAAGCAGTTGGTTCATTATGTCTTTGCCAAGAATGTTGTTTACTTTCCCCTTTTACTGTGATTCTGCAGGTTAGAATATTCTGTGAATCAATAATGTTCAGTAACTGAACATTGAATGGTTTTGACTCTAACAGTGCAGTGGCTTTGTTTTCAGCTCATTATTCATTTTTTTATTTCCTGGTTGTGTTGAATGTTACAGAAACAGGCTCTGAGCAATGTTTCCATTCACTTGTGTTGGAGTCACTGACAGCCACATGGTCAGTCAGTTTCAGGCTGATGGATCAGTTTCTCTGTCCTAATAGATGGTGGCCACTTGCTCAGTTACCAATTGCTCACCTCAGCATCAGTCCATCAGCTGCTGAAACCCTCCATCCAGCATTTGTTCCCTCTCACCATGACTATTCCAATACAGTCCCAGCTCGTCTCCCACATTCTACCTCCATTACCTCATGATCACCTCAGATTCTGCTGTCTGTGTCCTTGCAGCAAGTTGTGTCAGACACCTACCACAGTTTTAACCTGATCTACATTATGTTCAGAAAGATATTTTCAAAATTTGGTTCACTGCTTTTAAATCTACCCGTGACTTCACCCTGTCCTCCCTGCGTAGTTCCTCACCTCCCTGAGGTATCTGCACTTATCCAATTCCAGCTGCATGTAAGTTTCTTGTTTTAATCTCCTCCCTGTTGGTGGCTTTAGTTTCAGTTGCCTTGAACCTAAACTAGGTCATTCTTTTCGCCCATTCTCTTCAGCACTCCTTAATTCTACCTGTTTGATCAAGGTTTTGGTTTCCGCCCTTTGTAGCTCGGTAACAGCCTTGTGGTATCATTGCTGAACTGTTAATGCAGAGACCCAGCGAATATTCTGGGGTCTCTGATTCGAATCCCACCACGGCAGATGTGGAACATAAATTTAATAATCATCTAGAATTATGAGTCTATTGATGTAATTATTCTCGATTGTCAGGAAAAACCCAGCTGGATCACTGATGTCCTTTACGGAATGAAGCTGCCACCCTTACCTGGTCTGGTCTACATGTGACTCCTGATCCACAGCAATGTGGTTGACTCTTATCTCCCTTCTGGATAATAAATGCTGCCCACAGCCAGTGGCACCTACATCCCAGTAAATTAATTTTAAACAAAGATCTCATTCCTTGGATTATGTGAGAGAGAAGCAGAAGGTGACCATTTGGCCCCTCGAGCCTGCCAACCATTCAATAAGACCAGGCCTGATCCTTAGTGATTTGTATTCCATCTCCCCCCAATGTCCCTTAACAAGAATCTATCAACATGTGTCTTAAAAATACTCAGTGAGCCCACCTTCTGGGGCAGAGAGTTCCAAAGTTGCACAGCCCTCTGATAGGAAACAAATATCATCATCGCTGTCCTGAAAGGGTGAACCCAATTTTAAAGCAGTTCCCTCTAGTTCAGGAATGACCCACATTAGGAAACATCCTTTCCACATCCACCTTATCCAACCATTCAGGATGTTAGATACTTCAGTCATGTCAGCCCTCACTCTTCCAAAATCTAGCTGTAACAAACCTATCCTGTCCAACCCATCCACATTTTATTTCTGTCATGCCGGGTGTGAGTGGGGTTGAAATGTTGTGTTGTGTTTATTATGCAGTGAATGTGTTGCTTCACTGTGTGGGGTCTAAGAGTGAACATGAGCCATACTAGCTTTCCTGTCTCACTGTATTACATATATCTTACATCACAGTCGTGTTTCCATCCCTCCCTACCTCATCTAACTAAAAAGAATGACAGAGATCGAGAAAGGTTGTTAGAAAATTTGTTGTTGCATAAAAGGTATTTGGTCTGTTTGTAGAGATTGCATTGTAATTGTAGTAACCAGTTAATTAAAATTTACTGACAAAATATTTTAAGAGGATCTACTGTTGGTTGTGAAAATGCTGCTGGTTCAGAAAAGAGAGGGCTGGGGTTAATACTGTATTCAGTTTTGATGAGAAAGTTGAGCATGGTCAGATTCTTTTATCTTTTTCAATCAGGGGCAGAGATTGCAGCTCGGACAGTGTGGAGCTGTTTTGATCTTGTAGACATTTTTAAAATATTTATTTGATGTGATGTTGGTGTCACTGGCTGGGCCCAGCATTTATTGCCCATCCCTAGTTGCCCTTGAGAAATTGGTGGTGAGCTGTCTTCTTGAGTCGCTGCAATCTACCTGCTGTGGGTATATACCTTTGGGGTGGGGATTTCCAGGATTTTGACCCAGCGACAGTGAAGGAACAGCTACATATTTCCAATTCAGGGTGATTAGTACCTTATAGGGGAACTTGAAAATAGTTGTCTTTCCATCTAGCTGCTGCCCTTGTCCTTCTAGATGGAAGTGGCCATGGGTTTGAAAGGTGCTGGTTAGTGAATTCCTGCAGTGCATCTTGTAGATAGTATACACTGCTTCTACGGAGCATCAGTGATGGTGGGGGATGGATACCTGCGGATGCTGTGCCAATCAAGCGGGCTGCTTTGTTCCGGATGTTATCAAGTTTCTTGAGTGTTGTTAGGGCTGCACTATCCAGGCAAGTGGGGAGTATTCCATCACACTCCTGACTTCTGTGTCTGGTAGCTATTGGAAAGGCTTTCAGGAGACAGCAGTTGAATTACTCTTGTAGCCATTGTGTTTATGTGCTGAGACCAATTCAGTTTCTGATCAATGATTATTCCTAGGATGTTGATGGTGGGTGTTCAGTGATGGCAACACCATCGAATGTCAAGGGATGGTGGTTAGATTATTTCTTATACATGATGCTCATTGCCTGCATTTGTGTGGGATGTATGTTACTTGCCCCTTGTCATCCCATACCTGGATATTGTCCAGATCTTGTTGTATTTGGACTTGGACTGCTTCAGTACCTGCGGAGGTAATTAATTATTAACGTTCAATAACCATGAAATTATGCAAATTCCTTTTTCTATCAAATGCCATGGACTGTATCTTGTGGTCACTCTGATATTCACTTTGGTTATCTCCTTACGTTCTTCCTGATTCAGACACAAATGTTTGATCATCGATCAGGATAAAATTACATAAATTTCTCCTTCTTCAACGTGCACTGATAGATTTTCAAAATCTAAGTGTTGCTAACATCTAATTATTGTTCAGTTCAGTGGGGGGTAGAAATGTGTAATAATGGCTCAGTACATGAAGTAATGTGAAGATATGGCAGTGTACAAACTCACAATCATTGTGAATATCAATTTTTATTTTAACCATATCAACACAATTGAATTGATTTAATTATATTTCACTTCAATGCTCACATTCATTGTATTTCTGATCACAATAAGAGTGGACTATTTCTTGTGACAAAATTATTTAAAATTCATGTCACTTTTTAATGAACACAAAATAGAATCAACACACATTTGTTCTCTCCTTTACCAATCACAGTCAAGTTTGAATTGTACAATGCTAGCTTGATACAGCACGGAAACAGGCCATTCAGGCAGCCCGGCCATATTCCCTCAACTAAACTAGCCCCATTTTCCTGTGTTTGTTCCCTCTGGATGTTTTCTATCCATTTAACTGTCCAAAAGTCTTTTAGATGTTATAATTGTACCATCCACCACCTTTCCTCTCACAGCTCATTCCATATGAGCCAAACACACTTTGTGAAAACAGTTGCCTCTCAGATCCCTTTTAAATCTTTCCCCTTTACCTTAAATATAATTTACACTGCAGAATCTTTATGACTGCAAAGTTATTAAAAGTTGAGAGGTATTTAGAAGCAGCATAATAACATTCGTAGTTTAGTCAGTGACCGGAAGCAAATAAATTCAAGATATTGTGAACATTATAATGAACAACAGATACAAGTTGAGAAAATGTTGGATTGAAAAACAATTCAGGAGACACTTAGATATTTTCTAATCAACTCTGAGGTGCTTTGACACATCTCTGTTGAAGGTTGGAATTGAACCCATACCTCCTGGTCTTTCAGCACAGACATTACCAGAGCCCTACATAATGTTCCTATGCAAGAAGGGCAAGACTATAATCACATACTTACTGTGGTTACTCACATGGAAAACTGCTCAGATATTTATTGTGATAAACAGACTAGGATTAGACAATTCCAGTGTGGAATGGACCGATAAAAGGAATTAGTAATTTCTACAAATGTTCGAACGAAGCGACAATGAGCTTAAATAAATATAAATCTCATGATAATCAAGTAATTAAATATGTCTGAAGCAATTATTTATGTATTCAAAATTAAACTGCTTTGTAATGCACATGACTTGGAAATAAAGCATTAGTCATTCAATGTGACTATTAAGCGAAAGATAATTTTCCTCATTTTCACAAAATTATGATTTCTAAGAATTCAAGATTTATTGTAAAAGAATAGAGCAAACATTTGTTAATTCTGGTTTATGTACACAAGAAACACGTGAAATTGATATAATGTTTAACATGAAAAATACTTAGCTCTTATCGTAATAATCAGAAATATAGAAATGTTAGTATTGAAATGAAATACAATCAATACAAGAACGTAAAAAACTGTGGATACTGGAAATCAGAAACAAAAATAGCTGATAACAAATTTAAGAATGATGAAAAACCCTTATTGCAATGTAATTGTGCAATATGTTTGAAAGAACTGAAATATTGATGTGAAAACTAGTTAGCCATCTCTTAATTGATAAGACTGATTAATAATCCTTTAATTAATATGAGAATTCAAATGAAAGAGAATAAGATAGTTACTATGAGTGTTGGGTGAGAAAACTTTGCTTGATTGCAGGTGTGTTGACCTGAAACGAGTGTAAATATTTCATCATGATACTGGCACTAAGAAATAATAGATTCAACTCTCATGATGGTGTGATAATTGAAATACAATTAAAGAATAATTAATGTTAGAACTCAACACTTAAAATGATTCAATATTTTCAAAGCAGTTTTTTTTACTGGATATTCATTAAGATCAGTCAACTGAAAATTAAAGTATTGGGTTAATTTCAAAACAAAAATCACACCTTCAGAGATTATTCATCAGAATAGTTTTGTCATTGAAAGAAACCTCAATTATTCAAGAATTCTGCATTTTCCTCATTTTCTGTCTTTTTCCCACAGGGATCTGCACTGGAACCCTTCTGTTTGTGGGACAAATATATGTAAGTGACATGGATTAAAATCTAATTTGGTGAGTTAATAAGTTTGCAGATGATACAAAGTTCAGTGCCGTTGTGGATAATGTAGAGGGTTGTCAAAGAATGCAGCAGGAAAACGATAAATTGCAGATATGGGCAGAGAAATCAAAGGTAAAGCTTAATCCCTACAACTGTGAGGTGTTTCACTTTGGGAGCTCAAATATTAAGGAAAAGTAGGTAATGGCAGGACCCTGAACAACTTTGTTGTTCACAGGAATCTTGGCATTCAAGACCATGGCTCCCTGAAAGTGACCATGCAAGTAGATAGGGTGGGAAGGAAGGCAAATGACATACTTGCCTTTATTGGTCAGGGAACTGGTTACAAGAGTCAGGATGGCATGTTGCAACTTTATAAGACTTTGGTTAAGGCATACTTAAAGTATTGTATTCACTTTTGTTCGCCACATTATAGGATGGGTATGGAGGCTTTGGAAAGGGTACAGAGGGCGTTTACCAGGATGCTGCCTGGATTTGGAGACGTGAGAAAAACTCAGGTTGCTTTTTTGTGGAGTGGTGGAGGATGGAGGAAGAATTGATGTAAGTCTGTACAATCAGGAGATACATAAATAGGGTTGACAGTCAGAATGTTTTTCCCAGAGTTGAAATGTCAAAAGTATGTGACATGCATTTAAGGTTAGGGGAGACAGTTCAAGGGGCATGTGAGGAGCAATTTGTTTTTTTTACAAAGTGAGTGGTAGGTGTCTGGAAGAACTTCCAGGGTTGATGGTAGAGGCAGATACATTAGGGCTTTTTAAATGTTCATTTAGATAATTTGGAAGGATTTGGACCAAGGGTAGACAGAAGGGGTGAGTTTATTTTGCATTATGTTCAGCACAAATTTATGGGCCAAAGGGCCCATTCCTGTGTTGCACAGATCTTTGAGAAAAAACTTATGTCTAACATATGACATTTAATCTAATCAATATTTAGTCACTGGTGTCAAAGATAGGAATAAAATAAGTAGAGAATTAACTTGACTCTAATCTAAAGATATAGTTTGACATTTACACAGGTAATGCTTTGGTATTTTTTTCTGAATTTTCAGATTTGATGGAGATGTGTTGAAAATGTTTGCAGTTACTGATCTGCTGAACCAAAATTACCCCTTTTAATCTGATGATTGGACTCGAAACCTTTTAGAAAACTTGAAAATATTTCGTAAGGTGAGATGCATATCATAATTTAATCCTATATTTCTTATTGCCAATACTCCAATAAAAATTTTTTTCACGTCTATGCCAAAAAGATTGATTTTCTATCCAATGTTCATTGGAAATATCTGAATGCCACTCGTTTCAACAATCAAAGTAACCATAGCCTCATCGATTAATAGATATCTAATGACATTTCTCCAATAATTAATGTTAATTTCGGCACATTGTATGTTCAAACAGCAATGTGAGATTTCTCTTTAATATTCAGTTCACTGACAGCATATTAATAATTTAGTTATTGCTAATATCTAATAACTGATCAATCCAGTAAGGGATATAAAAGTGGAATTATGGCTCAGTGCATCAGCTGATGGAAAGATATTGCAGTGTTCAATCTCCCAATTATTGTGAATATCGATGTATATTTTGATTTGATTTGATTATATTTTTCTTCCACGTGAAGGTTTATTGTATTGCTGATCTCAGCAAGGGTTAAATATGTTAAAGCTAAAAAATTCAAATTTGTGACTTTTTTTGTAAACACGAGAAAAAAACTTACATGTGTTTGTTCTTCCCTTTATCAATCAGAGTACATTTTGAATTGTTGGAAGTCGTACATTTGTGTAAGGAAGGGGAGCTGAATAGTCACAGTGAATAACTTTTTTTTGGTGATTCCATCTGCTGCTAAGCATTCTAATTATCTTTTCATTCTCAGAAAAATTGTTTTAAACATATTCAGCAGTTGTATTTTTCATGAATTTACAATAAGCGCATGATATGTCTATTTATTTTTCCTTCAATTGTCACGATATTAATTTTTACATAAGAGCCTATATACTTAGTACCATCATTATTGTGAATTACCATTTCATTCTCAGTCCATTGCATAGAAACAGTCGAATTAATTCCAAGCCCAATTATCAGAGTGAACACTGGTTAGTGTTCATTTGAGTCATCACAATTAATTATAATTCCACCCTTCCTTGGTGGGAAACTAATGAAAGGAACCTGTGGAGCTCCAGTAGAGTGTCTCCCACGAGACCGGGAAGTGTGGGTTGAGTTCCCATCTTCAACAGAGATGCGCAAAAGCAGCTTAGAATGGTGATTAGAAAATATCTAAGCAAAGTTTGAATTGCTTTTCAATCCAATCTTGGATTTGCTCTGTCTGTTGTTCATTCCAATAATCACAGAATCTGCAATTTTATTATCTTCAGGTCATTAATAAATGTATATATCACATTACATTGTCTCTAAATTTTAGATTTGAGGACACTGTAGTTTTTCAAATTTAAAATATCTAAATAATGACATTCATTTTATTTAATCAAAATATCTTACTACTTCCACTTGTCTCACTTTGTGTATGATGGCTTCAATGCATTTTGCTAAGCAATTCTACTAAACATAAAGATTTTGTTGACTTTGAATAGTATCATTAGCACTCGCTTATCAATCTATTCCGAAACCAAAGAATCATAGAATCCCTACAGTGTTCAAACAGGCTACTTGGCTCAACAAGTCCACACCGACCCTTCGAAGAGTAACCCACTCAGACACATTCCCTTGTTCTATTACTCGACATTTCCCCTGACTAATGCACCTAACCTACACATCCATGAACACTATGGGCAATTTAGCATGGCCAACTCACCTAACCTGCAGACTTGTATACTATAACAATGTTATTGAAATCAATGCTCACACAAAACACTATTCATAAAGCCAGACAATGGTCTCATGATCATTTAATTACTGTTCAGTGGAATAATCTGAGTAACTGTCTTATTGTTCCTAAGATCAATCACCACAGTAAGCATCTGATTATCATTCCCTCCAGTAAATACAATGAGTGTCTTCTGAAATTTCTGTTCTGTAATTATCCAAGATACGTATTGCTCACAGCAGTGTTTATTTTTCATTACGAGTAGCCAATGATGCTAACAGCCATTGATCTTGATCTTATTGTTACTGAGTGCAGTAACCACAGTAAACATTTGGTTATAATTCTTGCCAATAAATACAAGAGCTATCCTCTTACTTTTCAGCCCAGCAATTACACATGATACTTGTTACTCAAAGTAGTATTTATTCTTTATTACCATTGGCCAAGAGCACTAACAGCAAGACTTGTCAATAGTCCTGATTTGTTCATGTTTTCAAACAGGTTTTCAGTCTAATTATTTCAAAAAAAGAGTCAATTGACTTAGTTCAAATGTAGATGTAAACATTTTCGGATCATTTCCATTCAAAGTATTTATTTGCTTATTCGGATCAAACTTGAATTTGCTTCTGTAAATTCAATTTACTGTGTTTTCCATTCATGGAAGTACTAGTTAATTGGTCCTTATTTTCATCTTAAATCTGATGCAAATTTGAAATACTGATTACAGTGAAAATTATATGAATTGTGGGCGGTGTGGTGGCACTGCTGTTTCACAGCGCCAGGGGCCCTGGTTCAATTTCCACCTCAGGCAACTGTCTGTGTAAAATTTGCACATTCTCCCCCGTGTCTGTGTGGGTTTCTTCCGGGTGCTCCGGTTTCCTCCCGCAATCCGAAAAATGTACAGGTTAGGTGAATTGACCATATTAAATTGCCCGTAGTTTTAGGTGAAGGGGTAAATGTAAGGAAATGAGTCTGGGTGGGTTGCTCTTCGTAGGGTCAGTGTGGACTTGTTGGGCCAAAGGGCCTGTTACCACACTGTAAGTAATCTAATCTAATCTAATCTAATCTAATCTAATCTAATCTAATCTATAAATGTGTGGTCTCTAAAAGAAAACCATGGAAGGCTAGATAGAATTCTTGAACAGCCTGTATACTTGAATGAAAAAACAATTCCTTCCTTAAAACAAACTTAAAAAATCACACAAAACCAGGTTATAGACCAACAGGTTTATTTGGAAGCGCTAGCTTTCGGAGTGCTGCTCCTTCAACGAACTGATGTAGGAGCAGCGCTCTGAAAGCTCGTTCTTCAAAATAAACCTGTTGGTTCATAACCTGGTGGTGCTTGATTTTTTTTAAACTTTGTAGAGCCCAATCCAACACTGGCACCACCAAATCATTCCAAAAACACTCCACGTATGTACCTTTTAACAATTCAACAATCCTGCAACAGGATTACAATTCTCAGTGTATCTATTTTAATAAATATCTAATCAATATCTAACAACTACTGGAAAACATAAATCATTTTATCTGTTAAAACACAAAATTTAATTATCAATTCATTGGTATCATGGTATGTGAACTATATTTTCACTCTCCAGTGATGTGAAGTGACCCTTGGACATAAATTGTATGTTCTAAATTCACCTACAGCCAGATAAATCGGGACAAACACAAAATTAATCAAACTAAGTCAAACAGCAGCGAGAATCAATCAGTTCCAGGATGACCCAAATTTTCTTACACCTTGACTTCCAGCCAATGCCTGAGCATTATATACCTCTCTTGGAAATGTCAACAATGACGGGTTTTTGCACCAACACATTGAATGCTTTGAATCCAGCTATTGACCACATGTAGACATTTGTCACAAAGCTATCATTCATTGGGCGGCACGGTGGCACAGTGGTTAGCACTGCTGCCTCACAGCGCCAGAGACCCGGGTTCAGTGCCTGCCTCAAGTGAGTGACTGTGTGACGCTTGCACATTCGTCCCGTGTCTGCGTGGGTTTCCTCCGGGTGCTCCGTTTTCTTCGCACAATTGTTTCCTGATACACTTCCTCCACGTATGGCTTTCCTGCACCAAAGTTTTTTTTTCATTTCTTGGTGGGCGGACTCGAATCTCGACTTTACTGCTGCTTGCAAAATTGTTCCTTCTCAATGATTCCCTGCCCCTATTCTTCCAATCAGAGGTGTTCTGCTCAAATTCTTTAATGAACAGGCAATTTGTACTAATTTTCCAATGGCATGCCACTGTGCAACAATTCTCCCATTTACTGATACCCAACAATTCTCCCACTGCCTGACACCCTGACACCCTGTCATGGAAATTTAATCGACTCTAATCAACTGCTCGCAAGAGCAAAGGAAAGGCTTTATTTTTCAACCTCTGCATGCAGGGCCGCCAAAGTACTTGGCAAAAGTGCCTTATGTAAGAGCTGTGAACAAAATTCACATATTCTTTTTATACTATTCTTATCACATGCTCAATGACAAGTGTTGTGAAACATTCGAGCTCATATTTTCTCATTCCCATGCCTTGAACATAATTGTCTTTATGATTTCCAAAGCTTTTTTTATGAACTCGGCTGCTCGCAAGGCCAGGTGAAATGTTTGCAAAGTTCCTCAAAGACAAGCTGACTCCTCGATGCAGAATTCAGCAAACTATTTGCATATTTCAGCGAAGTATTAAATTTTGCAAATCATTCTCTGACAGATTCCACAGTAAATGTTAATTTTGTTAATTTTCCATTACATTTTCCAATTTTTTGTCATTTTTCAAAAAGGACAGCAACCAGAAAAAAAGCCAGATCGTCATACATCAAAAATAATTTATGAACACCAGGCATTTCCTCAGACACTCTAACAAAGCTTTGTGGTGTTTTTCCCACTTCCCTGGTTTGCCCGATACACCAGCCCATCTTCACATGTCACATTCATCAACGTCGCTGTAGGGTGTGGACAAGCAATCGGATCTTCCTTCTTTAGGGCCACGATAGTTTAACATTTCGTATCCTACTGCATTCATAAGCAAGTGGTGTCGGCAGGTACACAACTAGGTTCTTATTCAAAGCAGTATGAGTAAGACCAGTCCTCCAACGAGTAGAACGATATGCGTCCAATACCCCCATCCTCCAGAAGGGACGTGAGCCATCGGGAGCAGGAGTCATCTGCTCGTGGAGGCGGTCATATAGCTGCCTTCATATCATTTATTAAACCAGTAATATTTTGGGACTCATCAGAAACATTAATACAGCATGAGATACCTAACGTTTTGCAGACGCCCCCTCTCTCGGCCGGCAGGATGTCTTGTACTAATCGATTTTGTGTCACTGCTTCCTAACCACCATGAACTCAGTGTTAATGAGTGCGAGGCCTTCGTCCGTCTCATTTGCGAACACACCATATGGAAGGATGTTCTGCGAGTGTGTACCCATTCCAATGCAGAGGGATGCCCCTTCGAGTTCGGCAATTGCTGCCTTTTAGGGAGAACACTGTTGTGTTGGTGGACTGTATCGAGTTGGAACAACACCCCTTTCTCCCCGGGAGAGTGGTGGTACACTTTCTCGCCACCTGGCCAGTTTATACCTGCCATCCTGATTAGATTAGATTACTTACAGTGTGGAAACAGGCTTTTCGGCCCAACAAGTCCACACACACCAGCCGAAGCGCAACCCACCCATACATTTACCTAACACCTAACACTACGGGCAATTTAGCATGGCCCATTCACCCGACCTGCACATCTTGGTGACTGTGGGAGGAAACTCACGCAGACACAGGGAGAATGTGCAAACTGCACACTGTCAGTCGCCTGAGGCGGGACTTAAACCGGGGTCTCTGGCGCTGTGAGGCAGCAATGCTAACCACTGTGCCACCGTGCCGCTCATGGTCTGACCATTGATAAAGGGAAAAGCAATGTTTATGGTCGTATCATTTGCATATGTTGCTGTACAAGAGTCATTGTTCAAATACAGCATCAAGGTACACTGGGAGATACCCAAAATGAGTCTCCCCCGATTGGTGCAAATATACGTTTCTCCCCTGCAATCCACTGTCTGGAATGCTGTGGTCGGTAGCGTGTCAGGCGTGGGGCTGTAGTTATCCTGGAGTTCGGGTGGTGATACGAGATTTGCCCAAATTGCCCCCCACTATCAGGGTCAGGCTAGTCGCCTCCCGTGGAAGCAGACAGCTGGCATTTCTCGCCAGGCTCTCAGTAATTTGCTGGGCAGTCTATCTTTGAGCTGTGTGCAAACATCCAACAAGTGTAGCCAACGTCTAATCTCTCGTTTTGTCTTATGACCAAAGCACAGGCTCTGATCCCTTCACATCTAGCAATGACTCTTCGCAGCTCCCAACCTACTGGCGTCGCATTTACGCCATTTATCTCCGGCAGGCAAATTCCCCTCCTGCGTCAAATTCGCTCTCTCGCCACGGCCGTCTCCCTTCGGGTTCGGGTGTGTCATTAATGACCTTTTCCCGGCTTGGGGTTAGGTCCATGATCTTGTACGATTGGTTGCCATGCCCCATTGCTCCTATGATCTGTAATACATTCTGCACTGCATCTCGGAGGGCGGGGGTGGGGCGACTGCTCCACTATATTCACCTGTCTACTGATGTCGGAGAAGGATCTATCTATTCCACACCACGAGACTCCCTCATTGCTCTTCTGAGTCTTACTATGATCATAGAATATGTATTTCCCATGACAGGTGCCCCTTTTGCCGTGGTGGCTACTACTAAGTGCCAGTCACCGGCGCACCATGGATCCCTGCATAAATCTTAATTATCGAATTTATAGTCGTCCTTGTTACTGAACGGCTATGGGTCGCATGCAAAGATCCACTTCGTCCTATCAGTTAAGATTACCGTCAGCTGCGGCATCCCAGACGCCCCTGCCCTTATGAATAGTCCTACCAGGGCGCTTGCCAACAGTTTGAACTGGGGCAGTCCCACATTTGCTTAAGTCTTCTAATAAATACCTGCTCTAAATTGGTTTTGGTGTTGTGCGATGTCTCCTCAGTCCCAGCTGCAAGTTTGTAATGGCTGGCGTGTATCCATGTGGCTGTTCCGGCGATCTTAACAGCTGTCTGTGCTGAAAGGCGGACTTGCAACGTTCCTAGCCACCTCTTCGCCTTCCTGTTTTCCCTCCTGAAGTCTTTCGCCACTATTCAGGCTCCAGGTTATAGATAGTACACCTTCCCTTCTGCTGATTGGGGTAGTGCTGTCTTCACTTGATTCTGTATTTGGGACAGAAGAGTTTCATGCAGTAACACAAATCTCATCCTCACAGTGGCCTGTTATTTGGCTTCCCTTACATCTCGGGACAATTCCTGTGTTTGGGTCCTACCAAACAAAATCTCAAACGGGCTAAGATGAGCTCTCCCTCTCCTCCTAGATCTCATACACATTAGCACAACTGGAAGTGCCTTTGTCCATGCCATCCCTAGTTCCTCACAGCATTTTGTCAATTTATTTTTTATGGTAGAATTTTCTCTTTCCGCTGCCCTACCGCTCATTTGGTGGTAGGCACAGTGTTATCTCATGTTTATTCCCAAATACTCACTAGTCTGCTGTAGGGTATTATGGAAAAATGGTGTCCCACTGTCACTACTAAGCCTAGAGTGTAGGTTTGCTCGCTGAGCTGTCGGTTTGACATCCAGACGTTTCATTACATGGCATATGGAGGTTAGTGGGCTAGTGTAGTTTAGGTGGGCTTGGATCAGCGCAACATCGAGGGCCAAAGGGCCTGTACTGCGCTGTATTTTTCTATGTTCTTTGTTCTAGGTAACATCATCAGTGACGAACTCCAAGTGAAGAGAAGGTGTTATCTCCTGCTTTCTAGTTATATGTTTGTCCAGGATGGGGTTCCTGGGTTTTGTGGTGATGCCATTTCCTATTCGTTTTCTGAGAGGTTGATCGATACTATCTAGATATATGTCTTTTTTATGGCGTTGTGGTTGGAGTGCTAGGTCTCAAAGAATTCTCTGGCATGTCTTTGCTTAGCCTGTCCCAGGATAGATGTGTTGTCCCAGACGAAATGGTGTTTTTCTTTCATCCGTGTAAAGGGCTACGAGGGAGAGAAGGTCGTGTCTTTTTGTGGCTAGCTAGTGTTCTGTATCCTGGTGGCTAACTTTCTTCCTGTTTGTCCTATGTAGTGTTTGTAGCAGTCCTTGCATGGAATTTTGTATATGACGTTGATTTTGTCCATGGGTTGTACTGGGTCTTTTAAATTTGTTAGTTTTGTTTGAGACTGTTTGTGGATTCCGAGAGGTCTTAGTAGTCTGGCTGCCACTTCCGAGACTTCATTGATGTATGGAAAGGTCGATAGGGTTTCTGGCTGTGTTAGGTCTACTTGTCGTGGTTTGTTCCTGAGGAATCTGTGGACTGTATTTTTGAAGTATCCATTCTTCTTGAATACGTTGTATAGGTGGTTCTCCTCTGTTTTCCGAAATTTGTCTGTACTGAAATGTGTGGTGGTTCGTTGGAATAGTGTTCTGACACAGGTTCCTTTTTGCGTGTTGGTTTGGTTGCTGGTGTAGTTAAGTATTTGGTCAGTGTTTGTCGGTTTACTGTATATGCAGACACACCAGAGAATTCCGAGAGGCCTCACACTCCAAACACAACGCCATAAACAAACACATAAATCGGTTTACCATCTGTCAACCCCTCAGAAACGAATAGGAAATGACATCACCACGAACCCCAGGAACCCCATCCAGGACAAACATATAAATAGAAAGCAGGAGACAACATCTTCACTTCTCTTGGAGGTCGCCACTGATGATGTTACCTAGCCAGGTAATGAAACGTGTGGATAACAAACGTACATCTCAGCGAGCAAACCTACACCCTGAACCTCAACCGGAGCTATAAAGCTTCGCAAACCTTGGGACTACTAAGCCTCTCAGGGATGCTCCATCTCGGAAGTATTTCAGTTAGGAAAGCTTTGGTTACGGATCTGGCATTCTGTTTTGCCGTGGGGAACGCTTGCACCCATTTGTAAAATTTATCAACTATTACCAGACAATACCTTTTTTCCTTCGCAGGGTGTTAGTTCGGTAACATCCAGTTGTAAATGTTAAAATTGGTTTTTGGGTTTCGGAAGTGCTACATGACTCATCTGTATTCCCCTCCTCACATTATTGTGGCACAGATAATACATCGTTCACAATATTTTTGGAAGTAATGAGTAAATCACTCAGTGTGCCACTGTGCTGAAATGCTGCCATATCTCCCCACTTTTGACACATGTTCCTTACCGTGTGTCAGTTTGGCATAGAATGGAAATAATGATCGTGGTAGAAAAGGTTTAACATTG